>NC_066876.1:21220258-21585105 GCF_022985175.1 Labeo rohita | reverse complement strand
TCCCGGTGTGATGAGCGTGAATGAGTTGAGCTTGTTTGTTTCCAGGGCGACACTGATGCTCCTTCGGGACGCTTGTCACAATACACTTATAGACCACTGAACAACAAAATACAAGTGTAAATAAAAAATTAATTCAATTTGCAGTGATCAATTGGCAGCAGCTTCACCTATAAATGACTGTATATTTTAGTTTTTTGCTGTATATAAAATTACAGTGTAGTATAATATTTTATATATATATATATATATATATATATTAGGGATGTGGTGAGATCCGATGTGTCCGATGTGAGAACGTGACAATCCTCGCAAAACATTTTGCAGCGTTTACATTAGAGCTGCACAATTAAAGATCACAGTCTGGATTGAAACACCCATGCGATCTTATTCCTAAATGACAGTGATTCAGCTATGACAAAACGCATCTTAATGCCAGGTGTAAACTGAGCCTAAAAAGCAGACCAACCCCTTTTCATCAAATGTTTAAAATATGTGCCTCAAGTTGAGTTCAGTGCACTTTCAGCACTCAATGAAAGTGCAATTATTTTGATAGAAGGAAACAAGATACAATTCTAATTTTAACATTATTTCTTCTTCAGACATTGTTCTTTAAAATAAGTATCAGCTGTATACAAAGTGACCAACATTTGGTTTTCAGCCACTGAAAATGTGTAACATTCAACAATCTGAATATGGAGCCCCATTGAGATCCCCATATCTCTGGGATTGAATGATGTAGGGCCTTAAAAATTAAGATTCCAAAAGAAAACGAGAATCTAAAATCACATTGCAATATCTTTTTTTTGTTACTTTATTATTGAGAGGACAGTGGAGAGGTGACAGGAAGGTATTGAGTAGAGAGAGGGGAGTGGGATCGGCATAGAGCAGTTGCGCTGTATATGTTGGCCACTAACAACAAGGCTATCAGTGCTGACATACTGCAATATCTTTAATACTTCTTGAGTTATAGGCACGCAAACTTTGAAAAAAGAATAATTATGACACTCAGACGGGTATGTTTAATAGAGTTGTCTTGACAGAAAGAACAAAGATACATCTCTAGTTTTAACATTATTTGTTCTTCAGACATTCCTCTTTAAAAGAAAATAATTATCATATTTTTTCAAACTGCCCCATATTTGTTTTTTTGACCACTGAGAATGTGTACATTTTAACGATTTACTTCTGGAGCCATAATGAAATTCCAATATCTCTGGAAGCGAATCTCACAGGGCATTAAAAATTATGATGCCAAAAGGAAAGCTTGTTAAGACCCAATATCTAAAAGGGCATTAAGATATCTTGAATAATTCTTAAGTCACAAGCATGCACACTTTGGAGAAAAACTTGAAAAGTGCTGTTTTCTAATTTTTGTAAAAATAAGATAATGATGCTGCCATCTTTCTGAAGTCATTTTTACCCCCTCTGTAATTTGACTCTGAATCTAAAGTGAAAATTGCCATTTTGACCTCCTCTACAAAATAGTGGATTACTCAATAAATATTCATCCATGACATTTAAAATTTTTGCTTTCATCACTACACAGGTCTATCTTTCTTCAGAATAAATATTAGTAAAATAAAAAATTTGAGCTGGGGACCTCTGGTTGAGTTGAGACAGAATGGCCCAGGTGTAAAAGGCTGAGCCTAAAAGGCTGACACATGACCAATACAACCCCATTTCATCAAATGTGTAAAATATGATGGTCCTCATAAGGCAAAACCGTCCTTACATTTCATGTCAGCGTCACGCTTATCCCCCGACACACAAGTGATGAAAATTAACAAACAGAGGAGTATAGGAGTATACTTACTCAAAGAGTGAGTCGTCCTAACAGTAGTCACATTTACATGTACACTATTTTGTCATTTGAATTTACATCATTCCGATTGAAAGATTCGGTGAATTGTTTACACGAGATATTATCTAATCCGATATGGTGTTTATATGTGCCGGCTCCTTCAATTTTGGGACACGCTAATGTTAATGTTAAGTTCACCTACTTTCTTTTTCCCCAGTGTGGAAGTATTTACACTGCATTCGATCACTGCCATCCATGCCTCCTTACATAAATCCTGTAAATGTAAGAAAAAGAGGCACAATATTGCGGCAAGAATAGTTGTGGTGGCCACTTCTTGACAAACAATGTTCACGATCAGTGTGATGCACAAGTACTAATGAATTAACGATCCAATGTTGCTCGCCAGTTTGCAGGCAGGTTAGGGAAAAGAAAGCAAATGAAATTCACGTGGACAGCAACTACAATTCGGATCGTAATCTGCATTTTGGTACGAGACAGCGAAGTATAAATAGCATGTTCTGGTGCGCTCTCTTACAACATGTCCCATAAGGATCAAGTGTTTGGTCAGTAGGCAAAGAGTAGCTGCTCTTTTGTGGCTGTTTGAAGATATTCAAACACATGAGCATCTACACTATGAAAGCAATTCAATCAAATACATTTTTGACTACCTCTGGAAATGGTCTACAGTGGACAATCTCAAAACATTTTAGACCCTGTTTACACCTGTATTAAGCATCATGCACTTCTGATTGGATTGACAAAACGCATCTTAATGCCAGGTGTAAACTGAGCCTAAAAAGCAGACACATAAGCAGACCAACTCCTTTTCATCGAATGTGTAAAATATGATGGTCCTCACAAGGCAAAACTGTCCTTACATTTCATGTCAGCGTCACGCCCATCCCCCGACACACAAGTGATGAAAAAGAACAAACAGAGAGGAGTATATTTACTCAAAGAATGAGTCGTCCTAACAATGTCTTTAAGACAACAGTCCAGGTTAAACAGCCTAGTATGACACTCAACCCTCCTACATCTAACACTGTCAGTAGCTATGTTTCAAAGTATTTTTGTATAATTGCCTCCCAGAACTGTTTACACAACTGCGTTCCCAAACAGCAGGAATACACTTCTGAAAGCAATGAGCGCACTTATTTTGTTTCATCTGCTTTTTATGCGATATTCCAATTTTCAGCACAAGTTAAATTCACAGCTTTGGATGAAAACCCAGCTAGAGTCAAGAAGGAAATTAAGTTCACTTACTTTCTCTTTCTCCAATGTGGAAGAATTCACACTGCATTCGCTCACTGCCACAGATGTGTCTTCACATAATTCCTGTAAATGTGAGAAAGAGAGGCAAAACATCGAGGCAATAATGTTTGTCAGAGGCCACCACAACTACTAAGTATAAACAACAATAGCCCAAGTGTAAATATCTACTGCCACTTACACAGCTATGTTGTGTACACAGCAGACACAGAACAAACATGCACACAAATTTTTTATTAATTCTTTAGAGTAATTTGCATAATCAAAAAGTAATCATACAAATGAAATGTATAACACAATACAACAAAGCTGACTTTCAATAATTAAAAAAAACAAAACAAAACACTGAAGTCTTTAAGAGAGCACATACTCACCCGTGACCGCCATGGCCAAGAGAAATCACCGTAGTTGTAGGTAATCTCCTCATCTGGAAAGAAATCCCTTATACTAAACAGGCATAGGTGTGGCCTTCCTTCAAGAATTATTGTCTTCACTTTGCAGTTTGGATTTCTGTGATCATCATTCACCAGTCGTCCAAGTGATCCATCCTCTTTTGAAGCATCTACAGGCTGTGAGAAAAATAGTGCATGCTTAAAACATTCCTGACTGAAACAAGGTACTAACTGAATATTATATATTTTGGGATGTTAAGGTAACCTTGGCATATCTAACCTATTGTCAAATAGACGAGACACTTAACCTTCCTCCCTAACAATTTGTTTTGTTAAGTAAATTCAAAAAGCTGGATGATGCACTCAAGGTCAAAAATACCCCCTTAAGAATGACCCTGTTGACCCCCTGACCACCTTGTCATTGATTATTATATTATAATAATTAATATATAATTAATAATAAAATAATAATAATAGTAATAAGAAAATATTAAATACATTTTAATAGACTCATTTTTGTTTTAGAATAACATGCAACATACAAACATGTAAAAGACAATTTGAAACAAATGTTAAAAAAAAAAAAACAGCTAGTTTACCAGTAACGTGTCCCATTCCATGTGAATTTGAACAAGTAGTTGATTTGAATGTCTTCAACATGTTTACTTTGAGAGAGAATCACATGGTATTCAACAACAAAGGTGGATGGTTCAATGTGTTCCAGTGCAAACACACCTCTCCCTAAAAGACCAAAAAACAAGTCCACCTATTTGTTACACAATTAATAAACTTGTATTTTACAGTAATATGAGGTGCAGTATCTGGAAAAAAAAATCAGTTTTCACCACTGTGACACACACCTACTATCTGCAAAAATATGCATTAAATTTGAGAAATTATTTAGAATTTTTTTAATGTTTGACTCTTCAACCTGTTTGCACAATATGTGTCTCACTTGTAGCGTCTGGACCAATCAGACATACATTAATTGTTACATTTAACAAATATTCTTTAAACACAACAGGCCAGCTACATGCTGGAGCTCTGGAGACAAACCCCCCCCAAAGCAACTAACACCCCAAAAGGGCTCAGTTGCCAGGACAACGATCTGATACCACAGGTTTTATTGCTTTCAGGAATGCACATCTGCCCATGCTACATTTGCCATAGGAAAGACACAATGCCTATAGAGATAGACTCTTTCCTATTCATTCACAGACAAACCTTTCTTTGACCTTCCTATCACACATAGCCCAGGTCATTGTGTACAGTATTACTGCATTATATTTTAATTTTGTCTGTTGTATTTGTATTCGTCTTTCTACTGTTTTATGCATGTATTATGATAGATGACTAGTAGTATAACCCACCTATGTTATGCTTGGACTCTTTGAGTTCGTATTTTAATGATCTAAAAGATGGTGTAAATTAGATGTTGATACCTTTGCAACATGTTAGTGTTTTAAGAAACCTTAGTAGGTTTTGCATCAACACCCAATCGAATTACATATGCAAAATACCATGCTCACAGACAAAGAGTCATAAACTTTCCCTCCAAAGGTGAAATTTACCATTGGTTCATGGACCTCCAGGAGGCACAGTCTCCAGAGAGTTTAAAGGCATCGACCCCTCTCTCTTCCTTCTTCTTCACTCTCTTCACTCATATGCAACATCTTCCGATTGCTGCCCGTGTGGAGGAACCCACGGGGGAGCCTGAGCCGGCACAGGGCGTGCCCGGTGGGCCCGACAGGCCCCAACATACAGAGCTGTGGCTCTCGACCACAAAGAGCCAGACAGTTCCACTCAACCCTGGAATTCATCTTCATGACTCACCTCAGCCAGTCAGTGGTTCTTGGAGAACCTAAGAAGATGAGCTAGAACTCTTCAGGACTTCCCTAAGCGTGTGCCAGGCCTTGCGGCCTTGTCTTTCCATTCCCCAAAGATCACCGGACTTCAGCTGAGTCCCTTTCAGCTCTTGGTTCTTCTTCACTTTCACGTGGGAAGAAACTCCCAGTCACCACTGAGTCAGAACATCTTTGCAATTCATCACTCTTCAGACCCGGAAGAACGTGATTGCATGTCCAAACCCACCACTGCTCCAAACCATCTTTCACCAGAGACTGCATTCGGACACTTGTTCAACGACCAAGGCAATGCAAGTATCGTACACTTAACTAAACAAACAGAGGTTTAGTATAAGATGTAGACAGCACTGATGGTTTTGCTCAGGTGGTTAACTGACTCTTTCATAGCTTCATTTCCTTGTTTCTCTCTCTAACTGCTTCTCACTGACCATTCCCCCATGTATGAGTGACTTCATGTTTGTTTGTTTAAATTAGTTATGTGTTAGTCCTTTGTTAATAAACTATTGTGCACAAATTACATGAGTTTTGATTCTGATTCTGCCTTGCAAATTAATGTCCCTTTACGATTCCGATTCGAGCTACATGCTCTAATGCAATAGTACTTTAAGAAAGTTATTTTCTGTGGCCAAGAAAATATAATTTCTTAGAGTTGATTTTACAGTTTTACTGAATGTTCGCTAGGCGAACTGATTAGTTGATGGAAAATTAATTCTGCTACAGTTACTACTGGCAGCTGATATAAGTAATTGTAATTAATCATAATTAATTGTAATTATTTATATACATTTCCCTTTGAGCTAAATCGCGACACACTCCAGGATGAGATGTGTGAATTTTAAAGTGCTATTTGTGATGCACAACTTACCTTTAAATGTGTTAATTTCCCGTCCCTCAATGAAGGCTTTGTCTTTGCCTGACAATATGGTTTCTTTTGCGTCCTGCTCAGGTTTTATTCTCTTTTTTTCTTACCATGTTGACTGAAAAAAATTGTAGTTATATTAGATCAGTACATTATTGTCCAACTTTAGTCTGTATCTCTAAATACACTGTATTAGACATAAATAGCAGTTGATCATACAACTAGTCATTTTGCTTTAGGTATGTTTCTGTTACATATGTGTAATATTTCTGTATTATAGAAAACTACAGTAATTCTATTTTAGCATTAGAAACACAGAAACATAAACATTTATTTTGGTAATCACCAATACTGTTAGTTTAGGGCAGCTGTGTTTATATACAACACTGTATTAAACTGCAAATTCATCCTCTCAACTCTTTAACAAGACATATATGATAAAACAAAAAAGGAGTTTAAATTTTATTTATGAATTACAAAACACTGTAAGTTCATTCACTCAAGCATTTATGACAATAATATGGTTCACGAATACTTCATTACGTCTATGAACCACTGGAATTTCGTTCGGTAAAAAAAAAACTAATTAATTAATAGAAATAATCTTGACATTTCTTTCAAATTCAATTAGTACACAGCCGCCATTTTATCTGCTAATTGTGTAGCACCCAATCTGACATTAGCCTGACTAGCCGTCAACATATAACTGCATATATCCTAACTGCAGATGATGCTCCTACTGCTAGAATTAATCAGTATGTTTGATACATTAATTTGACAGGATTTACACCGAGACAAGTAATGCATAATAAACAATCATTACCTAAATCCTGAATGAATTTACCTTAAGCTGATGTGGTTTCTCATGCTTTCTTAATGACCTGTAACACCTGGCCCTAATTACCACTTTCCCCTACAATAATGTTTGAGACTGTGTCCAAACACACAAATAAACACAGTTATTAACGGGACATTTTTATTATTATTATTTTTATTATTATTAATAAGCCATCTTTAATTCATCCATAAAAACAACATTTATAAGTCAGTGATATCATGGCAGCTGTCTAACATAACACACATACCTTGATAATCAAATATAAATTGCTCCAAAACATATTTATAACCCCTGTCCAATTTTAATGCCTCACATCTCCCTGAAAACTATCAACAAAACCGACAACATCTGCTATTCTTATTGTTGGTAAATTTGTTAATGATTGGGAGAAAACGAGTTCGCACTGACAATGAATGAATGAATGAATGAATGAATGAATGATCGTGACGGGCGGCGGCGCAACCAGAAGTACCGCTACTTCCGTTCTCAGCCGCCATATTGTGAAATAGGCCTATAATGTCTTCTATGATTTTTTTGTGTAACCTATCAGTGAACTACGGCTCTGTGTAGTAATTCCTGGTCCATCTGAAAACAGGTGATGGAGATTTACTGCTGATTACAAAACTGGCTTTATTGACAAAATGCGCGTGGAAAATCGCGTTCAATTAATCGTGCAGCTCTACTGAGTACATTGCAAAATGGATTTATTTAAATAAAAATACAGATATGTTTTATTATGAAGAAAAAGATTGTGAAGGATTCTTACACTGCTTGAAGTTCCCATAATATCTTAATATGACTCTCAATCTCAATTAAAAGATTGTTTATATCTTGTGAGTGGTATCATATTTTTAAATATAATTTTTAATTAAAATAATTATGGTGATTATCAAATTGACAAATATTTCTATAAAGGGAAAATGTCACCATGTGTTGGGTTTTCCTAGATTTCATCACATTATTGCCTATATAGCACTACAAAGGGTTTGAAGAATGAAAATGATAAACTAGTTCAGTATTGGGAATCATGTGGGTCGAGTGCATTTAAATCAGTTTCTTAGTTTGTGCTTGTGTTGGCAAGTTGAAATGTCTGTACCACTGATCCTGGTGTATAGAAAACTTTTTGCTCATATAAACAAACACACAAACACACTCTCACCCTAAAATTTAAACACAATCTCTGAGATCATTCATGTTCTTCACTCTCTGCAGGTTGATTAACTGCAGAATTGGAGAGGAAGGCTGTGCTGCTCTGATTTCAGCTCTGAGATCAAACCCTTCACACCTGAGAGAACTGGATCTGACTGGTAATAAACCAGGAGACTCAGGAGTGAATCTGATCTCTGCTCTACTGGAGGATCCACACTGTAATCTACAGAAACTAGTGTGAGTGTTATTATATTACTCAACACAATAACTGTGAAAATACTGGCAAACAAAGTTTTAAAGGGATTAAAAAAAAGTTTATTTGTGGGTGACAATCCTTTAAGAATCAAAATGTAAATGATCAAATACAATGATTATACTGAATGTGCCCAAAACAAATGTATATTTGTATATACACCTATAGACCACTGAACAACAAAATACAAGTGTAAATAAAAAATTTACACCTATAAATTACTGTATATTTTAGTTTTTTGCTGTATATAAAATTACAGTGTAGTATAATATTATATATATATACAGGGCCGGCCCAAGCCTTCAGGGGGCCCTAAGCAGAATTTTATTTCGGGGCCCCTCTGTGCCACCAATATGACTAATTATTGTCAATCCTTTATTATTCGCACACTATAAATCTAACACCCAATATTAATCCAGCTAAGTAATATGTTGTATTATAATACATTAATATTGCAAATCTTAAATTTGCGGATGTTCAATAAAACATTAACTTTCTTGTTTGCTTAATTAACTAGCCAGCTAACATTAGCTTGCAATTTAGCCTCGTTTAGTTTATACTCATTTTTTTTAACTTACCTTTATCTTGCTGTTTTTTCTCTTCCTCTGATTTCTTCCGTTTTCTTTTTTCTGCACCAGAAAGATATGTCCTTTTTTGTGACTTTTTTGTTAATCGTTTTGCTGCAGTGACGCTGCTTCTTCAATTAATATAGTGGAGGCTGCCATTTCAGGACCGCATTTCTAGGACCCTAGTGGTTTAGTTTGTAGTACTGTTTGTACATGTTGTTAAGATATTGAATGTCAGGAACATTTTTTTTTTTATTTCCACTGTGATATGTTGATTACAAAGTGTGTAATACCTGCTTTTGAGTCACAATTTCAAATTAAAACAAATGAATTTATGCTTAAAATATAAAGGAAAAAATTATTTCAATCTTTAAACAACTGAAAGAGTGGAGTATCTTAAGTCTTAGTTTCTTGAAATATACTTTATATTGATTAACCCCCTTAAGTTTAACCATTTAGCTCATTATCAGGTATAATAAAGATGGAATCAAATGAAATCAGCATTTGCAGTCATTAAATTAAAGCCAGATATTTAAAAGTTTGTGGAGAGGCAAGACACAAGACTCAAGAATGATTCAAGAATGTATATTTATATATATATATACTCATTTTTGCAATAACACATAATACATAATTAAAATAATCAGTTAAAAGAAAGGCTGTAGGCTTCAACTCCTTGAGAGATGGACAGAAAGGCTGTAGGCTTCAATTAAATAAGAAACATTTGGGACATTTGCTTTAACATGTTTAATAATAGATTTTTTTATATATTTAACACTTAAGCACTGTTGGGGTTGTGAAGAGAGAGAACCAAACAGAATAATCATGTTACTGACATCTAAATCCAAACTCTAAACTCCAAATTTAAGTATATAAGAGCAATACCCACCAACTGATTGTTCTCCCATCTTTCCTCAATTGTTTGTCAATCCAGTAATACTTTCTATGAAGCCTGTATTTATAATACATTATAAGGGTATTCTTAAGGAATTATAATTAATGCATAAAGCATTATAAAAAACTTTATAATATGTTTTATCATCTCATAAGTAATCATAACAACAATTATAATACATTATAATACTTACGCATTTGTGGTTATAACTTTTAAGAGTATGATTATGTATAACACACAATTAATACCATAATAAATCCACTTAATTTATAATGGATTATCTCATATCTTGACATTATTTAAGATCTGGACAGTATCTTACTACATTTTGTGAGTGGTTAGAAGAGTTTCCTGTGAGTTTAATGTTAATTATGCTGTGAGCTAGTTTTTTGATATTAGATTACATTTTATTTTGATGGTCCCCTTTATAAGCAACTTTGCAACTACATGTCAGCTAACTCTCAGAGTATTAGTAGACTTGGTTGGGGTTTGGTAGCATAAGTTGATGCACTTGCAAAGTTGCTTACAGTCAGTAGAATGTCTGTTGGGGAACCATCAAAATAAAATGCTACCAGATATTAAGCAGACAGTCTACTAATACTCCAGTGACTGCTAGTTGACATGTAGTTGCAAACTTACTATCAACAGTTGTCTAAAGGGTACCATAAAAATAATCAAACTGATATTACAATAAAAATAGTTCAAAGCAAATGTGTACACGTTCATATGATCTGATACCTGATCTTATTGCTGTTTGAGAAAAAAATATTATTATTATTATTATTTTTATTATTATTAATAATAATAATAATTTATAAGTGGTCTTTGTCTGCTTTAAGTACAGTGAAGTTACTTCACTTAAATCAGACACTGACCACTTATAATTAATAAGACCACATTATAGACTATTGGAATGTTTTTATGAAGACTTTGTATTTGTTATTTTTTAGTAAAAACACTAATAATAAGTAATATGTTATTGTGCAGATCTTAAACAATGGCAAGATATGAGACCTATAATACAATATAACTATAATACATTATAATCCATTGAACTTAAGTGAATGCAGCGTGTTCATTGTGTGTTATAAATCATCATACTCTTAACCACAAAAAAGTATTATAATACATTAAAACTGTTCTTATAATTATTTATAAGATAATGCAACATTTTATAAGGTTTCTTATAACGCATTATTCATTCATTCATTATAATGCCTTAAGAATACCCTAATGCAGGGGTGGGGAATGTTGATCCTGGAGGGCTGTGTCCCTGCAGAGTTCAGCTTCAAGCCTAAAATAAAAAAAACTACCTGTATCCTGAAGACCTTGATTAGCCTGTTCAGGTGTGTTTGATTAGGGTTGGAGCTAAACTCTGCAGGGACACCAGCCCTCCAGGATCAGGATCAATGTTCCCAAACCCCTGCCCTAATGTATTATAACTATAGGATTTATAGAAAATGTTACTGTCAGTCCTTCTACTAAAATCTTCCATTTTACTGAAATAGGTATCAGAGAACGACCACTGCTGGGTTAACAGGAATATCAGTAACAAAAGGGTGCACTGGGCAATGTGCACAAATAATTCATATACAACTCTGACCTGTAATGATAATCCAGACCAGAAAGGAAGACCTGCTCAGCCTCCTGCAAGGACAAATTCCATAGGACAGCCAAGGCATATATGATGGCCTATGAAAAAATAATTAAAGCATACTATTATACCACTACTGAACAGCAAGCCATTATACATGGATCCATACATGAGTAGCACCAGCATGCAGTTTATACAGTAGGTTTTGTAAGTGCCGGAGTAGGAACACATACAAACACATTACATGGTCCAGCATAGCTCTGGAAAAAGAAAGCCACAGATGAACTGCACTCCATCTGTGAAGCTCAGTTGTGTTGGTGTCCTATGCAGTGCTCCTCTCAAATAGACAAAAAGGATGTCCTGTTGTTCCTCACCGCAAGGAATTTAGAGGGCTTCCCGTTGAGTACACCCTATGGGCAAACCATGGTGCAAAAACAGTTATTTTAAGGAAATTGATACATTTAAAATAAAGATACAATAATTTGCAGTAAAAGATACTGTTAATGTTATTCCTAATTAAGGCCCTTAGTGAACCTTTACTATGAGTTAGTTTGTAATGATGAATAAATGTGAACATTGTTAAAGTAACTTACCCCCAAATGCATAACTTTATACTTCACTAACATGGTAAATCAATGAGTAAACAAATGTTCACACTAATACAGTAAGCTACAGGTAAATCTGACACATCTCACATCAACATGCTTTTATTATCTTTTTAAGTTTAATTAATGTGCTGGCTAGATTTACTTATTATAGTCATTAAATCAACAAGGTTTAATTAAATCATGGCCACGAATTAAGAACATTGTAATAATCAATAAAACTAGCCAACAAATTATTAATTCGTGGGAATTCGTTATTATTTCTTAGCAATTCTCACTTTGGTTATGTAAACTTTGCATCGTTTTAACGTTATAAAATAAAACTCAATTGAAAACCGGTAAAGTTACTCACACTCTGATTGCAGTCCATGTCGTCCATCTTTGTGATCCAATTCGGTAGGTGGCGCTTTTACAAAAAAACTAGGGTCCTAGAAATGCGGTCCTAGATCTGCGGTCCTGAAAGTGCAGCTTCTCCGGTTGTGCAGGAACATACTAGTGTCCGATGTGAGAACGTGACAATCCTCGCAAAACATTTTGCAGTGTTTACATTAGAGCTGCACAATTAGAGATCGTGATCTCGATTGAAACACCCACGCGATTTTATTCCTAAATGACAGTGATTCAGCTATGTCTATTACGACCAGTGGCGATTTCTTTAAGACTGCAAGGGAAGCTCAGCTTCCCCTATAATGTCACAAAATTAATGGTCAAATTATGTACTATTGTATTAACATTTTATTGACTAAAATGCGTTAGAAAACGTTCATCTCAAAGACGAGTTCGTTCAGAATCAGTTAGATATAGCAGGTCGGCTGACTTGATTTTCTTCTCATACATTCCCGTAGCGTCACAGTGCATTTCCCCGTTGAAGCCCAGCGTCCATTGAGTTCAATGCGGCTGCTTTGAACGTTTTTTTTCAGTGCATTGAAACTAGACGGTCATTGGATAAACGCTGCGATTATGTCCCGCCCACGGACGCTCAGCGTCTCTCTGGGGTGAATGAGGAGCAAATGAGGAGTGGGCTGGCCTGGACTCCGAGCTTCTGCGTGATGATTGGAGGGTCTGTCGAAAGATTGCATCTCCTTTTGACTGACAGCGATTTTGTACTATAAGGAATCGCTGAAGCTATTCGCGCTCAGTCCCATCGCGGATTTCTCAAGTTGAGTCGAAATAAAAACTGCTGCAACCTATTTCTTTATATTTGCTTGGCGAAATTGCTTGATTTTCATCATACATATCACACAATTATACACCACATTCCTTGTTTCACTTTTACAGAGTTTAATATTTTTTTAGATCGTTCATTCATTCATTCATGTTAATATTTAATGTAGTAATCAGTATATACATATAGATGACTACATTAAATATTAACATGGAGGATGACTATAAATTAATATATATATATATATATATATATATATATATATATATAGTAATCTTGAAAAATTTTAACATAACATAATGAAACCTTATATTTCTATTAAAATACTTTACTGTTTCACATCACGAGTGTCAGTGGAGCGTGAGAAGCAGGTTTTGTTGCTGGTCATGTTAATGAATCAGAGGGTCGACCATCATCATGTTTCAGATGTGAACGCTGTCATTCACTGATATGGACGATGACAAAACACACGCTGCTCACGCTCCACTGACACTTACGATGTGAAACAGGTGTTAAAGACATAGAAATCTGCATTCATGCTGCTACTGATCCAGAAACAGCAACACAAACAGTCTTTTTAACCACACATCATTATTTCTGTGTTACAGACATTTAGCCTCTTCAGCTCTGTGGCATATTTTGAATTTTTTACTGATTTTGGCAAACCTGAATTTAAAAGAGCACCGTACTCACATACATTGGAGTAAATTGATAAAAAATGGTCTCATTTCACAAAAAAACATCCTAAATTTTAACACATAATTGTATAATTTTATTGTATTTTTTTTTTTTCATAATTTTATGATAAACAAACAAAAAATCTAATTATTTGAATTAAGTTTTACTTTGAAAGTCTGTTATTTAAGATATGTTTGGTCTACATCGATGCAGAAACTTTCTTTTGATTCCACTAGGTGCCAGAAAACAGAGGAAAAAATAATTTTCTTTGTATCATTTTTTTTTTTTTTTTTTTTTTTTTTAAGTTATTGAGATTTAATTGAAAGGAGGCAATATGTCCTCTAGGGGTCTCCATTCTGCAAGATAAAGAATACCTGAATTCAAAATATTCCCACATACATTGGGCTAAATGGATAAAAAATGGTCTCATTTTACAAAAAACACCCTAAATTTTAACACATGGGTGGAATAATTCATAATTATTATTGTATTTGTTCATAATACATAATTTTCCAACTCTGCATTGAGCTGGCAGCTAGCGCGCTAGCTATTCTGTGTTCACTGCACCCTCCTCCCTCGTGTTTGGAAAGACATAAATCGACATCGGATTGGGCTAGGAGTTTGATCATGTCCCTTTGGACAGATCTGATTGGGGGCTTTTCAGACATATGACACATTACGTGATGACGCAATTGTCCGTCAACACAAACGTGTTAAGGCAAAACTTTTTTTTTTTTTTTTTATTTATTTTGCAAGTAAACAGATACAATAAGGCAATATAAGATAATAAGAAGATCCTAAAGAACAGAGCACAGATCAAAAGAAAATATGATAGAAAATAATAATAAAAAAAACTTCTAATAGTTTACATTTCTTCAATAAACTAAACAGTCTTCTTCCACTTTTACATTTTAAGAGTCTTACAGATTTACTGAACAACCAAAATTCCTTTTGAAAGACAGAAAACAATGGCTTTGTTTTAAGGCACTTACATTTATGAATATAAAATTTGTCCAAAATAAAAATATTATTCAGTAAAAATTGAGTTTGTACATCTTCCATTATTAAGCCAAAAATTATATCATTGTTAGAAAATTGAGAAGTCAAATTGATTGAAACTTTAAGCCACTCAAATATATCAGACCAAAAAGCTCTACTAATTAAACAGTCAAAGAATAAGTGTGCAGTCGTTTCAACATCAACCTCACAAAAGGTACAATTATTGTGATCAATGTTAAATCTATATCTAAGAAACTCTAAAGATGGGTAGATATCATTAAAAATTTTAAAGTGTACTTCCTTGGCTTTGGGAGGAATCGGAAAGGAAAGAAAAATGGTTCTTAATTTGAAAATAGAATTCTTGGGAAAAAGAAAAAATACGTTATTTCGATTAGCTTGATTTGGAAATTTATCTTGGGTCAATAAAGTTCTTATTAATTTATTTGGCAAGCTACTCCTAATAAAATCTTGCCCATTTATTATTAAAGAAGGTAAATGAAGAGCTTCAGTTATATTGGGCACTGAATTACTAACCAACATTACAAAGGCCTTTGGAATACAATTCAATACCTTATTATATTGTTTGTAATCGCAATGAATATTATATTTATCACAAAAAGTTCTGTGATTCATGAAATTACCATCATTCCCTAACAGGTGAACAACAGACCAGACACCTCTTTCCCACCAATCACTAATAAAGAGTGACTTATTTCTAAATAAAATGTACCTATTATTCCAAATTGGTGAATTATGAGGGGAGAAATTATGTTTATAAATCAGCTTCCAATATAAAAGAACCTGCTTATGAAATTCTGACAATTTGAGAGGAAGTTTTTGTATTGAAAAATCACAGCGTAATAAAAATTCTATACCACCAACACTTTTAAAGATATTTCTAGGGGTGCAAAACCAAAAACTATTATTATTTATTATAAAGTTTTTAAGCCAATTTATCTTGAGAGTTCCATTCATACAGTCGAAGTCTATGGCCTGTAAACCCCCTTCTTTATAATCCTTCACTAGTGTCCCTTTTTTAACATAATGAGCTTTTCTCCTCCAAATGTAATTAAAATTCATCTGATTAATGAACTTAATTTTCTTATTAGAAATAGGAAGGGATCCTGCAGGGTAAATGCATCTGGACAGAGATTCCACTTTTGTCAATAAAATTCTTCCAAATATAGAGATGTCTCTCTGCATCCATCTGTCCAATCTTGTCTTACATTCATCAATTCTATTAGATATATTTGTTTCAAGTTCCTTACCAAGATATTTGATTCTAGATTTAACTGGTACATTGCAAATTTGTGTGAGCTGAGATTCTTTCAATGTCATGATTTTACATTTACTTAAATTAAGACATAAGCCTGAAGCATTAGAAAAATTATTAATAATTTGAAGAGTTTTTGGAACCTGATCAGAATTCTTTAGAAATAAAACTGTGTCGTCCACCAATTGACTGATCACTATAGAATCATCAAAAACCTTCAATTGCTCAATGTCAGAATTTTTAATTGCCAGAGCAAGCATTTCCGCGGCCAAAATAAAAAGTGAAGGTGAAATGGGACAGCCTTGTTTAATACCTCGGCTTATATTAAAGTGTGAAGTGTCCCTTCAGTCAATGAAACAGAACAATTTGTATCCTGATATAAACTACTAATTATACTTCTAAACTGTTTCCCAAACCCAAACAATTCTAAAGCCGAAAAATAAAGGGGTGTTCGACCGTGTCAAACGCTTTGTAAAAATCAAGGAAAAACATAATACCGTCGTCATTAACCTTGTCTTTATAATCAATCAGATCTTGAACCAAACGTAAATTATTGTGAATCGATCTACCCTTCATAAACCCTGACTGCGTTTTACTTATAATCTGAGATAATCCACTCTTCAACCGATTAGAATAAATGTGTGCTAACAATTTATAATCATTATTTAATAATGTAATGGGCCGCAAATTATCTAAAATCCTAGGATCTTTGCCCGGCTTGGGAATGAGAATTATGACTCCTTGCTTCATAGTATGAGAAAGAGAAAGACAATCAGTAACTTCTGTCAAAGCCTTAAATAAAAGACATTTTACTGAATCCCAAAAAAATTTGTAGAAGTTGGTCGTTATACCATCGGATCCAGGGGATTTGTCAGAGGATAAAGATTGCAAAGCATTCTCTAACTCCTGTAATGAAATTTTTGCATCACAAATCTCTTTAAACTCCAAACTAATTTGTGGAATAAATGGCTTAATGGTGTGTTAAGGCAAAACTAATCGAAAATGCATCATTCAACTGCATCACATGGGTGGAGGTGGGCGGATTGGCAACAGCTGGTCTGTGACTGGAGCGTGCATGGTAGGAAGTGGCGCTGATTCCGGAAGTGATCCGGAAATGGAGGATGAATTGTTTGGCGCGGAAGGTGGAGGTAATGGAGATGAATGGAGTGTTGTGGTTAATAGGAAAAGAAAGAAAACTAGTAGAAACTTATCTGAAACAGATAGTGAGAGTGGAAGTCATATGTCAAGGAAAAGAAAAGAAGACTATAAGGTAATGATGAAGTTTGCTGCTGGATCTTTGAATGCCATTAATCCGTTGAAACTGTCTAAAGCACTGAAGGAAACGATCGGAATGATGGAAAGTGTTAAGACTTTAAGAGAAGGTAGACTACTGTTATTCTTAAAGATTACAGACAACAAAGAGTGGCTGTAGGAATAAAATCGATTCTAGGACAAAAAGTTACTTGCTCAATTCCAGAAGAAAAAAGTCGGGTCAAAGGTGTAATATCTGGAATATCCCCTGATGTTCAAGTTGAAATGATAAAAAGAAATCTAACTGGAGCGACAGTGTTTGATGTGAGACGATTGAAGTGTACCAGAAACAACGAAAAAGTTGACAGTCTATCAGTCATGATTCACTTTGATGAAAGTAAGATACCTAGCAGAGTTTTCTTAGGGTTTGTAAGTTACATGGTCAGGCCATATATTCCCCCTCCTATGAGATGTTACAAGTGCCAAAAGTACGGGCATGTGGCGGCAGTCTGTAGGGGTAAACAGAGATGCGCAAGATGTGGGGGTGAACATGATTATGGTCAGTGTGGGCAAGGAGTTAATCCCAAATGTTGTAATTGTGGAGGAGAACACAGTGCGGGGTATGGAGGATGCAAAGTGAGGATGCAGGCAGTGCAAGTCCAGACGGTCAGAATTGAGGAAGGGATATCGTATTCTGAAGCACTAAAGAAAGTTGTAAAGAAGAATGAAATAGAGAGTAGTAGGGTATTATTACCTGAACAAAAAACGAAAAACAAACAGGATGAAAAGAATGAGTTAACAAAGATCACAGACAAAGTATCATTTGTGACATTCATGGCAGAAGTTGTCAACTGTTCTGCTCAAACTGATAGCCGGACAGAAAGAATCAAGATTATAATCAAAGCAGCCGAAAAGTATTTGGAGATTAAAGGTATCTCTGTAGACATGATAAATGATCATTTAAAAGCATACGTTACAAACTCACAAGCAGGATGTGGTGGATCATAATGGTATTTTCTATTTTACAGTGGAATGCCAGAAGTCTTATTGCAAATGGTCAAAAATTTAAGGAATATATCTCTAAGAAAGAAAGTAGCCCTGATATAATATGTGTACAAGAAACTTGGCTTAAGTTACAGCTGAATTTCACATTACAAGGATATACAATAATTCGGAAAGATAGGAAGCTGGGGAACGGAGGTGGGGTAGCTACTTTCATTAAACGAGGGATTGGGTTTAGAAATATTGTTAGAGATGTGGAACAAGAGGTAGTAGTGGTGGAAGTTTGGCAAAGGTCACAAAGTTATAAAGTAAGTAATTTTTACAATCCATGTGAGAAGTTGAGTTTAAAGGTGTTGGAAAACATTGGTGGGAATATAGGGGATAAAGTGATTTGGTGTGGTGATTTTAATGCTCATAGTACGTTGTGGGGGGAGTAATAAAAGTGATTTCAGTGGGAAGATTGTTGAGGAGTTGCTCGATTTGGGAAAGTTAGTATGCATTAACAATGGAAGTAATACAAGACTAGATGTTAGCCGTGGGCGTGATTCAGCATTAGATTAACATTAGTATCTGATAACTTAGCTGGAAAGTGTGAATGGAAAGTAATGAAGCATTGTACTATAGGAAGTGATCACTTTCCTATTGCTGTTAAAATTGGAGTGGACATAACAAAAGAGGAAGACGTGAGAAATCCAAGATGGAAGTTTATTACAGCTGATTGGGAGATTTTTAAAGATCTGTGTCAAAACAGAATGGCTGAAATTAACTATTCAGATATGGATGTAGATGAGTTGATAGTGATAGAATAAGTGATGTAATTAAAAATACAGCTGAGGAGGTAATAGGTAAAAGCAAGTCTAAAAACAGAAGAAAAGCGGTTCCATGGTGGAATGAAAAATGTAGTGAATTAGTTTGTAACAGAAACAAAGCCCTTAGGAAAGCAAGAAAATCGATATTGTTCGCTGATTACATTAATTATAAAAGAGCTCAGAGAAATTAGAAGAGCAAAGAGAAACTATGGGAGAGAATTCTGTAATAAAATTAGAGTGGAAGTTGAAGTTAATGAATTGTGGAGTATGATCAGGAAGATGGGAGGAGTTCAGAGGAACGCTAGCATTGCGGTGTTAGCTGACGACAATAAGATAGCAGTAACTGATAGTGATAAAGCTGAAATGTTAGTGGAGACATTTGTTAAGGTACATAGTAATATGAATATATCAGAGGATATGAGGAAGTATAGGGAACAATGTGTGATGGATAATGCTCAGATATTTATAAAAAAGAAGCCTGATGGAGGCACGCTTGATTCAGATTTTTCCTTGTATGAGATAAAAAGAGCTTTGGTGGGGATTAAACAGATTCTCCTGGCAAGGATGATATTTGCTATGAGATGATTAAGCATCTATCGGATGTGTCTTTAAATTTGATATTAAGACTCTTTAATATGATTTGGGAAACAGGGAGATTGCCTGATGCATGGAAGCACGGGGTTGTTATACCTATTGCTAAACCAGGAAAAGATCAATCTCAGTCTATCAGTTATAGACCAATATCTCTGACATCCAATATTTGCAAAATTATGGAACGTATGGTAATGAATAGATTGTCGTATGTTATTGAGAGCAAGAACCTGTTTTCTGCATATCAGAGTGGATTTCGTAAGGGAAGGAAAACCATGGATTCCGTTTTATATTTGGAAAATGAAATCAGGAAGGCTCAGGTTAAAAAGGAAGTAGTAATAGGTGTGTTTTTCGATATTGAAAAGGCGTATGATATGTTGTGGAAGGAGGGATAGTATGGGAATACAAGGTAAAATGTATAACTGGATATTAAACTTCTTGTTCGGAAGAACGATACAAGTTAGAGTAGGTTCTGCAGACTCTCGGGTTCTTCCAATAGAGAACGGATCCCCTCAAGACAGTGTAAGTAGTCCTATTTTATTTAACTCAATGATAAATGACATTTTTTCTAATGTTGACGTTGGTGTTAGCAGATCATTGTATGCAGATGATGGAGCGTTATGGTTTAGGGGGAGAAATGTTTTCTGTTTCTCAAATAAGAAAATTAGTCCGTCCCTAAATATAAAAATGTATGGGCAACAGTTAGAACAAGTTAATGTAGTCAGATTTCTGTGAATGTGGATGGACTCAAAACTAAATTTCAGAGTACATATTCAGAAGCTGATAGAAAAATGTAAGAAAGGGATAAACATATTAAGATGTTTAGCTGGAGTTGAATGGGGGGCAAAGCGTCAATCAATGGAAAGAATATATAAAGCAGTAATAAGAGCTAATATTGACTATGGTTGTATGGTGTATAGTTCTGCAAATAAAACCTGGACAAAAAATATTGAGAAGATACAAACGCAGGCTATGTGAATTTGTTGTGGAGCATTCAGGTCATCACCAGTGGTATCACTACAGGTTGAAATGGGAGAAATGCCCCTAGAGTTACGTAGACTTCAGCTGATGTGACATATTGGTCTAGTATTAAAACGCATTCGGAAAGTCACCCAGTCAAGAACATTTGAAGAGAATGCTGGGAGTATGAATATAAAGAGTTTGCAAGCTTTGGTTGGATTGTAGGGAAGGAAGCACAGAGAATGGGTCTTGATAAGTTTGATATCGCACCAACAGTGGCGATCCCTGCAATACCTCCTTGATTGAAAATTTTATATTGCAATTTGAAATAATTTGTATTATTGAACTTTAGTGTCAATTTGTAAGTTTCAAACTAAATCTTATTGTACTTGTACAATAACAAAGATATTCTGTTCAATTATCTCATGTTTTCTCTGTATGTAACAAGCCACTGTTCAGTCATAAATTCAATATTATAGTTAAAATAAATGAATGACTTTGTCAAAGATTAGAGCTCTAGAGAGGAAATGTTGTTTTGGAGAGTGTTTTTTTTTTTTTTTTTTTTTTTTTACACCATTGCTGCCCGGATCTCCTCATTTTCCAACAGCTTTTCCAGATGTAGAAACTCCTCAGTTCAGTTCTTCTGAATGTGTGTTCACTGTATAAATTAATAATGATTAATCTTTGTCAAAGCTGTTTGTTCTGTTGTTTGCTCTTTCGCCTCTTCTTGCGCTGTTTTAAAATCGCGTGAGTTTGTAAACATACAAATGATAAACTTTCACTCTATCGTCTATTAAACTGTGCAATTAATCCTCTGATCACATGAACCGTGGGGTCCATAGGGATCACTATCAACCACCGTCTGCTCCCTTCACTAAAATGTCACGATTCTTACACATGATAACAAATAATAGATAAACAATGAACACATATACTTACAAGACCAAGCAGGAATGTCCTTTATCTTTTGTCTTTAACTTTCAAGTCTGGCGTTGTCAGTCGTCCTGTCTCAGCAGGGCTACAAATGCCATCTAGCGGTTGGGAATTGTAATTGCATATTTATTTATAAATTGAAAGACAGTCAAATTATATCGTATAATGTGTATGAATGTTACATTTAACAGCTTGTGGGACGCATGACATCATATTATTAAATGCAATTAAACTTTTGAAACGTTTAAATTAGCATTATTTTGGCATAATTAATAATGCTATAAAATAATGAAATAGAATATAAAATAATGCTAATTTAAATATTTCAAAAGTTTACTTGCATTTAATAATATGCGGCGCGAGAAAAAATGACATGTAAACTATTAGGACTATTTTGGTCATGCTCATCACTGGTCTGATACTGGGCTATAGCCAAGCCCTTAAAATTAGACACTGATTGCCTCGATTTCACCGGTTGGGCTAAAAGCAGACTACACGTAGCCCATCCAACTCAGAGCTAAATCGTGGCTACATATAGACCATGTCATGAAATGACATTTACATCTTAGTAGATATTATTGACACTGCAAACATGAAGGTATATCAACCATCTCATGCGCTGCCTGAACAAAAACTACAATCAATCAGATTTGACTATGAGTGGGCTACAAATATCCGGTCTGACTACGAGCTCAATCTTGTACAAACAGGCTACGAATAGAAACATGTCAAAGAAATTAAACCAAACACATTGTAAACGCTGTTCACTTTGTTTACGTTATGGATTATAATACATCTCACAAGTTATTTTGCCAAAAAATGACATGTATCCAAATTCAAGGTTTTTGGGCTAGAAGGGGTATAGCCGGACTATATCGGGTCTGTAGTTAACAGAGACGGTGAAATGACGGCTATTTCTTGCTGGGTTGGTTTGTCCATATTCAGTGTTGGGGAGTAACTAGTTACATGTAACGGAATTACGTAATTTAATTACAAAATAAATGTAATTGTAATTAGTTACAGTTACTGAGAAAAAATAAGTAATTAAATTAGTTACTTTTGAAAAATGCCAGTGATTACAAAGGGGATTACACCTGAATTTTTTCCCACACCCACCCCCACTTACAGATTTAATTGACTTTTTTATAAATTGCATTGACTGCTCTAAAATGAGACACCAATGTTTCAGTAGTTTAGGACACAGAATAGGACACATGCTTATTCAATAACTGTTTTATTTCCTGTTTGGGTTTATGCATAAACTTTATTTTTTTAAGATGTTTTTTTCCAAGGCATTGTTAGATGCTAGTGTTTTCTGTCATAACTATGCAAACATTTGATTTCAAACCCAGTATCATAGCTACTAAACCAGTGTTTCCCAACCCTGTTCCTGGAGGCACACCAACACTACACATTTTCCAACTTTTCCTGATCAAACACACCTGAATCAACTCATCATCTCGTTAGTAGAGACTCCAGGAACAGAAATATATTGGTCAGATAAGGGAGACATCCAAAATGTGCACTGTTGGTGTGCCTCCAGGAACAGGGTTGGGAAACACTGTACTAAACTATTTCTTGTTAGGATGTTATTTATGTTATGATCTTGTTATGAAATATAGCGCAACTGCGCTCACAGCGACCCGAGTTCGATTCCCGTCTCGAGGCTCTTTGCCGCTCCCGCTCCCCTCTCTCCTCCCAGCTCTTACCTGTCATCTCTCGACTGTCATATCACAATAAAAGGCATAAAAAGCTCAAAAATATAAGTAAAAAACACAGCTCAGACTCTCTCGGGGCAACTTAAGTCAGTGCTGTATGCTTGATCATTTTCTTGGCAGAAGCTTTGTGTTTGGTTAGCTTATAAAATATTAAGCTTAATTCAATATTATATGTACAATTTCTTAATTCTGTCATCCTGGTATCGTGGACTTGCTCTGTTGTTTCATACAAACGCAGCTGCTGCCATTTTTTTTTTTTTTTTTTTTTTTTTGGTAATGTATTAAAAGATAACTAACAAACTAGTACTGCTACTTAATTATTTATTTATGTGGTGAAATGTAATATAAGAAAAGTGGTATGACTGCACCGTATCCCTAAAATGTCTAGTTTGAACTTGCCGTTTGCTAGCAACTGATTTCTTCACGGAAGCTTTGCGTTCAAATATTTCAACTCAGATCAGTGTTTCGTGTCACAAGTATTTTGACACAAAACATCTAAATCAGGGTTCCTCAAATCTTACCCTGGAGGTCCAATGCGCTGCAGAGTTTAGCTCCAACCCTGATCAAACTCCCCCTACCTGTGATTTTCTAATGATCCTGAAGACACTGATTAGCATGTTCAGGTGTGTTTGATTGGGGTTAGAGCTAAACTCTGCAGGAAAGTGGATCTCGTGGGCCAGATTTGAGGATCCCTGATCTAAATAATGTATCAAGCAGCTGTGTAATAAGTGAAATAATGTACATTCAGCCAGTTGTTATCGTAAAATAAAGATGTATGTTATCCCTTACTTATTATAATCTTAATTCAAGTGATAAAGAATTTTGAAAGTCTGACAGTAATCAGTGTTGAGTGCTACTGTAAAGTTCACTCTGTCTGGTTTAAATGGTTTAAAATTATTAATATTATTAACAGTTGAAAATATTAGAATTTTAGAAAAGTAATCAAAAGTAATGTTACATTACTTTAATAAAGTAATTGAAAAGTTACACTACTTATTACATTTTAAATCAAGTAACTTGTAATCTGTAACCTATTACATTTCCAAAGTAACCTTCCCAACACTGTCCATATTTTACCCAGCGCTAGGTTGTTTTTAACCAGCAGTTTTTAGAGTGTGTATGTTCTGTTTTGCCGGTTGGTCACGAATTGCCACTTAATATTTAGTTTCTTTTCCCAAATCCTCACCATCTCACTCTTTAATTTCGCAGGTTTATTTTCTTATCATTCACTTTTAATCCGTGATTTCGCATCTCTTACTGTGGTAAACTGGGGGTGGGAAATACAAGATTTCGTGGCAATAAATTAAAGATTTGTTAATACGACTTTTTAATTCATTCCCTCATTTTACAAATTAATAAACTAACAAATCATAGGAACGAATTAATGAGTTGAAGGAATTAATTATGTCCTGTTCGTGTCCGGCATAAAAAAAAAAAAAAAAAAAAAAAGCTTGTTATCTCTGCTGTTTACCTCACGTTATGATTTAGAGGCATTCTTTTATTTATTTATTCATTTATATATATATATTTGATTCCTCATGTGTTTGCTAAATGTTCTGTAATGTCTGGTTTTATTAGTTTTTGTTAATAAATATTATGTAAGCTAGTTTGTCATTGTAGTCTACTGTTTTACTGTTGTTGTGCTTTTTAATTAAGCATAACAATTATTCCATCTTTTGCTTTAGACTTATAAAGTGAAAGGTGTATAGATGTAAGCAAAACAGACAATTTTCTTTATAACGTGACAACAAGATTGTGAATTTGAAAGTGAAATCATCCGAAGCTCGGCTTATAATACAGCAAAAGTGAACTTCTTTCACAAAATTCAAATCATAAATAATACTAGCCTACTGATGAAAAAGAAGGGGTTGAACATTAAACACTTATTATTGTTTATTTAATCCTAACTAATAAGTTCTTGTTAAAAACTAACTTTCCAAACAAAAGAATATATATGGCAAAAAAAAACAATATTGTGCATCCCTCTTAAAAACCATAGTGCTGCTCTTTTTATCGATTTAAACAAAGCTTTTGATTCTGTAGATCATGAAATTCTGAAACAGAGGCTATTAGTGTAGGTTTATCAGTAAATGATGTTGGATGGTTTGTTAATTACTTATCGGATAGATCTCAGTGTATATAGAGGTGCTCACTTCTATAAATAAATATGTTCGTACCACAGGGATCGATCCTTGGGCCATTATTATTTATTTTATATGTTAATAATTGTAAGAGCCATATTTCGTAATTTATTATTTAAACATTCATTTATGATTATCATAATTTGTGTTGTATTATGCTGTATATTTTTCAGTTCATATTAGTTTTTTACTGCGCATGTCTTGTGATGTCATTCCGTAATTGCGTAGTTGCGTGATTATTGACACACACGGGAGAAGTTTTAAGATGCGCAAGTTTTTGGAGGATACAAGCTTTTGACCGTAATCTAAAACAATCATAACTGGAATAACGGTTCGTAAAGATACAGCAAATAAGTTTTTGTAAACCAAGTGGATTTATACAAGAAGACTGTGAGAAGTGTTGAAAGTTTGATGTTGAAAATAAACGAAGAAACATAAGGAATTCATGGACTTCCCAGTCGTGAGTAAACGAGTTCAATAAGAAAGATACGCGTCAGAACTTGTGGACTAACTGTAAGAAAATTGCATGTCCCAAACATGTAAAGTCAAAAGCTTTCTCCGTCGTTCAAGCGAAGATAAATGACTCGAGTGCATTTTCCCTGCACGTGAATGTAGACGGAAGCACGCGCGTGCGATCTCAGAAGAATGCGCTGGGTGCTGACAGACGGTTTTTCGTGCAGTTTCGCGCATGTTGATGAATGAAGGAAGATTGGTCGTCTTTAATCGCTTGCAGTAAGTTTTGATAAGTAATTGAAATCGTAAGAGGATTTGCTCGCTTTGGGGTATGGCGTTATTTTTTAGTCAAAAGTTATGAGCGTGTAAGACATGCTCACGAGCACATTATGTTATTTCACACGCGCAAAAATGAACCTTCAGCTGGCATGATAAAAGTACTTGTACAGTGGAATCCTGCTCGCGCGCAGCGGGCTTCTGCTCGCGGAGTGCTGTTTTGCTCGCGCAGTGGATTTCTCCTCGCTCAGCTGATTTCTGCTCCCTCGAGTCTAGATGACTTTTGACAATTTGGGGGCGGAAACCAAGGAGGGCACTGACTCTCTTATGATTGGTCACTTTCATCGTAATCACACCCACAGGGACATCCTTGTACCTTGATTGACAGCTGTCATTACAGGAAGCACGGAGTCAAAGTATCTGACGGAGTTCAGTCATTCAGTTAACACTGCACAGTGGACGGAATGGCGGCGACACCTGAAGATGTAGGCGTAAGTGATATTGATATATGATGGCGGCTGTGTGTTTGACAATGTAGCAATTTAATCTGAAATTTGTTTTGAACATGTAAGTAGCTGACATAAGCTAATCAACCTTAACTAGCAAGTTTTAGGCTAGCAAACTCAGCAGGGGCTAACGTTAGGTGTCTCTCAGCAAACTAGCGTTTTAGTCAGTGCTGCATGTGTAAAACAAAACGTAAAGTATGGCCAGTGGTTCCCAAACTTTTCATGGCAAGTGTTTTAGTTGAACTAGTGACCATGTACAGTACCAGTCAAAAGTTTGGAAACATTACTATTTTTAATGTTTTTGAAAGAAGTCTCTTATGCTCATCTGATTTATGATCAATGTTGGAAACAGTTGTGCTGCTTAATATTTTTTTTATAACCTGAGATACTTTTTTCAGGATTATTTGATGAATAAAAAGTTAAAAAGAACTGTATTTATTTAGAATAGAAATCTTTTGTAACAATATACACTACCGTTCAAAAGTTTGGGAACAATAACTATTTTTTTTTAAGAAATTAGTACTTTAATTCAACAAGGATGCGTTAAATTGATAAAAGGTGATGGTAACGTTGTATATTGTTAGAAATGTTTTTATTTTGAATAAATGCTGTTTTTATGAATAAATGCTGTTAACGTTTTACTCATCAATGAATCCTGAAAAAAGTATTCCAAAAAAATATATTAAACAGCACAACTGTTTCCATCATTGATAATAACTGAGTATCAAATCAGCATATTAGGATGATTTCTGAAGGATCATAAGACACCAAAGACTGGAGTACTTGCTGATGAAAATTCAGCTTTGCATCACAAAAATAAATTACATTTTAAAATATATTAAAAAAGAGAACCATTATTTTAAATTGTAATAATATTTCATAATATTACTGTTTTTTTGTTTGTTTTTTTTTAACTGCAGGCTTGATGAGCATAAGAGACTTCTTTCAAAAACATTAAAAATAGTAATGTTTCCAAACTTTTGACTGGTACTGTACATGGTCACTAGTTCAACTAAAACACTTGCCATGAAAAGTTTGGGAACCACTGGCCATACTTTACGTTTTGTTTTACACATGCAGCACTGACTAAAACGCTAGTTTGCTGAGAGACACCTAACGTTAGCCCCTGCTGAGTTTGCTAGCCTAAAACTTGCTAGTTAAGGTTGATTAGCTTATGTCAGCTACTTACATGTTCAAAACAAATTTCAGATTAAATTGCTACATTGTCAAACACACAGCCGCCATCATATATCAATATCACTTACGCCTACATCTTCAGGTGTCGCCGCCATTCCGTCCACTGTGCAGTGTTAACTGAATGACTGAACTCCGTCAGATACTTTGACTCCGTGCTTCCTGTAATGACAGCTGTCAATCAAGGTACAAGGATGTCCCTGTGGGTGTGATTACGATGAAAGTGACCAATCATAAGAGAGTCAGTGCCCTCCTTGGTTTCCGCCCCCAAATTGTCAAAAGTCATCTAGACTCGAGGGAGCAGAAATCAGCTGAGCGAGGAGAAATCCACTGCGCGAGCAAAACAGCACTCCGCGAGCAGAAGCCCGCTGCGCGCGAGCAGGATTCCACTGTACAAGCAGAGTTAACCTATGAGAGTATGCCACGCGCTCGCGCGCAGCTGCCTGTACACCTCTCGGTTGTTGAATTTGTGCGCGAGTACTTTTATCATGCCAGCTGAAGGTTCATTTTTGCGCGTGTGAAATAACATAATGTGCTCGTGAGCATATCTTACACGCTCATAACTTTTGACTAAAAAATAACGCTATAGAGTGGGGCTTTGAACTTCACTATGGCAGACGACGATGACGACGCTGCTATTACCGAGTCTGAGCGTGTGAGGGCGCTCACCGACAAGGGTTTGGAAGAGAAGCTTCACAACACGATAAACGCCAGAAGAGGCAAGTTGAGGCAATTAACTGCGAAATCCAACTGAATTGAATTGCTTATGGAAAATGCTTGCAATTTGAATGATGTTGAAACATAGTATTGTAAGAACTACAAAAGGCTGTTTGAAGAATTTGTTGAAAGCAATGCTGCAGTGTTGTTGTACTTAAAAGAGGAAGAGCACGAACCTGATCAGGATTTCTGGTATCAGCCTAAATTGCTGTGTTGCAAAAAAATTCATGGAAAAAGTGGAGTTCTGGATTGAGGAAACTAAGAACAGCATTAAGATGTCTCAAATATGTGACAAAGAAGTATCACCAATGGACAGTGTGTCAATGGTGGCATCTAAGACACTCGCTTCTAATAAGTCTGGAAGTGGAGTGACGTCTGTATCCAAAAGGTCCTCAACGTCTACAGCATCCTCAGCTCGTCTTAAGGAAGAAGCTAACAGAGCAGCTTTGTTGGCTAAAGCAGCAGCCGTAAAAGAACGGCAGGCATTAGAAATGAAGGAAGCACAGTTAAAGGCTGAAATGGAAAAGCTGGAAATTGAAACAGCTCTTGCAATGTCCGATGCTAAAATAAAAGTGTATCAGGATTGTGAAGAACGACAACATTATGCAAGTCAGAGTGTGGTCACCAAATCGGTTCCCAAATTGGAGCTTTATGAACAAGATGAGTACAGTGTGTCATCAAAATATGGCAAAATGTCATCACGTCGTGAGGCAGTCCAGTCAAGTGTGCCCTTAAGTGTCAGACCTAAGAAGACAAGTACTTTAAAGGAACGGTCTACTCAAGACAATGAGTCTTCATGCCGTAATATTGATACAGTAGAGCTTCAGAGAGTGATGCAACGTCAGACAGATATCACAGAAATGCTTGCGAAGAGTCAAAGGCAGTCTTCTTTACCTCAGCGTGATGTTCCTTTGTTTCATGGAGACCCTCTTGAGTTCAGGTCTTTTATGAAAGCGTTTGAACATGCTGTTGAATCCAGAGCTGCTAGTAATACTGATAAGTTATACTTTCTTGAGCAGTATACTAGAGGAGAGCCTAGAGATCTTGTGAAGAGCTGCCAGCATATGCCAGATCATCGTGGTTATGCAGAAGCAATGAAACTGTTACATGAAAGGTTTGGAAATGAGCTAAAAATTGCAACAGCTTTGATGCAAAAGGCCTTCAAATGGCCTGAAATAAAGTCAGAGGATGGAAAGTCTTTAAGCACTTTCTCCTTGTTCTTGGTAACTTGCCGCAATGTTATGGAAGACATTGAATACATGGATGAGTTAGATAATCCTACTAACATGAGGATTATTATCTCAAAACTGCCCTACAAATTACGTGAAAGATGGAGGGCCCACGCCTACGAGTACGAGGAGCACAGTCGGAAAAGAGCCAAGTTCATACAGTTGGTGGAATTTGTTGACCGACAAGCAAAAGTAATATCAAACCCACTCTTTGGAGACCTGGATGTTTTGGCCAGTGATAAGAAACACTCTAACAAATCTCTTCAAGGATCCAAGTTGAAGAAAGAAGGAAAAAGAGGTAGCAGCTTTGTAACTGGTGTGAAACAGGTGGGTGAAAATCACAAAGACTTGATTACAGCAAAGAATAATGGTGCATCAGTTATCAGTGCTTTCACTAAACCTTGTGCATTCTGTGAAAAAACAGAATACCTTAGATGAATGCTACCATTTCAATGCTAAGGCATATAAAGACAAATTGGACTTTTTAAGAAAGAATGGATTTTGCTTTGGATGTTTAGTGAAAGGACACTTAAGCAAAGGAAACATCCGTGCATGCTACACATCACCGCACAAGACACAGCTCATGGAAAGGTAATGGAAAAAGTTGATGAAACTGAAACAGTTAATACCTTGCCTGCTACAGTGAATCATGAAACAAGTGCCTGTACTGGGGCTGGAGACAATTGTGTTCTTGCCATAGTACCTGTTAAAATAAAGTCCAAGAAAAGTGACAAGACAGTGGAAGTGTATGCATTTATGGACCCAGGCAGTTCTGCCACTTTCTGTACGGAGTCATTAGCAAGGCGGTTAAATGTCCAAGGCAGAAAAGTTGACATGATGTTAAGCACCATGAACTCGAAGAAACAAGTAGAAAGCTATGTGCTCACTGACTTGGAGGTTAGTGGTCTGGAAGAAAACACCTTTGTTGAACTTTCCAAAGTGTTTACACAAAAGAGCATCCCGGTCTCAATGGAAAACATTCCACAACAACACGACGTTGATAAGTGGCCATACCTCAGTGAAGTGAAATTGCCTCAGATTGATGCTGGAGTTGAAATCCTTATAGGCAACAAAGAGTACAAGCTTTTAGAACCATGGCAGGTAAATAACAGTAAGCACAATGGGCCATATGCAGTGAAGACCGTTCTTGGATGGATTCTGAATGGACCTCTTCGAGAACCTGTCGAGGAGAGCATGTACGACAACAAGCAGGCAAGTGTTACAGTCAACAGAATTTCCATTGAAAGTGTGGAACAAATGCTGATACAACAGTACAACCACGATTTTCCTGAACGGAATTGTGATGATAAAGCCGAGTTGTCACAAGAAGATTATCAATTTTTGGATTCTGTGTCTAACTCTCTGCAGTTTACCGACAATCACTACTACATCGGCCTTCCATTGAAGAAAGCAGTTATTCAGATGCCCAACAACCGAAGTGCAGCCATGCAGCGCGCACTAAATCTCAAAAAGAAATTCAAGAAAAACCGCTCATTTCATGACGAGTATTCAAACTTCATGAATGACATGTTCGAAAAAGGTCATGCAGTCAAGGTCCCTACACCCCACCTAAGTTGACAAGATGGTCAAGTGTGGTATATACCTCACCATGGGGTATATCATCCTCAGAAGAAAAAGCTAAGAGTGGTTTTTGATTGTGCTGCCAGCTACCTGGGAGTATCATTGAATAGCGAGCTCCTACAAGGACCAGACATGACAAATTCACTCATTTGAGTGCTTACACGTTTCAGACAAGAGGAAGTTGCCATGATGGCAGATGTGGAAGCCATGTATTATCAGGTGAGAGTTCCAGAAAAAGACACAGATTTGCTGCGCTTCCTTTGGTGGCCGAATGGAGATGTAAATCAAAACTTGGTTGAGTACAAGATGGTCGTTCATCTGTTTGGTGCAAAATCATCTCCAAGTGTTGCTAACTTTGCCCTTAGGAAAACAGCAGAAGAAAACCGCAGCAATGCATCTGTTGAGGCAGTCAACACAGTACTTAGGAACTTTTATGTAGATGACTGTTTGAAGTTTCGAGTCATGATCAAGCAGTTGCCTTATATAACAATCTCACCAACCTTTGTGCAAGTGGAGGGTTTCACCTCACCAAGTGGGCAAGTAATAGTCGTGCCTTACTGACTTCTATTCCTGAGAGTGAAAGAGTCAAAGACGTGAGAGACTTGGATTTGAGTACAGATGCCCTTCCTGTCGAGAGAGCTCTAGGGGTGCTGTGGTGCGTCAATTCAGACATGTTCAAGTTTAAAGGAGAGGTCCGGTGTGATATTGACCTAAAGTGTATTGAATCATGATACCGAGTGTGAACTAACCTTGCATATCTCATCTCGGCTTGTCCACTCCAGTCCGAAATCTGGGGTCAGTTAGCCGATGCTAACAACAGGTTGTCGATGAGAGTAAATGGGGCATCGGGCTAGCCATGTAAATAAATCACTGTTTTACACCATTTACGAGGCACAAAGTAGCTCCACACTTCATTGGTAGACTTCCAAGGGCCCTGGCATTTAAAACGAGACATTGAGAACTCAGAATAACCACCGGTAGTTTATTTACAAGAAGACTTATACAAACAGTACCTGCAAGAAAATGACGGGCCGCCGCCATCTTCAATGTAGTCACGATAAGTTGAGTGTCGAGCAGGAACGAAACTACAACCTGATAAGTCACGTGAGTCCTCGCGTTTGTTTTGGACTGGAGTTAGTGCAGACAGTTGGCAATTGCAAGGATGTCGGACGATGAAGCTACTGAGTTTTATGAAGACGAGGATGAAACATTTGAGTTATCAGGTTGTAGTTTCGTTCCTGCTCGACACTCAACTTATCGTGACTACATTGAAGATGGCGGCGGCCCGTCATTTTCTTGCAGGTACTGTTTGTATAAGTCTTCTTGTAAATAAACTACCGGTGGTTATTCTGAGTTCTCAATGTCTCGTTTTAAATGCCAGGGCCCTTGGAAGTCTACCAATGAAGTGTGGAGCTACTTTGTGCCTCGTAAATGGTGTAAAACAGTGATTTATTTACATGGCTAGCCCGATGCCCCATTTACTCTCATCGACAACCTGTTGTTAGCATCGGCTAACTGACCCCAGATTTCGGACTGGAGTGGACAAGCCGAGATGAGATATGCAAGGTTAGTTCACACTCGGTATCATGATTCAATACACTTTAGGTCAATATCACACCGGACCTCTCCTTTAAGGTCAGTTTGAAAGAACAACCTGTAACTAGAAGAGGAATCCTGTCAATTACAAGTTCAATCTACGACCCCTTGGGTTTCCTTGCACCCGTTATACTGCCAGCCAAGATCTTAATGCAGCAGTTGTGCAAAGAAAAACTCACATGGGATGACGACATTCCTGAACAGTTTGAAAAAAGATGGAAAGCCTGGTTACAAGAGTTGCATCAATTGTCTGAGTTCAGTGTTGCAAGATGCATAAAACCAGTTGACTTTGGAGTTACAACAACAGCACAACTTCATCACTTCTCAGACGCAAGTGAGATGGGATATGGAGTTGTCTCATACCTCAAGTTTGTAAATGCTGATGGACTCACACATTGTGCTTTCATGATGGGGAAGTCTCGTGTAGCACCTCTGAAACAAACCACTATTCCGTGTATGGAATTGACTGCAGCAGTAGTGGCTGTGAACACTGACAAGATGTTGAAAAGTGAATTGTAAATGGAGTTACTGGACTCTATATTTTGGACTGACAGTACAACAGTTTTGAGATATATTGACAACGAAAAACTTCGTTTCAAAACTTTTGTTGCCAATAGAATTGCCATTATAAGAGAGTCAACCAAGCCGCAGCAGTGGAGGTATGTCAGTACTTCACAAAATCCAGCTGATTCTGCATCCAGGGGAGTTTCTTGCGAAAAATTTGTGAAAGACATCAACTGGATCCATGGTCCCTCTTTTCTCAAAGAACCAGAATGTAGATGGCCTGAGAACATTCATGACCTGTCGATAAAAGAGGATGACAATGAGATTAAACATTCAGCTTCAGTGAATCTCGTGAGTGCTACAGAGAGCACAGATGCTGTGAGCAAACTGATTAATTATCACTCTGATTGGTACAAGTTGAAAAGATCTGTTGCCTGGATTCTTTGTGTCAAGGACATGCTTAAACAAAAAACAAAAAAAGTTGAAAGATGTGTAGATGACCCTATGGCGGAAAACCACAAGTCTCTGACAATTCAGGACTTAACAAGAGCAGAAAACGAAGTTATCAAGTTCATTCAAAGCCAAAAATTCAAAGAAGAAATTTCCATGTTGCAAAAAGGTAATGCATCTGTAAAAAGGAACAGTTGCCTTTCCAAACTGGATCCAATACTGCAGGATGGAGTGCTAAGGGTTGAAGGACGTCTTGGTAGGTCTGCAATGCCTGAGCATGTAAAACACCCAGTCATTATACCTAAAGATTCACATATCACAACTTTAATCTTAAGAGACATTCATGAAAAAGTTGGACATTGCGGAAGGAATTATATGCTTTCAAAATTGCGGCAAAAATTCTGGATTACAACTGCTAACTCCCTTGTGAGAAAGTTTCTTTCCAGTTGTGTCACATGTAGAAAGATCAGAGCAAAGGCTGGTGAACAAAAGATGTCTGAACTACCATATGACAGAGTAACACCAGATCATCCACCCTTCACAAACATAGGAGTAGACTATTTTGTACCCTCTGATGTCAGACAAAGTAGAAGTAATGTTAAAAGGTATGGTGTATTGTTTACTTGTTTAACAACTAGAGCTGTGCATATTGAAGTTGCACATTCATTGGACACAGACTCCTGTTTGAAGGCCATTCGACGCTTTGTGTGCAGGAGAGGTCAGGTGTTAATCATGAGAAGTGACAATGGAACTAACTTCATAGGTGCTGAGGTTGAACTGCGTAAAGCTATCCAACAGTGGAATCAGTCAAAAATTTAATGCACTCTCATGCAAAAAGGGATACAGTGGATATTCAACCCACCTTCTGGGTCTCATTTTGGTGGAATATGGGAAAGGCAGATAAGATCAGTCAGAAAGATCAGAAAGTGGAAGCAATAATGAATGACCGACCCCTTACCACTGCTACGGATGATCCCATAGACCTGGAACCCTTGACACCTAACCACCTGCTATTAATGAAAAGACAACCAAACTTGCCTCCTGGACTTTTCAAAAAAAGAGGACATTTATGCATGTCGCAAGTGAAAGCAAATTCAGTATCTTGCTGACTTATTCTGGAAGCGGTGGGTGCGTGAATATTTGCCCTTGCTTCAGGAGCGTCAAAAATGGTTTCAAGTGAGAAAAAAACCTTTCGATTGGAGATGTAGTTCTAATAATTGATGAGTCTTCTCCAAGAAATTCATGGTTTTCGGACGAATCATGAAAGTGTTTCCTGATAAAAAAGGACTTGTGAGACGTGTGTTGGTTAAAACTAAGACCAATACTCTGGAAAGACCCATCGACAAATTGTGCCTCATATGTGAAATGGACTGTTAATTATGTCATAATCATCTATTACTGTTTCTTTGGTACGCAAAGATATGGACACTTTAAAGCAAATAGTGGACATTTAAAAGGTTTTAAGTGACGATTAATGTGAATGGTAAAACTGCATGGCTCTGTTGTTGTAAAAAAAAAAAAAAAAAAAAAAAAAAGGTAATTGTCAGTCTCCTTGCCTGTCAATTAGGGGCTGGAAATATTTCGTAATTTATTATTTAAACATTCATTTATGATTATCATAATTTGTGTTGTATTATGCTGTATATTTTTCAGTTCATATTAGTTTTTTACTGCGCATGTCTAGTGATTTCATTCCGTAATTGCGTAGTTGCATGATTATTGACACACGGGAGAAGTTTTTAAGATGCGCAAGTTTTGGAGGACACAAGCTTTTGACCGTAATCTAAAACAGTCATAACTGGAATAACAGTTCGTCAAGATACAGCAGATAAGTTGTTGTAAACCAAGTGGATTTATACAAGAAGACTGTAAGAAGTGTTGAACGTTTGATGTTGAAAATAAACAAAGAAACATAAGGAATTCATGGACTTCCGAGTCGTGAGTAAACGAGTTCAATAAGAAAGATACGCGTCAGAACTTGTGGACTAACTGTAAGAAAATTGCATGTCCCAAACACACGGAACAAAACAACTGGTCATCTTTTAGCCCCATCTGAAAACATGCGTTAATCATTGAGTCGCTCCAACTCACCAGATGTAACACGCTCAGAAATCCCTCCACATACTGCTCCAATGGCCTCTCCACCTGCTGGATGTTTAGGAGGAAATCCTCAGCCCAGAACATTTTTGGTTAGGTCGGTTCTTCTGTCAGGGCCATGTGCAGGAAGGGAGCCGTAGGGACAAGGAAATAACGCAAATGTGCTTTAATATATATAATCCAAACAGGGAACAGGAACAAGCAGAAACAGCAGGGAAAACACACGCCAACACAATGAAAACTAACATTAAGAACTGACAAGAAATGAGGAACTGAATCAAACTTATATAAGAAGGCTAATGAGACAAGGACAGGTGAAAGTGATTAAACAATGGCATCATAACAAGCAATGGAACAGGAAAGACCAAATAAGGACACAAGAGGGCAAAACCAACAAAACAGTCCACAGGGGTGTGACATTCAAAGCCACCTCACTATTGATTTTCTGGAGCGCAATCATCCAACTACACTCTCAACAGGTAGTTTAAAATGTCTATGAGTTTTATCTTTATAATTAGATGTACATTTGCGCCTTTCAGTTTTTTTTTCTTTCTTCAGAACATGTGTGACCAGCATTGACCAGGGGTCTGTACCATGATGGTAGTTGAACAAATCAGACTTACAGGATTTGTTTAGAGATTAGTTTAGACAAAACCAAACCACTCCAGTCCGGCTTTGTTGGTACCATGATGCTGATCATGAACTTTATTTGTCAATTCAGGTGACATCCTGAGATTGTGGAGCGTATGCCATGAATGTGTGACATCAGTGGTAAACAACCAATCACATGCCTAGCAACACAGAGCAGTATGATTCACTTCTTGCGAGAGACCAAGCTAGATTTGAAGGTTAAAGGTTTTGCTAAAGGTTAAGAGATTGAGAAATATGACAAATTTAAATGCATTTACACTGAAAAAAGTAATTGTTCATGAAAGAGGACAAATAAAAGAAATTATTTTGCTTTATCAGGGTAGCCACAAGTGAAACTTAAGTTAGTTTATATAGTTGTATGTATACAGCAATAGGGACTCAAAGGTAAGGTAACAGTTATTTTGCCATTATCTATTGATTCTATACACTGTAAAAAGTTTTCACCGGTTTCAACTTAAAAACCTAAGTTTAGCAGATGCCTTAAAGGTTAAGTTAAAAAGTCATTTTAACTCAGTTTATTGTAGTGAGTTAAAATGGCTTATAGTTTTAAGTTGATTTAACTTAAAATTTTAAGGCAGCTGCTGAACTTAAGGTTTTAACAGGCCCCATCTTAGTTAAGAATACTCCTTATCTGCACTAAGCAAGCAAGTGACAAGTATATGAAATCTATCAAGTTTTCAAATGTTACTTGGGTTTATGCGTAAACATGCCCCAAAACAGTAAAGCTATACCATTTTTTTTCTTAATCACCTTTTTTTAGACATTATATCACAAACTTTATTTCTTTTGCTTAAACAAATGAAAGAGACCCGCTGTCTAAACTCATCTGTGTATTTCTGCACAGACAGATGCTGTCACATTCTATAACCTGATCATCTGCAGAGAGAAACTTCCATTCAGTTACACCAAAATACATAATGATAGATGTAAAAACACTGCCATGACACTATTTATTAATGATTTATTTCTTAATGTATTTATTTCATGTTCACTGTCAGTAATCTTTTATATTACCTTATGATGTTTGACTGTTGGACATTGTTAGTATACAAATAAGTAAACCTGTGAGAGTGTTAACATGTGCTTTTTTCCTAAATTTTTTCCAAATGTGTCCTTAGTTGAAGAAACACCATAAAAAAAAATGAAATTTACAGTAAAATTAGCAGTTGCCAGAACTTTACTGTAAAATATGGTAGCAACATTTCAAGTTGCTCTGAATATTGAAGCCTGATTTGTTCACGTACCTTTAGCTAATGAACAAATTCAGCCTGCCAAAACAGGCGGTGTCAACTCCGTACATAAGTTGGCTCTGAATGCCATTTCGTCAGAATTTTCTCCTTCAGCGCCATGATCATCTCCTCACTGAACTCTGAAGATGAATAAAGAAGCCTGCTTTTACAGTAAAAGAGCTTCAGCAGAGGAAAGATGCTCCTCTTCAGCACTTCTCCTCTGCGGCCATCCGGCAATCACAAAGAGCAAATTTCCTAGGAGCAAATTTTTGCGGCATTGTTGCAAATGCCGCGCCACAAGTGTGGCTCATGCAGGGCACCCCAGCATGCTTCAAATAGGCACACTGAACCTCCCGCCAAAGACCGGCGCTGTTTTTCTAGAAGTTCAAAATGAAATTACAAAAGGAAGGCGTTACTTGGCGTTCTGTCAAGTGACAGAGATCAAGGACGTGGACAAAGCTGCTATCCTCAACTCCCTTCTCTGTCCCACAGCCCTGCTGTAGTTGGATTTGCAGAGCACTTCACAGCAGCACAGGAGTCATCGCAAGCTATGAGCCACTTCCTGCCTAAGCGCTCCATCTTGGCAGCTGGATTATGTCACCAGAAGACTCTCAGCAGCTTGTGAAGCCCGTGCTGTCTTCAGCTCTGCCTGAAGTCTGCCTGAAAATCAGAGTTTGCACTCTGATAGCTTCCTTATGCTGGGTACACACCTCAAGATAATCGGGCAGATTCTGGGCTGATTTCTCCCCTTCCAACAATCCTAGGTAATGTCCCGATTATCTTGGTGGTTCTAAAGATTATCTTAGCAGATTTTCCTGTGGTGTGAGTTGTGTTAAAAGTGACTGAATCTGCTCAGTAGAACGTCAGAGGCACCCTGATCATGAATCGTAAATATTCAACATGTTGTTAGATCAGGTCCACACGCCAGACAATTAGGATCCAGCCCCGGACACCAGATCCCGTCAGAAAATATCAGTCTTTCCAGTAACAGAACAACTAGTCAGCAAGCTGTAGTTACCCCAACCCCACTAACAAAAGATGCAGGACTCTAACCCACAATAACAGCAGGTTTCTGTCAGTTATGAAGTTGACAGATGGAAGCCAGAAAAGAGCAGAAGCAGGAGACGAAGTGATGATGATAAAAAGGAGCAGAGTTTATTGAATAGTCTTAGTTACGTATGTCTCAATGCTCAGACTTCGTCTGGAGAACACTAATTCAACAAGAATTGTTATACCAAACTGGTTCACAACAACATCCCATAAACCTTGAGTTTCCATAAACATTCCCTTGTATCTCCTATTCATGAAGACAAACAGCCCTTGAAGCTACACAGTCATAAGACTAAACAATAATGGAAAAATATATATAAAAAACAACTATAATATAATATGAATTACTAATCAATTAATGAATCAATAAAATGAATATATAAATGATTATAATGATTATTATAAATTATTATGTGATTAAATGGAATAATAAAATGATGAAATGATTAATGATTCTAAATGAATAAAGAATAAATGAAGAATATATAAAGAGAAAGCAAAACACAACACAAATGTATGGTTGCTCTGAGGCAAAACACACACAGTTGCATTTGAGGATCGTCAGATCCTTCAATGTTGAATATTTATGATCAGAAATGCTGATGTGTAGGGTGAACCCTGAGGACAAACGTGCGTACGAGCTGGAGATTATCACATGAAACAAAATGATATCCAATCAAAAAGTGAGCTGACAGAAAATGGAAACATAACAAGCACAGTCATTGCAATGCCTGCATCCCAATGTGCATACTATCCATCCTAAATTCTATGTGATAGTAGTAATTTTCAATACTGTTTAGGGCAGATAGAGTAGATAGTATGCACATTAGGGGTGCTTCTCACTTCTTATTTGTGCATCCTCGTTTCCTTTCCTTGTGTCTTAGCTCCACCCCTCATAGGATACAAGGAAAGGATGCAAGGAAAGGTAATGAGGACGGAATCAAATTAAAGGATGAACATTCACTTCAAAGCGTCGGTTTCGCTAAAGGGATCTGCCCATATGTTTTTATAGTTCGTCATTTAAAGCATTCATAATAAATATTAATAAAGCAAGATGCCCTGTTGAAATATATGACATTATTTAAACTGTAACTGGTTGAAAATCTGTTGCTGTCACATCGTGGCACACTACACACTACAGGAGCAAAATGATTAAATCTAGGATTTTTTGTCCTCATGTTTGCGGTCTCTCACATATTGAAGATCTTATAAGATTTTAAAAATCTTTTAGTGTGTACCCAGCATTAGACGGCTATAAGCTACCCTTTTTCTGAGCACTAGGGACTCTGCCCCAGAGTGACATTGAGCCACAGAAACCATCCTGATCTTGATGCAGAGAGGAATAGGAGAGGGTCAGGTCCCACTGAGGCTGGACCTCCCTCAAAAAAGTCTCATGCTTGTTCTCCAATCCCCCGTTTAACTCTGGGTGATGGAAGCTTTGTTCATGCTGGACCTATCCTTCCCACTCAGCATGTGCCTGAACAAATTACCATTGTGACACTGGAATGTCAGTCCTTTGCCCCCGTGCAATGACCTGCCACTTGAAAAACTCGGACCACTTGCCGACCAGCTCCAGGCTTGGAAAGCCATCCTGGGCGCGTCATGCTGGGTTCCACAGACAATAGGCTACTTGCTCCAATTTGCTCGCAGAGTTATAATTTTAAACTCTGGTACAGGGCAAAAATTCATGTTTTCCAGGCTGAAGTGCCAAGTCTGTTTAGAAAAGGAGCCATAGAGATGTTCCGTGGCAAGCAGCAAGTCAGACTTTTACCGCCGTGAGATGACTGTTCAGGATGATAACTTTGAAACAGATCCTCAAGCAAATTTGCCTAGAGGACTGTTTTTTATCAGTGGATCTGAAAGATGCTTACTTTCACATCCAGATAGCCCCTCATCATAGACTGTTCTTGAGATTCGGAGGGGGGTGGCTTATCACTTTACAGTCCTGCCTTTCGGACGGTTTCTGGCTTCTTTTGAGCCCTCATTACGTGTGGGGCTGGGCTCACAGAACAGCTTCATTCTGAACTTGGTTATATAACTGTGCTATTGGACACATTCCCCTAAGCGGTATGTGGGATAGGAGAGACCATTTCAAAGGGGACCGTTCCAGTTACTGACATAACCTAAATTCCCTGAGATTACGGAAACAGGCGTTGCATAGATAGCTAAGCTATAAAGCTGCACACAAGTCATTGAATGTCATTATCAGTTATTATCATTACTCCCCATTGTAGTGGGCTGAATTGCAATTTGTTTATGTGGCTACACGAATGTGGACAAATCAGGCTGCAGCATTCAGAGTAAACAGGAGTTTCCACATAAGCGTTATGCGCAACACTTGTTCCCATTATCTTGGGGAACCAAGGTTACTAGAGCATTTTACAAACATACTACACAGTAAATACAGTAAATATACCATATTACTAAAATCTGTCACAAAAATATAAAACATCATCATGGTTACACACGTCACTAAAATAATGCAGTAACCATTAATTTAACATAAAATGTAACATAAAGCTCTATAATGTACCTAATTAATTAGAATAAAATCCTAAGAAGCTATTATTTCAATTTAAAAAAAAAAAAAATGTTGACTGCAACAGATAATTCTGAGAACATAAGCTTTTTCAGTGTATTATAGGATGACCTGTTCTTTTTCATTCCCAAGAACTTAGCAGTATTTTAGCAGTATTTTACAGTACAATTGCATGAAATGCCCATTAGATCTATTATAGTTTTTCCACCATTAAACAATTCGCAGGTTTTTACAGTAGCATTTTACAGTCTTTTACCACTAAAACTAATTTAATTTATTTCAATAGTGTATAAGCAAGGTGGTTTACAATGAGCTGATTTTTTTTCATGCCTTTTCTGTTTCAGTTTATTTTCCAAAGAATGCGTATGTCTGCAAGACGCTTGTGGAAACACAATCTGTACAAGAACTGAGTCCTGAAGAATCTTGAACTACTGTCACCCTGTCTCTCAGTTTTCTATGAGATCTCTCAGTAATCCCTCCGTACTGTTTACTTTTAAGGCACACATCAACCAATGTCACAGCATGTAAAGCTTCTGAGGATTGTGCTGAAAACAGCACAGTAATGTTTCATTAATTAATATATCGAGACTGTGACCATGTTCACTTTAAGGATTATTATTCTTATTACACTCATTGTTCCTCTTAACTATGAACTTTGTTCTTGTCAGTGTGCTCGTGCTGAATATAAGATAGACAAGCAATGCTGCCCAATGTGTGCACCTGGTAAGACTGCACTAATAGTCTAAAGTGCTTTTTTAATACTTGCATTTCAAAATGGTAAAAATATTGTTCAATATTGTTAAAATCAAGAACCATTTTTATGTGCTGTCTATTCAGGAAACCGTGTTCTTTGGCACTGTACAGATGATACCAGCACAACTTGTGTTCCATGCCCTCCATTAACTTTTATTGACGAACCAAATGGCTTCATGGAATGCTTTCCCTGTACTGTATGTGATGCAAGTGAGTGTTTCCACTTTATATCTGTTCATCTGCAAATGTAAAATTGATGATGAAAAATTATGCCTGTTAATTCAAGTGATTAAAGATCTGAAGAGTTGCAAAATAGAGGAGTTGCATAACTGTCCCTGAAAAAATTATAGTGCAAGTGGCTTCAAATGCAACTGCAAAATTATCTACTAAATGACAAGTAACTCCATGTATAATATTTTTCATCCTAGACCAAGGTTTAAGAGTGAATAAAGTATGCACTCAGTCATCAGATACTGTTTGTAAACCACTAGAGAGATTCTACTGCATTGATAAAAAGAAAAGCAGCTGCACTTCAGCTGTGCAACATTCAGAATGTAACCCTGGACAATATATCAAACAAGCAGGTAAATTATTTAAAAAAAAACCCTATTATAACAATGTTGGGAAACATTGTTAATTGTTATCTGTGCTGCATGAATTGTAATAGAAGGAAGAGGTTAATAGACAAACACAACAGTGACAGTTTAATTTCAGTGTTGGCTGTCTCTGCAGGTACTGGCTCCACAGATACTATATGTGCTGACTGTACAGGTGACACATATTCAAATGGATCTTTCTCATCCTGTTTACCACACACAAAGTAAGTGCTCACTTATGTTGTTTATGTGTGCTGTTGTTCATTTTTCACCAAATCTGATCATGGATGTTATTACAGATGTGAGGCCCTGGGACTTGCTGAAACAAATCCAGGAACACATTCATCTGACTCTGAATGTGGAAATTCCCCTACTGCTGTAGCAATCATTGCTCCTAGTGTTATAGTGACTTTAGCATTAGCATTATTTGGAGTAGTTTTCATATTTAAACATATTTGGAAGAAGAAACAATCCAAAAGTTCAGGTAGGTTTTATTCAGTTATTTTTGTAGTATGAAATCTGTAGGTTTTTTAATAGTTTTTTCCCCTTATAAGTGAGTTTTCTATGAAAATTCAACAATTAGTTCAGACTGGGTCACTTTAATAATCATTTATACACTGTATATTGTTACACTTAATAATGATAGTGCTGTAGAGAGGATTACACAGATTTATGCTGAATTGGTGCTCAAACATTTTTTCTTATTATCAGTGTTAATAACATTAAGTGCTGCTTAATATTTTTGTGGAAACCATGATGAAGTAGCATTCTGAGGTTGATGGTAAGTAAGATTAAAAAAGGAAAGACTACCAAAAAAATTTGTTTCAAATAATGGCAATTCCCTGAAGTTTCTGTACATCAATGAAACCTGAAATAAACCTCCAAATCAGGGTTTTCAAAATAAATAAATTAAAAGTATGCAGCAAAAACATTATGCAGTTTTCAACCATCACAATAATAAGAAGAACCATTATTAATATATTAGAAATACTGTAGAATGATTTCTAAAGGATCTTGTGACACTGAAGACTGGAGTAATGGCTGCTAAAATTCAGCTTTACCATTACATGTATAATACTTTACAATACATTAAAATATATGCATAACGATCTTTCAAATTCTAATAATAGTCTACTGTATATTATTTTTTTACTGTGTTTTTGAGCAAATAAAAATAGTATTGGTGAGCATAAGACGGATTTAAAAAAAAAAAAAAAAAAATCATAGTTAATCCAAATGTTTGACCGGTAGTTTGTGTTGTTAGCTACATTAATACTTACACTTTTCTTTCTCCTCTGTTCATACAGAGATACAGGTACATTATTATTTTTTTTAGTTTGTTAACTATGTTTTAAAAATGTGTGTTTGTTTTTGTTCAAAAGGAAACAGGAAATGGTTTATGTGAAAAAGACACTTCAGAAGGTAAAAAGAATAAAGTAGATCATATTGTTAAACTTGTGGAGACGATGATAAATAACGAACAACAGTCTTTAATAAACATCCAAGGGATAATGCAGGCAGGCAGGAACACACACGTAGCACAACAGAGACAATTGGGACAAAGATTAACACCAGTCAGGAAACAAGGGGCAGCTAATCAACACAGCTACACAGCTAATCAAGGAGCAAACAACGAGACACGTTTGAAACAAATTATTAATCAACTAGAGGGAAAACTAGGCCACAGGGAGCACATGGTGAGAAAAACACGCACAGAGAGTCCATGGGCGTGGCACATATAGACAAAAAAATAATACAAGACCCAGTTATTCAGCTTATATACATGGTGAGAAACTTGAAAGACAAAATATTACATTTTAATTATGTGAATTATATAATATTTTGGTCTCCTGTGGTTTGACTGTGATAAATTAATGCATTAAAGCATTTTTTGTGCTACTGCAATCTGAGAAGTAATGCTTTACTTTTTTTTTTTTTTTTAGTTGTTGGTTGCAGGAGAATTGCTGAATCATTTGAAACAGAAGGACAAGTCAAGACAATTTGCGAATGATTGCAGTTTCTAGTATTACTCATTTCCTGAAGGAGTTATCATGCCTGAAATTTAGCAGTTTGAGCCACAGACATTTAAACAAAAAGTCAAACAGCATTAAATGATTTTGCCATCTTCTATAATCAGTTACTAATGAAGTACTGTGTGTGCTAAGCCTCAACTGAATACTGAATGTAATGTCAACAAGTACATGAGTTAACATATTACAACTGCATTATCAAAATACAGTTATGATACAGTATTTTATTGATTTTGCACAATTATATGTTTTTGAAGGATTACTTAAAATAATATGATAACATTTTTTTGACAAGTGAGCACTATCTATCTGTGTGTTTTTGTTATCTTTATGGTATGCTACTTTTGTCAACTTCTCAAAGCCAATATAAGTATTCTAGTATTAACAAACAAGATGACCTTTTCCTTTATCCATTATAATAGACAGTATAATGGATAAAGGACTCATATTTAACTTCATACTATGGTTCAATATTTTTAAAAAAAACCTTAATGGATTTGTTTTAGTTAAGAGTAGTAATTTGCTTTCTCTGTAAAAAAAACACATCACTTTGCGCTGAAGGTGAAAAAAACCTTCTCTATTTGTGTCTGCTACCTGCTAAATCAGGGGTAACCAAACTTGTTCCTGGAGGGCCAGTGTCCTGCAGAGTTTACCTCCAACTTTCCTCAGTAAGACTTTTCCTAGTAAGACCTTGATTAGCTGGTTTAGGTGTGTTTGATTAGGATTGGAGCTAAACTCTGCAGGGACACTGGCCCTCCAGGACCGGGTCTGGTGACCCCTGTGCTACATAGTGAACACACAGTAGGACATTTTGTCATGTGTTCATTATGTTCCATGGGAATACAGAATCCTGGGAACACTGAATCAATTCTGACCAGAAGGACAAAAAATTAGCCTACGCTACGGATACACAAAAAAGACTTCACATACAAATCAGTCATTGTTCAACAGTTTTTTTCTTTTTCTCCAGCAGAAACAATTACTTCTTTCTCCTTCTGTTCTGTTCTGTGCCAGTGTCAAGTCATGTCCAACAGTTTGAATGCTTTTTGAAAAACACAAAATGTAAAAAAATGCTATATGAATTAAACACATTATGGAAAATAAAATGTGTTTCAGCTAAACTATTACGAGATTAAGCTCAAGCTCATTTTATTACATACACTGAATAATAAATAATAATAATGTCTTAACAATGGGATACTTTGTATCAAAGAATCAGTCCCTTGCAAGTCACATGCTTTATTCATTAATGTTGGGTCCCCTCTCAAAAGATTGGTCTGCAGCTGTGAGAAACATCTCATTCCTATAAAGTAAGTGCTTTTCTTTTGTTGGTAAATGGATTTAATGATTTCACTGCTTGTCAATCTGATTGGGTAATGCCAAATATATATTTTTGGAATCTTGAGAAAAAAAAAAAAATTTCTTGTCAAAGCAGTTGCCTTTTTAAAATATCATTGTTTTACAGTTTTTAAAATAATTGCTGTTGAATTGATATTTATTTTAGTTGAATATAGTTTATCTGCCTATTCCCTTCTTACATTTTATACTGTACTACTGAGGTAAATTTGATTAAATGATGTGTGCTAGGTTATAAACATCTAAAATATCACTGGTAACTCTTTACAATAAGGTCTCATTTGTTGACATTACATGATGCATTAACTAACATGAACCAACAATGAACAATAGATTGAATCTACTTACTTTTGTTAATGTTAAAAATGTTTATTTTAGTTCACAGTGCATTAGCTTATGTTAACAGATACAACTTTTAATTTAAAAAACTTATTGGTCAATTTTAGATTGAAATTAACTGAAATTAATAAATGCTGTAGAAGTATTGTAAATGGCTAGTTCATGTTAACTTATCTGATGTTAAATGAAACCCTGACATTAAACAGCATGCATTTACATGAAAAACATATTAAACTATATTCAATAGTTGATTCAAAACTTTTTTTTTTTTTTTTTGTTCTCAACACCACAGAAAATGAAATCCATCAGAAAATGATCAGAACCTGCCAAATTCAACACACGGAAGTGCTTCTGAAGTCTAATAGAAAGGCTAAATCCACTATCAGCTCTTTGCACAGACACACTGAGCTGACCCATTTTAAATCTTCATGAAAATGCAGCTTTTGTTGATTATTATATACATTATTTCTACTACCTTTCTATGCATAGAATTAGCTTATTGTGTCTGTGCCCCTGCTGAATATGAGATAAATGGACATTGCTGCCCAATGTGTGCACCTGGTAAGTGAATAGCTTGCAGTAATAAAGAACATTTTAGTTTTTAGTCCATTAAGTAGTAGTGTTTACAAGAATGTCTTGACTCAGGCCAAAAAAAATTCTATAGAAAAATTTCTATTGTAAAAAGGAACCTTCTAATATCCCATATTCTTTTTAAAGGTAATCGTGTTTTATGGCATTGCACAGTGGATACCAGCACGACTTGTGTAGCCTGTAGAGCATCCACATACACTGATGAACCGAATGGGCTTGAAATGTGCTTTTCCTGCTCAACCTGTGATGCAGGTGAGGGTTTTACATTTATTTATTTAGCAGAGAGTTTAGGCTACCCAAAGGTCTACAACCATTTAATGAGACCCAAAAATAAAAATTCTGTCATGATTTGATCCAAACCTGTAAGACCATTATTCCTCTTCAGGAACACAAGATATTTTTTATAAAATCCAAGAGCATTCTGACCCTGCATAGACAGCAAGGGTCCTCCCACGTTCAAGGCCTGGAAAGGTTCTAAGAGCATCGAAAAAATAGTCAATGTGACAGTGGTTAAATGGTAATTTTATGAAGCTATGAGAATTTTTGTGCACACTTTATTTAACAATTCTTTTTAGCGAGATACAGTCTATCGCCATTATCGAAAGTACCACTGATGAATGAAGGTTACAGGTTTGGAACAGCATGACGATAAGTAATGAATGACTAAGTATAAGTAATGGGTGAACTATCACTTTTAACATGCTTCATTATTCAATAATAAACAACTGTTTTGTTTTAATATATTTAGGTTTAAGGATACAGAAGTCCTGTACACGGTTATCAAATACCATTTGTGAGCCACTAAAAGGATTCTTTTGCATGGTCCGAGAAAAAGGCAGCTGTAAATTTGCTGTTAAACATTCTCAGTGTAAACCTGGAGAATACATCCAACAAAGAGGTACGGGTGTTCTCATTTTTGGTGTGGATGTTACTAAAGCAAGCGCACAAATCTGCAAATGCTGTTCACACATATTAGAATAGGCAGATAAGAACACAAAATACTTAGTAAACTAGACCTTATTTAATATATTTTATATCGCCATACAGTTTTATTGTGATGAAAATACTACAGCTATCTCTGTATATCAACAATCTGCAGATACAGTGATTCTAGCTATAGTTTTATATTTTTCAAATCACGTCACAAGTAGCAAGCACCAGTGGATCTTGTGGATCATCTAGTTAGTGTAAGGTTTTGGTACTATGCAAACAAAGTCTTACCCAGGAACCTATTTTTGTGATGCACAGATTCATTAAACCTAAAGCATTAGCTAATGTTAAAAAATTAAACCTTATTGTCAAATATTATCGGTTTTAGAAAAACTGACCCAACGTATATACTGTTTGCACTGGATCATTCTTAACCTTGAATAAACAATGTTAAATGCTAAACATTGAATACTTAGTGTGAAAAGTCCTGTGGTGTTTTGAACTGAAATTGAGGTGAGTGAATTTATGAAACATTTAATCTTCACAGAACTCCACTTCACTTCACAGAAGTGCCTTAATATCTTTACAGGAACAGCAAGCACTGATACTGTATGTGATGAATGCACAAACGGCACCTACTCTGATGGCACATTTACAGCTTGTCAGCCTCATTCACTGTGAGTCATTTTACATAAAGTTTTACATTAAATTCACACTCTAATAGTTCTGGTCTTGCTAACACCACATTATTGCACTGTCTACAGATGTCAGAGTATGGGTCGTAAACAAATAGAAGCTGGAACGACATCATCTGATGCTAAATGTGAACATAATCCAAATGATCTTGTTGTTGGAATCATAACTGGTGTTGTGGTCGTTGTTTTTATTGTTATTATTGGAGTCTCAGTAACCCAGATTTTCATATTTAAGCACAAGCCAAAGGCTCATCCAAGGATAAGGTAAGGCTTTGACTATTTCCTCCCATCATTATGTACTTTACATTCATCTGATTAATGGACTTTTTATATCACTTCAACATTTCAGGTCTGTCCAGGTCCAAAATGTTGGTGGAGGGCTTTTAAAGTACTTACAAAATCCATGGACTTGATGTTACTTGTTAGGTTTCAACCAGTCAAAGCTAAAACAAAAAGATAAGTCAAAACAGAAACAAAAAAATTAGTTTCTTATGGCAGGCAAGGTAGTTACTGCATTATGTATTATTATGTATTAACAATATTATGATAAAGATTAAGCACTGACATTGCAGAATGTAATATATAAGATTCTTAACCCTTTTTATTTGAAAAACTGAAATGAATATTAGTGCACTTACTATTGATTACCATGGCAAAGTTCATAAATCATTCATTAGTAATTTTTACAATAATCTCTACCTCATACCTGAACAGTTACATGCATTAAATGTTGAAATTAAAATACAGTATAACACAATATACTGTATTTGTGAATAATTTCTGTGACATGGCACATATTTGTTAATTATTTCCGAGTCCTTATGCATATGTCCCTCTAAATTTATTTGTTACTCGTACACCTGCCCCCATTTATTTAAATACAAAACACATAATAATCTATTGGATAACATCCTGCTAGTGCCAGAAAGCTGACCAAAGATCAGGACTGATGTGGAGCAACAATCAATCTACAGCTTGACACAGAAGAACTTAAACCAAGACCAAACTCTTTTTGCTTCTCTGATACTTATACTTTGAATAAATAATCTGTAAACTCTAGTAGTATCTACTATTATACTAACATTATTTGCCTCATAATACTGTACATCACACATATTAAGTTAAGAAACATTAATAACCCATAACATTTCTCTTTCAGACATGTTTTGTATCAACATTCAAAATGTTTTATGGTTGAAGTTCACTGTAAAAATAACTAGTAAAAGCCTTAACTAGCAAACATCTGAGCATCACTATATTATTCACAATAAATATCTGTGTGATGAGTAAAAACTGATCACTGTGATTTTTGCCCTCACAACAGAGTATCCTGTACAAATCTGCAATATATCTTACAGACATTCACAGTATTATTTTACAGACATTATGATAACTAAACTTGATACCTGCAAGAATTCTGGGGAATTCCAGGCCATGCTGAAGCACAAAGACGTCCACACAGGAGGAGCTTAGACTGCAAGTAGGCACAGACCTTCAAGTTTCTGTGGGTTGAGTATGGACCTTCTATCCAATCCATTTTGAGCTAGAAGGTTTTGGCTTTTTATATGCATAGAATTCCCAGATGGCCTATTATATTTGCCAGAATCTGCTAAATATAACTTCAGTACATTGAAATTGGTACAGGAAGCTGTGTTCGGCAAGGCATGCTACCATACAGCCTCTATTTTATTAAGGTATGCAATTGTGTATACTGTGAATCGTGTTGTTTGGGCTTGTTTACATCTGAGTGTGCATGTGTCTTTGATGTATCATACTGCAGTTTTGTGCATTTTAACCAGCTGATGGGAAAAGTATTCTTAAAATGCATTCAAATAATTGGAATAATTTGCAATAGGCTAAATAAGTGACCCAAGTTTTTATCCATCTTTTGCCAAATTTGTTCTTCTCATTTTCACATCACATAGTAGCCTATCAGATCGGAAATGCATTTATTTTCAATTAATAGTAAAGTGTTTATTGGGTATTGGGTAAGTTTAGGGGTAGAAGTACTAATTTTAATAAATTTACACTCAATATGTTATTATTGCATGCTTTATAATGTACAACAATACTGAGGATAAATACTGCTAAATAAAATACTACTATTTTAGTGTAAATAGAATTTATCCTTATTTATACAATGTAAAATTAGGAAAATAGTTGATTTTTTGTAGAATACAAATTCATTATTAGACATACATAAATAATAATAATATTATTATTATTATTATTATTATTATAGCCAAAAGAGCCTTCAGCGTGAATGGATTTAATAAGGAAGATGCGAAAACACGAGTAAAACAATCAGTTTAAACTAAAGCTTGCTGAACTTGATATAATTTCCTAACAGCTTAACATATATCCAGTGGTCAATGGATATTGATGCAGCCAGGAATCGTGTTTTCTAACACTTATATGTGTCTGACTTTGATGCCGGGGAAAACAAATAAAGCAAATTTGCCTGTGAACTCGTTTTGTAAATACAAAATAGGTTGGTCTAAACCCCGGTAATCACTTACATCAATGTTATTATATATCATCATATCGTCCAGCTGAAAAACGTATAGTTTCTTTGAATTGCAGCGATTAATTCGCTTCTCTTTTCAGTAGCTTTCAGCAGTGTGTAAAAAAAATATGCCTCAGGTTTCTTGTCAAATCTCTTTGTACAGTCAATCGCAAAGCTCGTTCTGGTTTTGGGGGTGTTTTGTGTTCTGTCGCAGCATCAACGTTTAAACCAATGCTGCAACTCCGTCTTTTTGCCACTCAGTGGGCGGAGCCGCAGTCACTTACTAGCTCTCGCGGTACTTTAGCTAGGGCTGTTCGATTCCGAAAATTTTGGAATAGATTCCGATTCCTGGTTGTGGAATCGATGGGATTCCAAGAATCGATTCCTCACTGTCAGTGGCGGTTCTAGACAAATTTTACTAGGGGGGCCAAGAAGGGGCCAGTGTTTAACCAGAGGGGCACATTAAAAAATGACAACAAATGATATTTAAAGATTATAAACTTTATTTTACTTTAAAATCATACAAACATTTATTATGTACAAGAGTGAGTGCAGGTGCAAAAGTAGAAAAAAATGATAAATACAGTACAGTACACATTAGTTCATGCACTGTGAACTAACATGAACAGCTGTATATTTTTATTAACTAACGTTAACAAAGATTAACAAATACAGTAACAAATGTAAAAGTGTTACCAAGCTTTTAAACATCTCGAAACCAGCCATTTACAAACTTGATTTCATTATCAGTGTGAAAAACAAAAGTAACACGGTTATGTGCAAGAACAAGAAGTCACTCACGAGATGAAATTGTTTCGCTTACCTTCGACTCTTGCAACAGGAGAAATTAATCGTAGCTCCTCTATCCAAGAGTAGTTAGTTGTTGCTGCGCTCTCATTCACCGAGCAGCGCCGCAGTGTTTCGGTGCGCCGCTCTAATTTACCCGTGTAGAACGATGCGTCGCATTAGTTCCGCTTTTGGCGCTCGTGTGTAAAATCTTAATAAATTCATAATTGTTTTATTTGGTCAGCACGGGGGGGGCAACAGAGGTGGCCAGGTACATGTCTACAGAGGCACGGGCCTCCCTAGGCCTCCATGTAGAACTCCATGTAGTCACTTATCTGTGCTCTCGGTGATTTGAATGGGGGAGTCGATTCTCCCTGACGGACTCTCGATTCCCAAGGCCGCGGAATCGATTCTTTTTGGAATCGATTCCCAGCCCTAACTCTGCTCAGCACTGCTTCCTTCAAGTCCGAGACGTCTATTCTGATATTCCTGTGTTTTAACAGAATTTTCTCCAAATGAACTTAAACGGTAAGACGCCGTGTTTTTAAACTGATTATTCAGAGTTCTTAATTGTACGTAACGTTAGTCTAAAGTGACCAGATTTCTGAAATGGAAACTACGGATATTTCCTTGTCAAGTCGTCATAACATAGGTGACATTTCACTTCTTGTTATCTATGAATTAATAATTGGAACAATGTATTTTTGAATGTTTTGTTTTTAAAAGTGGATGGAAAACAATGCCCTTTGTCTCTTTATAGGTTAATAATAATGTAAAGTGATTTTTCAGTAGGCTACATGAAATCAAAACTGCTTATTTATTTACCATAGCACCCTACACAGACCTAAGCATTTGATACATAAAACACTAAGAGGAACAAAATCAACAAACTGATCATTTTGACTTGAGGAACACAGTCATTCTGACATGTTTCCCTCTGGGTCACAGTGAAAGTGAAAATAAAGTGATTTTTTACTGACTTTATTTAATTTAATCTGTTTTTGTTGTCTTGTACATTTTGTTCTTGATTAATATACTTGAAACCAAATACATGACAAGTCAAGTCATGTTTCACTAATGCTGTCTATCCTGTATAATGAGTGCTTAGTCATATGGGTTGCACTATAGTAGTATAGAGCAAGTCCCTTATAGTAGGCCTACATGCAGTGGCCTACTTACAGTGTACTTCCCTAAGTACTGGTAATATAAGATAACTACATGGGATAGGGTTATAGGTTTTAGGGGTAGGTTCAGGGTTAGTATCTAGTCATTGTAATTACTATAATAAGTACATAGTATATACATGAGGAACAGGACTGTAAATTACAGTCATATGTTAACATTTACTTTCACTTTCAGTATTTAAACAGCTCATGAAAGTCAAAAATTCAGTATCTCAAAATATTAGAATATTTCCTAAGATATAAGTTGCTTTGGATAAAAGCGTCTGTCAAGTGCATGAATGAAACAATTATTCTGGACTTAAGTCGTCATATCAGTTTTTAGGACAATAAATAAGAGCCAGCAAAACATAAATATATTATGCAGACTTTGTGCACCTTTAAAGCAGCTCTTTACTCAACACTGTATTTTTTGTCATTTCAGCTCTTTACATCAATCAACTGCCTGCAGAGCTGTTTTAAGTGGAGACTGATGTTTGATGTGATATTGAAAGAGATTTAATCTCTAGTAATCAGAATGTTCCACCAAATGACCTGAAAACAACGTAAGCAGCTGATGAGGAAATCAAATGGGCTTGAACAGTTGAACTGAACCTCAGCATATACAGATTTCACTGTAGTCAGCTTCTTTCTCCACTCCCTGTGAACAACTCAAGTTTGAACATAAAGAGCTTGTTAGCATCACTAGGTGGAGAGAAAACCAATGTATCTATGACTAAAAATCCAGTACTTCATCTAATGTGTTGAAGACACCATAACAGAGCTTATGAAGTCTGGAGATGAAACGTTTGGCTCTGCTTTCAGTTAAACCTCTCCTGCACTTTATGTGAACATGATCATTTTAGAGATTGTGTTATTCATTGCTGCTACTTTTAACTTTGAACTGTGTTTCAGTGCGTGTGCTCGTGCTGAATATGAGATAAATGGAGAATGTTGCCCTATGTGTGCACCAGGTACAGTATACATTGCTTAACAGCAGTGTAGTGTGACCCAAAAATACTTAGTTTTTTATTGTAATGTTCAGTTTCCCACGAAGTGTTCCTTTAAAGAGACTTTTTTTAAAACCTTATAGGAAACCATGTTTATTGGCATTGCACTGTAGATACAAGCACAACTTGTGTTCCATGCCCTGCATCAACTTACACTGATGAACCCAATGGGTTGGATAAATGCTTTCCGTGCTCAGTGTGTGGTGCAGGTAAATATATACTTCAAAATGAAGATTTAAAATATAGAAATGACTTCTAGTACATTTATTTATATAAGAATGTGTTTTTCACAGGACTACATCTAAGAAAAAAGAAAACTTGCACACGCTTGGCAGATACTATTTGTGAGCCTCTGGAGGGATTCTACTGCATTGACCGAGAGAAAGACAGCTGTAGATTTGCTGTGAAACACTCTGAATGTCACCCTGGACAATATGTGAAACAAACAGGTACATAAAGGAACAATGGCCATAAAGTGGAAGGACAACTAGCTAAAAAAATGTTGCCTCAGAAACAAGAATAATACCAGTATTATTTGTAATGATTATAACGTCTCGGTTACGTATGTAACCCTCGTTCCCTGAAGTCGGTCACTTCGAGTCAGGTCGGTGACCGACGAATTGGGATCTCGCTTAGAGAGACCAATCTACTTTGAGTGTAAACTAAATGAGCCAATGTACATTGGCATGCGATGACTGCATCCAGCTGCCGCTGATCACAGCGCGAGTATAAATATGCAGCAGGTGCAGCGCATAGTCAGGTTTTCACTGAGGAGCCGAGCCAGTGACCCGGCAGTTCAGCGGTGGTACAGCAGCCATAGCAACGGGATGTGACGTCTCCATTCCCTCATTCAGGGAACGAGGGTTACATACGTAACCGAGACATTCCCCATTCAGTCGGTCACTTCGAGTCACATCGGTGACCGACGAATTGGGATCCCTACCAAAGTGCCACGGCTGCTGTCCCCCTCCCGTGTCCTGAGCTAGCTCCCTGTGCCCGCTTCCTGGCCTAGGCCAGGCTCGCAACAAGAATACCAGTCACTGTATAATATAGCACTACCCACTTCCGTGAAGCTGGAGCACTGGGAATGTGCGGAAGCCCCACCTTTCCTGTAGGAGGTTTCGAAGCCTTTACACACATGACTCATTTTTCAGGAACATATGGGATCCACTTAGGTCTCTCATATGAACCCCAGCCCTCTACCGGTTCTCATGGATTCGTCGAGTGAGGGCCTGATGCCTAACGCTCCGCTATGTCTGGCTGCCAAAGGGATGGAGGAGCTCAACAGGGTCTACTGTATAGACACTCTGGAGCAATTTTGCAAGCCGACCCAAACCGGGGCCCCTCAGTGCTTCTGCACGTCATGATTTTGCTGAGTTACATGTGTTCCTGGGTCAACATATTTTGTTGACCCTGGAACAACATTTTAATCCAAAAATTTAATCTTGACCACATCCCTACACCTAAACCTAACCTTACCCATGAGTAATCCCCAAAATCAGAGGAAATGATAGATGAATGACACTAATGTACAAGCACCAAACACTGATTGTAAGCCTAAACTTCACAAAAACTATAAACTGTTTTTTTTCAAATCTGATTGGTTAATCACCATGTTGTTCCAGGGTCAACAAAGATATTGATCTAGGAACATGTTGTACTTGGTAAAATCAGGTTCTGCTAGTGCTTCTAAACGTTTAAGGTGAGAACACAAGAGGATACCGGCTCTACATGAAGGCTATAGAATCTAGCGAACGTGTTAGGGGTCGCCTAGTCTGCAGCTCTACAGATATCTGTCAGCGAGGCGCCATGAGCCAGCGCCCAGGAGGATGCAACACTTCTAGTTGAGTGAGCTCGCAACCTGAGTGGGCAGGGCACACCCTGTGCCTGGTAAGCCAGGGTGATGGCATCCACTATCCAGTGGGCCATCTTCTGCTTGGAGACGGCATTTCCCTTCTGCCGCCCTCCAAAACAGACAAAGAGCTGGTCTGAGGTCCTGAAGCTTTGTGTCCGGTCTACGTACCATCTTAGGGCTCGGACGGGACAAAGCACAGCTAGGGCTGGGTCTGCCTCCTCCGGGGGCAGCGACTGCAGGCTCACCACCTGGTCCCTGAAGGGAGTTGTGGGAACCTTGGGCACATAGCCGAGCCGGGGCCTCAGGATTACCTGGGAATCCGCCGGCCCAAACTCTAGGCAGGATTCGTTGACCGAAAATGCGTGCAGGTCCCCTACCCTCTTGATGGAGGCCAATGCAAGCAGGAGCAGAGTATTCATTGAAAGGAACTTAAGCTTGACTCACTGCAAAGGCTCAAACGGGGCCTGCCATAGTGCTGTCAGCACTAGTGATGGGAAGTTCGGATCATTTTACCGACTCGGTCCTTTGAGTCTCGTTCAGCAAAATGAACGAATCTTTTTTCGAGTCATTTCGTTCATTTTGTTCATTTTAGCAAAATATAATTAAAATATTACGTTTTACTTCCCTAACACATCTACTGCTTACCAAACGTTGATCACACTACAAACAAGACAAAACTATAATGCTATAAGAAACAGAAAATATTAATTCATTGTTTACCTGGGTCTTTAGTCTATGATTCGCTCACCTCACCTCTTATCTGACAAGTTTTCGGGTTTGAGTCGTTCGTTCATCACCTGACAGCCCAATTAGCTAACCAACGCAGCCTGAGCCGGAAAGAGAATTGATTAGTTCATCTCTCGAGTCCTCGGGTTTGAGTCGTTCGTTCATCACGTGACAGCCCCGTAATGTTAACCTATGCAGCCTGAGCCGGAAAGAGAATTGATTAGTTCATCTCTCGAGTCCTCGGGTTTGAGTCGTTCGTTCATCACGTGACAGCCCCGTAATGTTAACCTATGCAGCCTGAGCCAGAAAGAGAATTGATTAGTTCATCTCTCGAGTCCTCGGGTTTGAGTCGTTCGTTCATCACGTGACAGCCCCGTAATGTTAACCTATGCAGCCTGAGCCGGAAAGAGAATTGATTAGTTCATCTCTCGAGTCTTCGGGTTTGAGTCGTTCGTTCATCACGTGACAGCCCCATAAGGTGAACGAACGACTCTAAAACAGTTGAACTAATTCCTGTACAGAACCTAATAGGATGTTGCGCATGCGCGACTGAACGAATCACTCCCCGAGACGACTCGTTCGTCCCGAGTCACATTAAAGATTCGTTCAAAATGAACGAATCGTTCAAGAACGACCCATCACTAGTCAGCACTAGGGACAGATCCCAAGAGGGCACAGAGGGGAGCTGGGGCGGATTTAGCCTTCTTGCCCCCCTGAGGAACCTGATGATCAGGTCATGCTTCCCCACTGACTTACCTTCTATGGGGTCGTGGTGTGCAGAAATAGCAGCCACGTAGACTTTAAGGGTGGAGGGAGACAGCCTTCGCTCCAATCCTTGCTGCAAAAAGGAGAGCACGACTCTGATTGGGCATCTTCGGGGGTCCTCTTGGTGAGAGGAACACCACTCGACGAACAGGTTCCACTTCAAGGCGTAAGCATGTCTCGTGCACTGAGCTCTCGCCGAAGTGATGTTGTCTACCACTCCTTGGGTTGCGATATGCGACGGGAGCGTAGACCACCTTGTTGGTTGATGTACACAATGGTCGCAGTATGGTCCGTGTGTTGTCGTAGTGTTGTCGCCGGGGGGGAATGATAGATCTGGGCAGAGGAACCGGCACCCTGCCCCTATGCAGGAAATGGAGTCTGGTCCGCAACTCACTGACGGTCATCCTCCCGCAATGAGAGCATGACTCGTCCACAAAAGCTGCCTCAGCGTGCTTAGTGCCCAGACACGTGAGGCAATGATCGTGACCATCACCCGGTGCCAGGTAACGACCGCATCCAGAAGCACACGAGTGGAAGGGCATGTTTAAACGCCGCGTCTTTATAAAGACGTCCACCCGTGAAAGCTCTTTTAGAAAACTGCTCTGAGTGCTGAGGCGCACAGAGGAGACGGCCACAGCAACACAGAAGGGGGTAGTGCAGCCTAATGTGTGCTTTTTCCCACTCGACTAAGGAGACCACCGCCGCTGAAGCGCCATGCCGCCAACACACGAGCAGGTACAGTTTTGTGACTCGTTCTCTCTGTATCTTGCTTGAAGACTCGATCGGCTCTGAAGCGGAAAGCTGACTAGGCGCTGCACCTGCTGCATATTTATACTCGCGCTGTAATCAGCGGCAGCTGGATGCAATCATCGCAAGCCAATGTACATTGGCTCATTTAGTTTACACTCCAAGTAGATTGGTCTCTCTAAGCGAGATCCCAATTCATCAGTCACCAACGTGACTCGAAGTGACAGACTGAATGGGGAACTCATTAATACAGTCATTGTCTTAATATCCTTACAGGAACAGCATTTAGTGACACTGTATGTGGTAACTGCACAGTAGGGACTTACTCTAATGGCTCTTTTACTGCCTGTCTACCATATTCAAAGTAAGTGATTAACATATATTCACAAGTCACAAGTGATATTCTAATATGACAAGATATTCTAACAATGTTCACATTTATAGTTGTGAGATTAAAGGCCTTACAGAAATAAAGCCAGGAACAATGTCATCTGATGTGGAATGTGGAAAGTCAGTTCCAATTGGTATGATTGTTGGAGTCATTGTTGGACTTGCTGTTGCTTTGGCGACTGCTGTTGGGATAAAAATATATTGCAAATTTAAACATAAGAAACAGGATTCTGACAGAAGTAAGATATAATTCTTACAAAAATCTATGTATAAAAATGTTAAGGTGTTGTGCAAGTGATAATATACTTTTTTGTTTTAGGTATAAATTACTCAGTACCAATACCAGTGAGTGATGATCAATGTGAACCTGTAAGTGAAAAAATTAAACTGTGTGTATGATAATATTATATTAGTTTGTATTATTTTTAATTGTTATTATTAAACATTTAAGAAAACTAATTACAATTTAGTGCATTAAACAGATCATATCACAAAGAAAACAAACTTTAAATGTTATTATGGGATAAAAGAGTTCAGTGTGTATTGATTTTTGCATTTATTTGGTGTTTAGAAACTCAACCCTCCTAGTTATAGATAATCAGGCTATCACTAATACCCATTATTCTATATACAGTTCCAAATTAAAGAAATGAGCAGCTAAATTTATTGCAAATAATGCAACATTTCATTCTGGATAAAACCTATTTTGACACAAATTAGATTGTAAACTCAGTGTGATGTTTTGCAAACAGACTGTAAACCCACAGATACCATCACAGAAGGCAAGGCACACCTTTATAACATGAGTGCACAAAGCAAAGTAGAGAAACAGAAAAACAAAACAAAAAAAAGAGGCAAAAATTATATATAGGTATTAGTGATGATATAATATTCTGGCATTGTGCTATGTGTCAGATGTGGATATTGAGTTGTTTTTAATCAAATTAACTTTTTACAGACATCACCAGACTCAGTGTCCCCTCTTATATTCAACACTAGTAGGTAAGAGCCTTCTACTTCTACAACCTTGCTCTGTAGATTAGAACAATCTCCAAATCTCAGAAAAGGCTTCTTAGAAGGTATCAAATGTGTTCATTGCTAAGTAAATGTAAATGAATAAATTTATTAAAGTCAATAAAAGAACTTGATTTTGCCTTGTTGAATGCTATCACTATGCTTTGCTAACTGGCCTGATACTAATAGGTGCAGATGAGTAATACATCTTTTACTGGTTTATGCAAGTTGCTTATGAGTTAGAGCAGGTTCATTTTTGTTTATCTTGCCCTGGCTGTTATTCTCGCTTGGAATAGGGAGCTTTCAACCTTATATGAATGTGTTAACATCTGCCAAATGCATAAATGTAAAATAATCTTTCTAGACTTAAGTCGTCGTATCAGTTGCTAAGAAACAGCAAAATGTAAACAAGCAAATTTGGTGGGCCTTTTAAGCAGCACATTACACAAAATGTTTATTTTGTCATTTCAGCTCTTTACATCAATCAGATGCCTGTTCTGTTTCAAATGGAGACATGCAATGTGTGACCTGATATTGAAAATAATTTAATATTGGTCTTAAGGAATTCAAATATTGTACCAAAGAACCTGAAGATTCCATAACCAGCTGACGAGTAAATCTTAAGGCTTCATGTTAATTACCGTTTCTATCCTGTGGTGAATGGTAAATGGAAGAGCTGTCAATCTGAACGATCAATCCTATCCAAGCACACTGGAACTCAAATGAAGATGGAAAATACTGCATCATCATTATAGTGAAACGATCAGAGCCCAGATGTCTTACAGCTTTTTCAAAGCAGCATGGAATGCCATGAGGATCACCTCAAGATCTACACTTTGTGTTATGTTGTGTTTTGGTTTGTTTGAATTGAGAAGACCTGCTCTTTATTTATTTAGGCATTTTTGCCTTTATTATGACAAGACAGATCATAACTGACAGAAAGAGAAGTGGGAGGGAGATCAGGAAAGATCCTCATGGACACCCGTAGTGCAAAGGGTGCTGTATGTCGGCGCGCTGCCCACAAGGCTATCGGTGCCGGTCGACCTGCTCTAAATAAATATATGTAATCTACAATGGTTTAGTAATTTAATTGTTGTTGTACAAACCAAAATGCAGCCCAAAAGCTGCATATGTACTGTTTACATGTACTTGGTATTGTTTGACTTCTACCTGAAACAATAATTCTTGTTGAGACCTTTTCAATGATATATATGAGGAAAGAATTATGTGTTATGTATGATGCTTGACATATCACATTTTATCGCTATAATTTAGTGATGTATCTTAGTGATTTGGTTCTTCTTCTTTTTTTAACCTTTTTCCTCTTTTAACCAACACTGATAATGGTGTTCTAGGTGTTTAATGGTGTTAGGCACTGATGTCAACCTATTTCACCAAGGTCCACTCAAAGTCTTTTTTAACTTGCCACTGCTGTGGACTGTTTTTGTGTTTTCGAATCATGCTCACATTTTTTGTGTATTCACATAGCAATTGCCACAAAGGTCACCAAGTTTCGTACCATTCTGATAAAATAAAATAATTTAAATTTTAATAATGCAGTCCTATTTTATTGTTGCGTAGTGAATTTCACTCTTGCCAACCTAGGGACACCAATTAATGTAGTGAATTTTGCTTTCGCCAACCTAGGGAGGTGAAACAGGGTAGTGATGGTGTTGGATCATGTGTCAACTAATGTGTAGTTATGAGTACATCACATAAGAAAGATTGGTAGAACCTCTTACTGTATTATCAACACAAGGAAGACACAAGTTGTAATAAAATAAATTTTATTAACAAAAGTTAGACAAGAGCAATCAACAATTATTACATGAATACCATGAATGAGAAAGGAATAAAGTGCATAAGATGCATAAAATGCAAGTGATTATGTTGGGTGTTGCTATGTCAGAGCTAAGTTATCTGGAAAGATAAACTATTGCTACTCTGAAACAAATAAGGTGAATAACCTTACTATGCATCAAACAAATACGTGTAAAATTTGTTATCAACTGCAATCAGCTATATAATATATAATGTAAATTAGAAAATCATATACTGATAATATACAACAATGCCAAGGTCTCTGGAAGAGGTTTGGAAGTGATATTTACGTTCGCTGCAGTTGAGTGAGCAGTCCGGTGTCAGCGACTTCTTCCACTGGTTGCGCTGGTGGCAGTACAGTGGGGAAAGGAGCAGGAATCCGTTTCGACAGCCTTGAACATGAAGCGCTGTTGGATGCTGATCTCCTGGAGCACCTAGGGTCCTAAGATCTGGAACACGCAGTTGTGGCCCTGGAGTAGGTGCTGAAGGTCCTTAGCTTGAAACACGCAAGCAAAAGTACCTGAAGTGAAGGTTTGCTTGTCAGAGCTTAACCTTGTTGCAAAGGTCTGTCTAGAGACTCAGAACTTGGTCTGCTTTGTCTCCCTAGGATGGAGACTCAGGACGTTGATATGCTGTTGTCTCGCTGGACGAAGACTCTGAACATAGATTATCTCTTTCCACAGGCTGGAGGCTCAGAACGTGAGAATGTGTCTGTTGCTGCCTCAAAAGCTGGAGACTCTGACTTGGTATCTGTTGCTGTCTCACCCTTGTGGGTCACAGATTCAGAATTGGTGTTTCTGCTATTGTCTCACCTTTGCAGGCCGGAGACTCAGAACAGAGGTTGTCCTGTTCGTTCCTTTTCCTTCACAGGACTCAGACGCTGAACTGTGTATCTGTTACTGTCTCTCTGAATGGGAGACTCAGAACAAAGGTTGCTCTGTTAGTGTCCTTTCTTTTACAAGACTCAGACTCAGAACGAAATGTTTCTGTTACAGTCCCTTCCCTCGCGGGTAGCAGACTGAGGAAGGTTGTTCTGTTACAGTCCTGCAGACTCAGAACGAAGAAGTGTCTTTTGGAAGGATACCTTTATCCCTTTCCGATGAGGAGGAGATTACAATTTGGCGCTTCTCCATTTCCGTGCTGTGAGGGGACACGTGGTGGCCCACCCTTCTTTCCTCCTGTGGAATTTTATTTAGTCCAAACACAGGGTTAGAAAAGTGTCACTAAAGTTTTACCGGTGCATTTATCACTTTCCAAACCATAACCAGAATACATTTGGCAATGTTATGAGCACATTCCAAACATGATGGGAAAAGATTAAACTGTCATGCATGCATTCATTTGTCCATTAACAGCTAAGTTTGTGTAAGATGTTGCACTACACATTGCTGTCACACGGAATACTGAATAAGTATAAAATGTGTGTGTTGTAGCGTGCATCAGTTTTAAGGTTTAAAAAGCTAGTTATGAATGGATTTGGATGGATTTCCATTATCTCTCTTTGTTTCACCCACTGCTGCTGCATCTAAAGGTCTTAAGGAATTTTTATGGCCAGTCACAGGCCAAACTAAGGGTCAGGAATCAGTCTCAAGGTGGGTGAAGGGCTTTTTGCATTTTGACCAATAGGAAGTTCTGTCCTTCCCGGTCTTCTTCTTGTGCTCTAAAAGATGTCTGGCTGTTGTCCTGGCATCTTTATCTGATGGCATTAAACAGTTTGCTTATGTTAGCTCACCAAGATCCAATCAAAATGTAGCAAACCTCTGTCCACTGTGGTGGTCAGGGAGAGGCCCACCAATAAACTGGGCCCTGGAATGTGCTGTCCACTACAGTTGTCACAGGAATCTTTGGATCTCTAGATGCTGACTTTTATAAGAAAGATTTTTGTAGAACCACTTAAATGTTTCTTACCCTTATGATACTTAAAAGTGTAGTAACCAAATATATATATATATATGGCCTGTTTAAATATATCCACATATTTCCCCACTATATAGTGGGCAAAAAGCAGTAGACGAACAAAACAGTAGGCAAGAAATATGTAGTGTACTATTTCCCATGAGATTCGGATGTGCGTATAATAATCTTGTTAAAAATGGGGCATATAAAATAGGAAACTACATATTATGGAGAAATTTCCAACAAGATTATGTTCCCAGTGTCAGGAAGGGGCATAGCCACGGGTGTGCCAGGGTGTGCCGGTGCCACCAACACCTAAAAATAGATGCAGAAATATTTTTTTATAATAGTATAAACATTGGCGGCACTAAAGAGGGGCTAGCAGCTGCTTCAGCACCCACAAGAAAGCACGAACACACACATAAAAAATGAAATAAAACAAAAACATTTGACTCATTTCTCAAGCATAACTCCTGCATTGCAAATATCCGCTAAACTTGCTAACTAGCACATTATTAGGAAAGGCCATTGCAAAGATTATTATATTATTATTAACAACAATATATATATAATTATAATGCATTGTTTCTTGAGCAGCAAATCAGCATATTAGAATGATTTCTGACTGGAGTAATGATGCTTAAAATTTAGCTTTGATCAAAGTAATAAATTACAATTTAAAATATATTCAGATAGAAAACAGTTATTTTAAACAGTAAAAATATGTCACAATATTACTGCTTTTGCTGTATGTTGGACTTAAAAATATTTCCTTTATAGGTTTGCTCATTCTTTCAATTGATTCCTGTTCACAGTCCCTCTACTGTATACTGACTATTACTGTATTTATTTTCAAGTCATTTTACTGTATAGTTTAGGAAAACATTTAAGGCAAATTCACCCCAAGCATCCGAGCATTCTAGCACTTTGAAATTGCCTCATTTTCAAACACTTATGAAAGATCTTACCTTTATAGGTTTGCTAATTCTTTCAATTGATTCCTGTTCACTGTATTAATTTTCAAGTCATTTTACTTTATTTTTTATTGAGAAAATGAAAAGCAAAATCACCCCAAGCATGTCTGCATTCTAGCACTTTTGCTTTTCATGTCCCATATTCAAATGCTCATAAAAATCTTTCCTTTTTAGGGTTGCTCATTCTTTCAATTAATTCTTGTTTACAGTCACCCTGACTATTACTGTATTAATTATTACTGTATGTTAATTATTATTAAAATGAAAAATTAAAGGCAAATTCACCCCCAAGCATCTAAGAGCACTGTAGCACCTTCGCATCATGTCCCGTATTCAAATGCTTTTCCAGAACTTTATAGTTAATAACTTGACAATTAATACAGTAATAGCCACGGTGACTATGAATATATATAGTGAAATTGGGACATGACGTAAAAGTCCTAGAAAGCACACATGCTTGGAAGAATTTTATGAGTATTTAAAAAATGGGACATAATTAAAATTAATAAAAATTAATAGAAATTAATACTTTTATTTAACAATAGAAATATCCAAAGATCAGCATTTATTAACAGTTGTTTCTTTTCTTTTTTTTTTTTTTTTTGGAAAGACATCATAGAAATTAATACTTTTATTTAACAATAGAAATATCCAAAGATCAGCATTTATTAGCATTTATTAAAAATTGTTTCTTTTTTTCTGTTCTTTTTTTTTTTTTTTTTTTTTTTGGAAAGACATTATGGAAATACTTTTATTTAACAAGGATGCTTTAATTTTATCAAAAGTGATGATAAAGACATTTATAATGTTACAAAAGATTTCTATTTTAGATAAATACTGTTCTTCTGTACTTTCTATTCATCAAAGAAACCTGAAAATTTCTACTCTGCTGTTTTCAACATAATAATATTAATAAATGTTTTCTGAGCAGCAAATTAGAATGTTATAATTATTTCCAAATGATCATTTGACTGGACTAATGATGCTAAAACAATCAGCTTTGATACAGAAATAAATTATATATATAATGTATTCAGAATCATTAAAATAGCAATAAGTTACTATTCTGATGTCGCTTTATGTTCTTGTCAGGGTTAAATTACAATTTATGCAGTAATATTCGTGAACAGCAATCTATTGAAAATATCAGCTAAAGCATAAAGAAAACGCCGTTCTGACAGTGCCTTTAAATCCATTTTGACCGCTCCCAGCACCCATACCGTAAGTAAGCGATTAGATGCGCTTTTACGGAAATGAATGTGTGACAAGTACCGTGAGAGCGATTCGAAAGAATGAGACGCCGTCTGCTCTCTATAGCTCTCGCGGTACTTTGATGTCCTACAAGGATCGTCTGCTCATCACTGCTTAAAGAACAACACACCTATTCTGATATAGGCGGCAAAAAGATATGAGGCTCGTTTGAGATGCGCCTCGCCTCGCCTGAAATGTAGGCGAGAGCAGGCGGCTGCAGTGAGGGGAGGAGTAAAATAAGTGCAGTCAAGGCGGACAGTTCCAAGTATACCCGGCTGCAGCCTGCAGAACGGGGCGGGTCTGCACGTGACGCGGGGCTACACGCATCGCCCCGCCCACAAATGCGTTCATTGGTTAATGACATGTAATTACGTAGTCAACTCCGTAAACAGGAAATGCTGTTACGAGCATAGTTCAAGCTACGATTAATTCGTGGTATTAAATATCTGTTACATATAAAATATTAAACAATATATTACAAATTCGTTAATTATCTACATGTGATATTAATAAATAGTTCAGTTGGCTAATGACATGTAATGACGTAGACACCTCTGTAAACAGGAAATGCAGTTAAGAGCACAGCTGAAGCTATATATATATATATATATACAATATAATTCGTGATATTAACTTACATACAAAAATAAACAATATATTATGAATTCGTTAATTATCTACACGTAATATTAATCTATACCAAACATAATACATTATGTTTTCATTCATTATTTTGGGCAAAATTTCATTATTATTTCTAAGCAAGCATCCACTTCCTGCTTTCGACCTGTCATATCTTTGTGCATTAAGAACTGTATATCGCAACGATTAATGTTTATTTGCAAATTTAAATTATTTATGGGTTTTTATTTTTATTTACGCATTTACTTGTATTTAATGTATTTTTTTTTGTCACCAACTCAACACTTAAAGTTTCTTTGAAAATGTTGAAAATGTCTTAGAATTATGAATTGATAAAGTGCCATTTTTATAAGAACTACATGACAGCTATTGCTTTGTTCTGATAACAAAACCTTTCACAATAAATTATGTGTACATGTAGAGATAAAATATAGAGATTACCTCATGTTAAAGAAAGTTGGAAGTCCAAAAGCGTTGGACTAAACAATATATGAAGAGGAATAAACTCAAAGAACATGAAGATAATGCAGTTTGAGTATTTAATTTTATTGGTCATACAAAACAGCAGTTTAACATCACTGTTTTATTAGTAGAGGCCCACCTGTTACCACATACATTTAACATGTAATAATACATACACACACACACACACACACACACACAAGTTCTCTCCAGGATAAAAAAACAAGACCAACACACACAAACCTTTTGGGTTAACATTGATTCTCCCTTCTACTACGTTCCACAGGCATTCTAGCACTGGCACATAAAACAGGAGTCCATATCCTCTATACTGTCATAGAATCCTCTCAAGCAGTCACACCTCCCATTACCATAAAACCCAGAGTAGAATTTGAACAACATTTTGCATTTGTTGCACTCTCTGATGTCAAAGGGCACCTGCAATTCAGCCTTGGATGATGCATTTCTCTTCTCCCAGTTCACAACACCTGTAGCCAAACACACACACACACACACACACACACACACACACGAGGGCAGGGCAGTCTTATTTTAACTACTTCACATCTCCTTATACAATCGCTCATTAGTGACATAATGAGCACAATGTTGTAATCCAACATTACAACTAATCAAATAAGACAAAACTCGTAGCTCAACTACTCACCAACGCAGCGACAAACGAGTGGAAATAAAATCCTGCTGAGGGCGTTGGCGTCATTAACCAATGATATAATTTGTGGGCGGGGGCGACACATGTAGCCCTGCCCCACATGCAGCTCCACCCCGTTCTGCAGGCTGCAGCCAGGACCTTCTCGACAGTTCTGACCTCTAGAAGTAGAACAGATAGCTACAAGATCAAAGGCGGATATCGCGTTATCACACTCACGTGCTGTGTTGCTGATAAACATGATATAATTTCAGCTCTGTTGTTTTTATATGAAAATAAATATGATGAACAAGACACTGAAAGTGCTTGCTATTTAATTCCATACGAAAGGCGTATCTATCATCCATTTTTACTTTAATACAAACATGTATTTTTGATTTTATAGAAATATGACAGCAATGACATATCTCACGCAGAGATCGCACTAACATAGCGTCTGGGAATAATCATGCATAATCTAAACACATAACCACATGATATTAGATTAAAAAATAAAACATTTTAGAAAAGAACGGCAACATCGCAGTTGTCTAGACCAATAAGTTTTGGTCATTTGATACATAAAACACTAAGAGGAACAAAAATCAACAAACTCATTATTTTGACTAGAGGAACAATGTTTCAAAAGTGAAAATGAAGTGATTTTTTTAAGTGACATTTAAGCTTTATTTAATGTAATCTGTTTTTGCTGTCTTGTACATTTTGTTCTTGATTAATATACTTGAAACCAAATACATGACAAGTCAGGGCAAGTTTCACTAATGCTATGCTGTCTATCCTGTATCATGAGCGTTTAGTCGTATGGGTTGATTTTAATTTTACAGTAGGCCTACGTGTACATACATGTACTTACAGTGTACTTCCCTAAGAAATTACTGGTAATATAAGATAACTACATGGGGTAGGGTTATAGGTTTAGAGTTAGCACCCAATTATAACCTAGTTATTGTAATTACTATAATAAGTAAATATTATATACATGAGGAGCAGGACTGTAGAATACAGTCATATGTTAACATTTACTTTAAGTGTTCATCAAACAACAATGCTAATTTTGAAACTTTACCTTTGATCAGAAAATAAATTAATATATTATTTATTCTAAATATGAAATTCAGGACAACTGAAAAAAACTGCAATGTTAAAAAAAATGCAACAGTATACCCTAATTTTATGGCAGTTCCTTGCAAATTAGGTTTATTTTCTTGCCCAGTTGTTATTTTGTCTTGTAATGAAGCACTTTAAACCATATGTATAGTGTTATGTACACTCTTAAAAATAAAGGTGCTTTAAAAGGTTCTTCACAGTGATGCCATAGAAGAACCATTTTTGGTTCCACAAAAAACATTCAGTCAAAGGTTCTTTAAAGAACCATCCCTTTCTTACCTTTTTACAATCTGAAGAACCTTCTTTCTCCACAAAGAACCTTTTGGGAAACAGAAATTAAATTTCCAGGGACTGCATTAAGTGATAAACTGCATATTTTCAATACTATGTAAGTTGCTTTGGATAAAAGTGTCTGTCAAGTGCATAAATGAAACAATTATTCTGGACTTAAGTCGTCATATCAGTTTTTTAGGACAAATAAATAAGAGCTAGCAAAACAGTAACATGCAGACTTTGTGCACTTTTAAACAGCTCTTCACTCAAAACTGTATTTTTTGTCATTTCAGCTCTTTACATCAATCAACTGGCTGCACAACTGTTTTAAGTGGAGACATGATGTTTGATTTGATATTGAAAAATATTTAATTTCAAGGAATTGAATGTTCCATCAAATCACCTGAAGACACCATAATGATGAGGAAATCAAATAGGCTTCACATTAATTATCTCAACCATCCTTCATAGAACTAAACCTCAGCATATAGAATTCACTGAAGACAGCTTCTTTCTGCACTTCCTGCTCTCAAGTTTGAACCTACAGAGCTTGACAGCATCACTAGGTGGAGAGAACACCAATGTATCTATGACCAAAAACCCAAAAGTACATCTAATGTGTTGAAGACACCATACCGGAGCTTATGAAGTCTGGAGAGGAAACGTTTGCCTCTGCTTTCAAATAAACCTCTCTTGCACTTTATGTTAACATGATCAATTTAGGGATAATGTTATTCTTTGCTGCAACTTTTAACTTTGAACTGTGTTTCAGCGCGTGTGCTTGTGCTGAATATGAAATAAACAGAATGCTGCCCTATGTGTGTACCAGGTACAGTATACATTGATTAACAGTAGTGTGACCCAAAGTGTGACCCAAAGAAACCCCTTTGCCTACCCCTCACCCCTTCCCCTTGTAAACCATGAAAATTTTCAAGAAATGGGACACCACTACTGTTATACGTCATCATCGTTGTCGCTAATGAGGATTGCGCTGATGTTTAACATTTTCACCGTCAGAAACTTTTGTTTATTGGCATTTTTGCTTTTGCAGATACAGAACATCATCGTAAACACAAACACAAGATTGAAGGTAATATCCATATAATGAAAAATTGTCAACTTACACATTTAAGAACCCAGTGATTTGGATAAAAAATCTTTCCTTGCTCCATGTGTGATGCAGGAACTGAGATATGTACCCCTTCCAAAATGGAGGCTTGAAAGGGGAAGTAATTTCTAGTATTTTACATTTATTTATATAAGAATGTGTTTGAAGTTTTTCAAAACATTATAGGACTAGTTTACTGGCAAGAATACAAGCAAAATGCCTGCATCAACTTACACTGATGAACCCAATGGGTTGGATAAATGCTTTCCTTGCTCCATGTTTGACGCAGGTAAATATGTATTTCAAAATGAAGATTTAAAATACAGAAATGACTTCTAGTTCTAGTTTTATTGATATAAGAATGTTTTTCACAGGAATGGGTCTAGAATTGAAAACTTGAAACACTCTGCTGAATGTCACTGTCAGCCGCTGGAGGGATATGCTCCAAAGAAAGACAGGTACATAAATGTCACCCTGGAACAATGGCCATAGACTGGAAGGACAACTAGCTAAAAAAAAAATGTTGCCTCAGAAACAAGAACAATACCAGTATTATTTGTAATAATTATAACTCTCAATAATACAATCATTGTCTTAATATCCTTTACAGGAACAGCATTTAGTGACACTTTATGTGGTAACTGCACAGTAGGGACTTACTCTGATGGCTCTTTTACCGCCTGTCTACCATATTCAAAGTAAGTTATTAACATAAATTCACAAGTCACAAGTGATATTGTAATATGACAAGATTTCTAACAATGTTCACATTTATAGTTGTGAGATTAAAGGCCTTACAGAAATAAAACCAGGAACAATGTCATCTGATGTGGAATGTGGAAAGTCACTTCAAATTAGTATGATTGTTGGAGTCATTATTGGAGTCATTGTTGCTGTTGTTTTGGTGACTTTTGGCAACTGCCTTTGGGATTTAATTGCAAATTAAAACAGAAGAGACAAGCTTCTGACATAAGTAAGACTGTAATTATTACAAAATATATGTATAAAAATAAAATGTTAAGATGTTGTGCAAGTAATAATATACTTTTTTATGTTTTAGATATAAATTATTACACAGTACCAATACAAGAGAGTTATCGTCACTGTGAACCGGTAAGTGAAATATTAAGCTGTGTGCATGATTATATTTTATTTGTTTGTATTATTGTTTAATTAAATTATTAAATATATATTTAAAAAACAAATTACACTTTAGTGCAAAAAAGGGGTCATATCAGAAGAAAACAAACTTTACATGTTATTATGGGATAAAAGAGTTCAGTGTGTTTTGATTTTTGCATTATTGTGGTCTTCAGAAACTTGACCCTTCTACTGTCACAGAGTCACTGGCCACATCCACCTCACCAACCACACCAGCCTCCTACACACGCTCACAGTCACCCGATTACTGATTGCTCACACCTGCATCCACTTACCTGCACACTTAAATACTCACTTACCTCATTCCCTCGCTGGCTGCCCTTACCAAAAAAATAATTATATTTTTCAGTGTACTTTATGTAGTAAGTATACAAATATCAGTGCTCTAGTAGTATACTTTTAAGTGTACTATTTTAATACTCCTTGGGACTAAATTGGCCCACTTTCTAGTATATAAAAGTATATTTTTAAGTATATATTAAGTTTAACAGTAGTAAACTTTAAGTACACAACTAGTTTGCATCTATGTTTTCAGTTTGTACTGCAACTATACTAAAAGTGAACTTATAGGTATACTGATGGTTTACTAATTAAAATACTTTTTTATGCATTTTTAGTATAGTAGTAGTAGTTAGTTTTTTGTTATTTTTTTTCAAGCTAACTTTAAATCATACTTTAAGTATACTACTATGTCCCTATTTAGGTATGAATTTGTATATATTTTGTTATATGAATATCTGAACTTACATAACATTAATAAATAACTTATATGTAGACAATGTCGTGTTTGTTTGTAAAGTATTTTACAAGACTAAGATATCCAGGAAATGGATATAAAAGAATGGTGGCAATCAGCAAATATTAAAAATATGAGATCTTTATGTCACAGTACAACAAATAACTAACAATAATGACAAAACAACAACAAAAAAGTTTAAATTAACTCAGCAAACTGCAAAACAATAATCCTATAATAGTAACTGGATAATTTATTCTTGCTGCAATGCATGCTGGGAACTTACAAAGCCTTAAAATTTCAACAATATGAAATTCTTTGTTCAGACAACTGTGACTAGTTGGGACAACATTTGGGGTAATTTTGTTGGTCTGACAAGGGTTTTTATATAGTTTCAAGAAAATAGCATTTTTTAGTATTTGAGAATCAAAATGTTTCGTAAAATGGAAAATATGTATTTGCATTTTTTACAGTGTGGAAGCATCTGTTTTGGTTTCTTCTTCACTTGTGTTTTGGAAATTACAGAAGATGTGTAAGCATCTCTCATGTATAACAATGAAAACACGGATTCTCAGAGCACAAGTATAGCTCCAATATATTTAGACTTTTTCTAAGTATAAGTCAAGTATACTTAAATGTCATTTTAATTATATTTCTGATAAGTATATAAAGCACATTTCTGAGAAGTACATAAAAAGTAGACTGAAAGTATACTTTCCTATTTTTTGTTTAAAAGAAGTATACTAATAGCACACTTGAATAAACTTCTTTTTCGTAAGGGTGGTCTCAAGGTTACACACGGATTTCTCTGCTCTGACTTACCTGCCTGGAACTTACCAACGTGTTCGATTTCCCTCACATCGTCCTGGATTTCCTGTGGAAATAAGATAAGACTGTTTACCCTACAAGCATTGAGCTTCATTGTTTATGGCTGATGTTTGGGAAGATATTCTCAGTTGTGTTGCAAATAAAGATGCTCCTACTGAACCTACCGTTGTCTGCCTCTTAACCAGTTGTGACACCTACAGTAGTTATAGATAATAAGGCCATCCATAGCACCCATTATTCTAGTTCGAAATGAAAGAAATGAGCAGCTGAAGTTTATTGCAAATTTATTGCATCATTTCAGTCTTGCCAAAACCGGTTTTGTCACTGATTATTTTGCAAACAAAAAGAATGGGTAAGGGTTAGGGAATAGATTGGTTAAGAGAACAGAAAATATGATTAGCTCAGAGTGGGTGTCTATTTTGCACTATTGATGGCAGGGATTTGACTATGAAGAGGACAAACATGAATATTTTTTAAGACTACTGTTTTCTAATCATGCTCACATTTTTGTGTCTTCACACAGCAAGTGCCAAAAAAGTTACCAAATTTCATACCATTCTGATAAAGTAAAATAAATAAACGAAATAAAATAATGCAGTTCCTATTTCATTGTTGTCAAATGAATCTTTGGGTCTCCAGATGTTGGCTTTTATAAGAAAGATCTTTGAAGAACCACTTAAATGTTTCTTACTCTTGCGAAAATTAAAAGTGTAGTAGCCATGTATGTTGGTGTATTGATAACCATTTGTATAACCACAGTTTTACTACAACTACCATGGGTTAACTATGGTTAATTTGTGGTTACCGTGGTTTAACTACAATAACCATGTTTTTTCTTTTATTTGTAGTAAAACCATCTTTAATTTATGAAATAAGAATTTGTGTAATATGACTTGCTTTACTTGCCGTCTCTGTCAACAGTTCCATTGTAATTGTTTCCCAGATCAAGCACTCTTAGCAGACATCTTAGAGGTGTACCTGTGCTATCAGTGTCTGTATTTCTGATACATAACTTGCCTGTCCAAAATGTTTTTAGGTTCTAATTAACCATGTAAACCAAAATCACACATGTGGCTTTACGAAATCCTACATACAAAATCATACTTATGAGCACGACTGTACCCATATATTACAGATGTTTATTTATTATTACAGACATAAAATGCAGACATATAGCTTTCTGCTAGAATTTTACAGAATTCTAGAATTCTTCCTGAGAATGAACCAGTGAGACACTTGTTGACATAAAGCAAAATATATTTTGAAGTCAGGAATCAGTATTTGAGCATTTCTTGTTTCAAGAGAATTCCTCCCCAATTTAATTTAAACTGTAGACCTAGATAAAATCGAGTTAGTAGTGTTTTGTAGTTGTGACTGTTGTCTCTACAATAAATATTTGACATGTAAATATCATGAAAAATATTTGGTGTGTAAATATCACGAGGTTCTGCACAGTGAAACATAAGCCTATTATTATATGTCGTTAAGTTTTATTTACAATATACTTCATTACAGGTAGATAAGTACATACGTTCTGGAGCTAACCGCTACAGTGTTCCTATTAAAGAACCCAGAGTCATGTAGAAATGATATGTAGCTTTAATGATTGCTTTGCTGGACATGTGCAAGGTTTCTAAAACAAAGAGTAAAATAATTACAAACTGAATCACTGAAAGGTTCTTCATGTCACAATAAAATAAACAATATAACTCAGCATTAGAATGTATCCCCTTTGCTAATACAAGTTATAATAATCGCCATCTTGCACTTCAAAGGATCATGTCACGTATTACAGTGCGCAACTCGCATGCAGTAAACAGTTCGCGGTAATATAAATGAGTTAAACTGGTTAATATTGTCTGCAACAAATACAAATATAACGTAACAGTATGACAATGCAAATAGCACTAAACTTACTTTGTCCATCACTCATACAATGTCCTTACAATGCGAGCAATCAAGCGAACTCTCCAGTCAGAAAAGCTGATGCAACACTAGACCGTAATGCTCATAATCAGTCACTCAATGTCCGTGTCTGGGTAAGTTATGCAACTTGCGTAAGCAGTTCCATACACCGCTTATTATGTGCGTGTCTCTTTACCGGGGAGACATGAAGAATTCTGAACAGCTGCCCCCTACAGTTACTGTTGAAGCTGTGGTTCCAATTCCTCAAAGGCTGTTTGAAGTTCCCTGTCAGCCCCTCGGAAATTTGTGCCCCGATCTGAAATGATCTCTCCGGGTTTGCCTCGTCGGGCAATAAATCAGTGAAGGACTAACAAGACGGCATCCATGTCCATGGAATTAAGGAGATACAAGTGAACTGCACGTGTTGTTAGGCACTTAAAAACCACTCCCCAACGTTTCTCATTACGTCTGCCAATCTTAGCAACGAATGGCCCAAAACAATCAATGCCTGTTGAGAAGAAAGGTGGAGAGAAGATACGAAGACGAGCCGATGGCAAGTCTGCCATTTGAGGAACTTTTGGTTGTGCTCTCCATCTTTGGCATTTTGGGCAGTGAAGCTGGTATTTTTTGATGGCCTGTTGACCTTTCAAAATCTAATACTGTCTCCTGATCTCTGCAAAAACTCTCTCGGAGCCAGTATGTAGCAGACGTTCATAATAATCTTTGATTAGCAGCCTAGTAGCCGGATGACGAGCATCGAGTATGATAGGATGGATCTCCAAGTCATTGACCTGTTGTATCTGCCGTAATCTTCCACCTACTCTGATGAGATCTGTTGCTTGATCCAGCTCTGGTGCTAGATGACTGAGTCAAACAGGCTGTCCTGCTTTTATGGAAGTGAGTTCTTCTTGTAAAAGAAAAGATGGCCCTCTACACCATCTGCTGGGTCCAGTAAGCTTTAGAAGCCTCTTTCCTCTTGTCACGTCATCAGCTGTGTTATTGCGTGAGTCGACATAACGCCATGCTCGCAGACCTGTCAGCTCCTGTATTTCTGAAACACGAGTGCCCACAAATACCTTAAACCTGCATGATTCTGACTGTAACCATACCAGAACACTTGTCGAGTCTGTCCATAGCGTGGTCTGCTCCAAGAAGGAGGACAGTTCTATCTGAATTAAACTCAAGAGCTGTGCTCCAGCCAGTGCCGCACACAACTCTAAACGTGGCATGGTCTGTTGACGTTTAGGGGCAACTTTGATCTGGCCATGAGGAATGAAACATTGTTGATGCCTTCATGCGTTGAACAGAGGTATGCTACAGCCCCGTATGCCTTCTCAGAGGCGTCACAGAAAACGTGAAGGTGGTGCTTAACCCCGGGTTTATCCATCACTTCAGGAACATAGTAACGTGGGATTGAGACTGCTCCGAGGTGTGATAATTCACTCTCCCAGTCGTTCCAGGACTCACAGAGATCTGTAGGGAGAACTGGGTCATCCCAGTCTCTTTTTTTTTTGACCATAGCTGCTGTATGAGAATCTTGGCTCTGGTCGTATACGGCGTGATGAAACCCATCATAGTCATACTGACTCACTAATATCTTATAAACTGCACGCATTGTCAGTGTTGAGTGCTCGATAGGATGGTATCTGTACCCTAAAGTATCTGTCCTGCAGTTCCAACAGAGTCCTAATGTGGGCTCTTGAGGATCACATCGATTGTGTTCCAGCCAGAGTTCCATGTCCTGAGATCTAGCATCATTGGGTAAGTGAGCCACAACTGAAGATTGATTGCTAGCCCACTGCCTAATTTCGAATCCGTCATCTACTAGCAGGGCACATAAGTCATCCACTCTCGTCCGGGCTGCTGCAGCTGTAGGGTGACTCTCCAGACAATTATCAACATAGAAACTGGATTCAACTGATTGGATGATGTCAGGATTGCTGCGTAGGTGTTCTTTGACGTGCTTCTGTAGCGCATAGATGTCGCAGCAGGGAATTCGAATTCGAATTCCTTAGGTGGAGTCTCTCGTTGCAAATCTCGCCAAAGGAACCGCAATAGGGGTGTGTCCTCAGGTAATAGGCGAACCTGGTGAAACATACCCCTAATGTCCCCACTGATTGTAACATGGTGCTGTCGAAATCACAGTAGGACTCCAATGAGGGATGGTCCAAGGTTTGGTGCTGGCAGTAGCTGCTCACTGAGAGAAGTGCCCTTGTATACATAGGAACAATTGAACACCAGACATGCTTTCTCATTATGGTAGATGAGGTGATGGGGCAGATACCAAGACTCCTCTGATTTATCAGCTTCATCAGCCGTGATCTCCTTCACATATCCTGCTTGAATTAGTCTATTCATCTCCCCTTGATATGCCGCCGCCCGTTCTGGTTGATCTTGGAGTCTCCTTTCAGTATTTCGAAGATTGGGTAGCACTGACTCTTGAGGGGTTTTCAGCTTGGGAGCTTCTGCTGACCGTAAGAGAGGTGTGGCGAAACGTTGAACACCGTTGATCAATACTCTGCAGGTCTTAGTCTCTAGAATCTTGATAGACTCTTGGTCTTGTCTAGAACAAGTCATCAGCTTTTCACTGCGGTAGGGTAAAGAATCTAGCTGCCACAATCGTACCACGTCTTTATAGAGTGTATCATATGCTGCTGAAGCAGTGATGAAATAACTCTGACAAATGGAGGTTGCTCAATCTGGAAGACCTTCAGGGCCCTGAAGAGCCCAGACTAGTTTTGTGCAGACAGCAACCGGCCCCACCTGACTGTCTACATGAACTGTCTTCTCCGCAGTAATCAGGGTGCTATTATCTGAGCCAATCAACAACATGGGCTGAACATTCTTGAATGACTGCAGTGGAATACCTCTTAAGTGGACTTATCTGCGTTGAAGAGCCTTGACAGGATAGCTCTGTTCCACAAAATCTAAACCATCTGCAGTGAAGGCATTTTGGATTCTGTATCTGACTCCTGGATTAATCTTGGAGGACACATCAAATGTAACAACTGAGCCAGCTAAGACTGTGACATCAGGCCGGATGGTGCGTAGGGCTAGAGTTTCTTCTTTCTGGCTGTAGCAGCAGTAGGCAAAAACATGGTACGCTCTGCACCATCATCCAATATTGCAAATATCTCAATCGTTTTGTCCTCATTATGCAAAAACACTGGCACAACTTTCAGTAATACTCGACCTGCGGGACTTGAAGGCGTGATATAGATCCTACTGTTCAGTCCAGTGGTCAGCTTAACCTTGGCTCGCTGTTCGGCAACTCCATGGAGTACTTGGAGATGTATTGCCCCACATATTCCACAGGATTTTTTTTAGGTTACAGCTCTCTGGAAGATGGGAACGACCGCACTTCCAGCACTGTTCTCCCTCTCGTACTCATTGCATGAAGTTTTCTGTTGATTGCTCCTTTATTTCTGAGCATTGTGCTATGTAGTGCTCCTTGCTGTGGCAGAACAAACAGTGCACTTTGGATTTTCTCCACTGAGAGGACTGAGGTTCTTGCTTAGGAGCTCTTAACACCTTGGGGCTCTGCACCATGGTAAACTGAAGCACTCTGTCCTCTGGGTCGAGCTGAAGCCTTACCATAAAATGTGGAGGTAGATTTCTCCTTCTGATAACGTTCGACTAGTCTACTGGATAGACGCTGCTGCTGAGCTTTACCTTGCAGCCAACCAGAAAAGTCCTGGAGATTATAGGGGTTGAGGCTGGCAACATTCAACTTGTCTTGCATCTGTAAAAACTCAATGAAGTTGTCTCTGAGATACTTTGGGAGTTTGCTGAGGAGCCTGTCTGCGTGTGAACAGCAACTAAGTTCAATGCCTTTTGGACCTTCCAGGGACAACAGCATACTCACAAGAAGATGAACTCTTAAGGCGAAGGACTGGAAGCTACTAGCCTCAGCCACTTTCACATCTGGAGCATTGAGTATAGCTGCTATTTCACTCTGTGCTAATTGATGAGGCTGTCTGTAGTGCACTACATATCATGTAGTGGAAGTGTTTGCAGAGCAGGCTGAGCTCTTGTATTAGACAGGGCCACGGTTGGCACTTGAACTGGTGAGATCAGAGGTGATTCACTCCTCTTTGGTTCAGAGCACATTAATTTAGGCTGAGATACTGGATAGTCAGCTGATGTCTTTGAGAAGTGTTCAACAGTCCAGGTAATGTTAAGAACAGGCTCAGGGGAAAGTGCTCCCTTCTGTGATGCTACATCTCCTTCTTGGATTGAGAGGTTGTCTGCTTCCTCCTCCATTAGGAATGCGTGAATGTGCTTTAACATGTCCTGTCGACGCTGCTGCTGTGCAATTTCAGCTGATTCCTCCCTTTCAGCTGCTGAGATGGTCTCCATCAATTCTCTCAATGACATTTTATCCTTTGGTTGGATCTGTTTTATGTTGCGGAGTAGACATACCGGTTGGAGATGACACTCTGCTGTTTCCAGCTGGAGTTACTGCAGAAGTCACCTGCCTTGTGAGCATGATGGGGGACTACTTGATCTGGGAAGGTTACTGTCCATAACATAGTCCTCCAAATACTTAGGAAGTGTACGTTGTCTCACTGGCCTCTCTGCTGGATGATCTGAACTGGAGGGGTTATCTTCATGTGATGACATATCTGTAGTAGTCAGCTTCCGGCTCGAAGGACCATGTTCTGGATTAGGAGTTTAACGTTGGTTTGGGGTGAGCTAACCGCTACAGTGTTCCTATTAAAGAACCCAGAGTCATGTAGAAATGATATGTAGCTTTAATGATTGCTTTGTTGGACATGTGCAAGGTTTCTAAAATAAAGAGTAAAATAATTACAAATTGAATCCCTGAAAGGTTCTTCATGTCACAATAAAATAAACAATATAACTCAGCATTATAATGTATCCCCTTTGCTAATACAAGTTATAATAATCGCCATCTTGCACTTCAAAGGATCATGTCACGTATTACAGTGCGCAACTCACATGCAGTAAACAGTTCACGGTAATATAAATGAGTTAAACTGGTTAATATTGTCTGCAACAAATACAAATATAAGGTAACAATATGACAATGCAAACTAAACTAAGCACTAAACTTGCTTTGTCCATCACTCATACAATGTCCTTATAATGTGAGCAATCAAGCGAACTCTCCAGTCAGAATAGCTGATGCAACACTAGACCGTAATGCTCGTAATCAGTCACTCAGTGTCCGTGTCCAGGTAAGTTACGCAACTTGCGTAAGCGGTTCCATACACCGCTTATTATGTGCGTGTCTCTTTACCGGGCAAACATGAAGAATTCTGAACAAAATACATTTAATATAAGTACAGTTTTTAAAATATTTAAATAAGACTTCCTAAATAAGACATAATTTCTTTATATTTATATATATATATATCTTAAATAAATTAGAATGTCATGGAAAAGTTAATTTCAGTAATTCAACTCAAAATGTGAAACTTGTGTATTAAATAAATTCAGTGCACACAGACTAAAGTAGTTTAAGTCTTTGGTTCTTTTAATTGTGATGATTTTTGGCTCACATTTAACAAAAACCCACCAATTCACTATCTCAACAAATTAGAATATGTTGACATGCCAATCAGCTAATCAGTTCAAAATACCTGCAAAGGTTTCCTGAGCCTTCAAAATGGTTTCTAAGTTTGGTTTACTAGGCTACACAATCATGGGGAAGACTGCTGATCTGACAGTTGTCCAGAAGACAATCATTGACACCCTTCACAAGGAGGGTAAGCCACAAACATTCATTGCCAAAGAAGCTGGCTGTTCACAGAGTGCTGTATCCAAGCATGTTAACAGAAAGTTGAGTGGAAGGAAAAAGTGTGGAAGAAAAAGATGTACAACCAACCGAGAGACCCGCAGCCTTGAGAGGCTTGTCAAGCAAAATCGATTCAAGAATTTGGGTGAACTTCACAAGGAATGGACTGAGGCTGGGGTCAAGGCATCAAGAGCCACCACACACAGACGTGTCAAGGAATTTGGCTACGGTTGTCATATTCCTCTCGTTAAGCCAATCCTGAACCACAGACAACGTCAGAGGCGTCTTACCTGGGCTAAGGAGAAGAAGAAATGGACTGTTGTCCAGTGGTCCAAAGTCCTCTTTTCAGATGAGAGCAAGTTTTGTATTTCATTTGGAAACCGAGATCCTAGAATCTGGAGGAAGGGTGGAGAAGCTCATAGCCCAAGTTGCTTGAAGTCCAGTGTTAAGTTTCCACAGTCTGTGATGATTTGGGGTGCAATGTCATCTGCTTGTGTTGGTCCACTGTTTTTTTTTGAAAACCAAAGTCACTGCACCCGTTTACCAAGAAACTTTAGAGCACTTCATGCTTCCTTCTGCTGACCAGCTTTTTAAAGATGCTGATTTCATTTTCCAGCAGGATTTGGCACATGCCCGCACTGCCAAAAGTTGTTTAAATAACCATGGTGTTGGTGTGCTTGACTGGCCAGCAAACTCACTAGACCTGAACCCCATAGAGAATCTATGGGGTATTATCAAGAGGAAGATGAGAAACAAGAGACCAAAAAATGCAGATGAACTGAAGGCCACTGTCAAAGAAACCTGGGCTTCCATACCACCTCAGCAGTGACACAGACTGATCACCTCCATGCCATGCCGAATTGAGGCAGTAATTAAAGCAAAAGGAGCCCCAACCAAGTACTGAGTACATATACAGTAAATGAACATACTTTCCAGAAGGCCGACAATTCACTAAAAATGTTTTTTTATTGGTCTCATGAAGTATTCTAATTAGTTGAGATAGTGAATTGGTGGGTTTTTGTGAAATGTGAGCCAAAATCATCACAATTAAAAGAACCAAAGACTTAAACTACTTCAGTGTGCATTGAATTTATTTAACAAGTTTCACAATTTGAGTTGAATTACTGAAATAACTGAACTTTTCCACGACATTCTAATTTATTGAGATGCACCTGTACAATACACTCTTAAAAAAAATAAAGGTTCTTTAATGATTTTATGAAGAACCTTGAAGAAACGGTTCTTTTTAGTCAAAAAAGGTTGTTTAGATTTTTAAATATTCTTCAAAATGCTTCTTTTAGGAATTGTTCACTAGAAGTTTCTTTGGAGAACCAACAGTGGTTCTTCTATGGCATCACTGCAAAAACACCCTTTTGGAACCTTTATTTTTAAGAGTGTACATTTTTATGAATTATTTGCATTAACAAATAAAACTTTTTTTTTTTAATTAGTCATAACTATTTATTAATTTTATCTTTTTATAGCCTGTGTTTTTATTTTAAAATTTGTTTGATGCAAAGATAACTGTGTAAATGTAAAATATTAAAATATCTTGTGAAAATGTTGATGGAACAAACATATGTGCAGAATTGAGAAATTGATTTATATGAAGATCAATACAGCCTGTCTCACAGAGCAAATGGATTTCAGTTCAAAAGTTAATGTAATACATTTTTGATAAATAAGTAATTTGTACATTTACATAATTGTTAAGGGAAAAAGACACTGTGTATCTGTAAACACACCATGAGTTCAAGTAGCTAAACTTTTATTTCATTTCATGAGTATATTTCATTTTTTCACCGGACCCAAACATACATAAGTTTCAAATGCCACTGACTCAATTAACATGTATAGTAGCAACATATATCTTAGATGCATTTTAAGTGATATTATAAATCATGTAAACATATATAGAAGGTATTTGGATTTCTCCGCAGATCGCAAGTTTAAGCACTCTAAAAAAAAAAAAAGAAGAAGAAAAAGTATCGTTATAATCACTGAAGCTGTCTACACTGTGAACTGAGTCTTTTAGCTACATTGGAAGTACATCTGCGCTTTGTTGTTTATGATGAGAAAATTCAAGGGTTCAAGAGTGCAGCATGAGCAGATTTTCATTTTCACATTGTTAGCAACATACGACATAGATTTCATTTGTTTGTGCAGGGGCATTTTCGTCCAATTTAATTTAATTTTTCCCCTAAAGTCCTTGTGACCAGCCTTATGTTGTGAACCCTCACCCCCCCCCCCCCCCCCCCCCCCCCTCTTATCTCTCTCTCTCTCTCTCTCTCTCTCTCTCTCTCTCCTGTCTAAATCAAGAAAAGGGCAAAAATGCAAAAAAAATGCAAAAAGCGGGCTTCCTCTTTTCTCGACATTCATACGATTGCAGCTGTTGTTATAGCAACAAAAGACGCCCTCGGCTGCAACGCTGGCAGATTTTTTGTAACTAAAAAAGCGCCGTCGTCAACTTTTTCTTGTCGAAAAAGACGCCAAGTGTGAACATAGCGTTACACACGCTCCGCCTATGCGCCCATTCCGTTTTGTTTTCGCCCCATTTGGAGATAAGCAGGGCAGAGTGCAGTTGTACCTTATTCGCAACAACGGGATAGTGTAAAGCAGTTTAAGCTGGAGACGGCGGACAGGAGGACTAACCTATTTCTTTCTTTGGTGAGACTTTTTTTCTGCTGAGAATGTCTAGTTCGTGATTTTACAGTTGGTAAAGGTAGTGTTGATGTCTATGTGGCATTATGGTTTCGAGCAGAAATAATGACGCAGTTTTTGAAATGTGGTTATGCAACATCGTCTGTTGTCACGCCTAATTACACAAGATACATTTTCAAAACTCCTAATTTACATTCATAAATAACAGTTTTCGGAGGTTAAAATTATTCGATGATATAGTTTTTGGACCTTTTGGTTTCAGTTTTGTAGGGACTTTTCCAAATTAAAAATGCAAGTGAAACTGTTTTGCGTTAAGGCGTCTCACGCTTCAAAGTCTACTTTAGGTTATAAATTAAGCTTAACTGGATCTGTTTTAACATGTTTGTTGTTCATATGTAAGACCTAAGACAGAAAGGACGCACAACAAGCTAGAACAGGGCTGAGCGGGTTAGAACTAAACTCTGCAGGACAATGGCCCTCTAGGACCGAAGTTGCCCAGCCCTGAGCTAGTATATAGTTAGATAAACTGGAATAACTTACAGTTTGTTTCCTTGTTAGTATAAAATGGTCAATGAATAATTTCTCCAATCCTGTGTGCTCCGATTTGTGATATGTAATGCCTGTCTTGATAAATGTATGTATTTGTTTTTATTTTATTGCATTTTGTTCTTTTATTTATTTTTGCATTGCCATTTTTGTTGTCTTTTAGACCTTATAAATAATTTAGCCTTTTTTACTATTGTGTTTTAATGACTGATATTTGATCATCCTCTGCACATGTAAAAGGATCATGTATTTGCTGTTTTTGTTTTTTGGACTAGTGACATTGTTAGTTTTCAAACATGCAAAAGTATGTTTACTTGAATATCTAACACCTGATATGACCTCATTAACAATTTAATAAAAGTCATTGACACTTTTAAAGCAGGTCTTGATAATGATGCATTAACATAGAACATTGCTATAACCTTTTTATTTTAACTCTTCACAGAATTCAACTGATTACCATACTTACTCATGAGGGGTCAAGTATGCCAAGTATGTAGAGGAAGAAGTTTGGTGGAGATTCCTCCCAGTGCATCTTAGGACTCCATCAAATGGATCATCTGAAGGCAGGGAACCAGCCGCCAGGATCTGAAATAGCCTTTATATGCACATAAACAGAGACCTGAAGTACCTCTGACTGAACAGGAATGTCAAGTACTGGGATCAAATTCATTATTTAATATGAAGTTGTGAAGAAAGAAATAGACTCATGAAATCTGAGGGTGAAACATTTTCCATCACTTGGGTGGACTAAAATGGACTAAATAATCCTTGCTTGCAATTTATATGGACATGTTATTGCCGAGGACCATTATATCCACTATTGCTGTCATTATGGCTGCTAATTTTGAACTTTGTTTCTGTGGATGTGCCCGTGCTGAATATTATATAGATGGAGAATGTTGCCCCATGTGTGCCCCTGGTACAGTATAAATGTTTACTTTGGATTTTGTACAGTAAAAGCTGGAATACACTACACAACCTTTGGACAGATTTTTTCACAGTGTTTGCAGTCTGGAAAAGCTGATGTTAGTTGCCGAAAGTCAGAGCCAGTCTGCAACTGACAGATTTTACATAAAATAGTGTATGATGGGTAAAGACTCAAGATGTTTTATTTTTAGGCTATGATACTATCTAGTTGTAGGAGATCAAACATGTTTAATATTTTAAACTAATTTTATAATATTCATTTGTCATATGTTTGAAACGTTTGAAAAATCTGGAAGTGTGTGATTCTTAGTAGTTTACTGTATGGTGTCTTGGTAATCATAATGTATGATGCCTAATGTTTACAAATCTGTTAAGATATCAAAAGTTGTGTAGTGTATTCTGGTCATGAGTCATGTTAACCAATATAACAAATAATAAGAGTTAAAAGATCCTAAAAAGTTGTTACAATTTTAAAGTTAAAAGTATAGTTAAGATTTAAGTCAGGGAACTCGAAGATACACAGTCTATAAATGTGTATTACACAACAAACTATTGATTAAGTTTTGTTAAACCGGTGTTATGACTATGTTGTAAAAAAAAAAATAATAAAAATAGCCTGTAAGCACACATGACTAAAACTGTCAAATCAGCTGGTAAGTCATGTGATGCTAAGAGGTCACTTGACCCAAAAAAAAATTCCATGACTACACTCTTAAAAATAAAGGTGCTTCAAAAGGTTCTTCACAGCGATGCCACAGAAGAACCATTTTTGGTTCCACAAAGAACCATTCAGTCAAAGGTTCTTTAAAGAACCATCTCTTTCTTACCTTTTTATAATCTGAAGAACTTTCTTTCACCACAAAGAACCTTTTGTGAAACAGAAAGGATCTTCAGTTGTTAAAGGTTGTTTATGGAACCATTTAGACAAAAAAGGTTATTGCATCATGAAGCACCTTTATTTTTAAGAGTGTATGTTTGTATGATACTGTATGTAATCTTTAAAGAAAAAAATGCGTTTTACTTTTCTTATAGGGAACCGTGTTTATTGGCATTGTACTGTAGATACTAGTACAACATGTGTTCCTTGTCCTGCATCAACTTTCACAGACGAACCCAATGGACTCATAAAATGTTTTTCCTGCACTGTGTGTGATACAGGTGCGTGCCCAATAACTTTTTTTTTTAAATTGTAATAAGGAAGCACTGTCTAATCATGTATTTACACTTTCAATATGATTAGTTGCTTTGTTTTTGTGTCCACAGTCCAACACTTAAAAGTGAAAAAGGCCTGCACACGCTCTGCAGATACAATTTGTGAAGCACAGGAAGGATTCCATTGCATTAAACTAAATAAAGACTCCTGTGCATTGGCAGCGGAACACACTGAATGTAAACCTGGACAATTTATTAAACAAACAGGTAAGTGTATTTATACTCAATTATAGAATAAAAAAGGGACAAAATGCATGCAAAATGTATTTTAGCTCATGTATTTTACCCTAGTAATTACGCAAAAACAGTTTTAATAAAATGGATATCTGATTCAATCTCAATATTTTTACAGGAACAGCATTTACTGATACTGTATGTGCTGACTGCACAGATGGAACTTATTCAAATGGCTCTTTAATGGCCTGCCTACAACATTCAAAGTAAGAAGTGCCCACAGATTTACAAATTTCATTTAAAGATTACTAAAACTGGATATACTAATATTGCTGAATTAAATATCTTTAGATGTGAGACTATGGGACTTACAGAAATAAAAGCAGGAACAACATCCTCTGATGCTGAATGTCAGAAAGCAACTTCAGTTGGTCTTATAGTTGGAGTCACAATTACGTGTCTTGTAGCTGTAATTATGGCATTAATAGCATTGATCATGTACAGAAAACATAAAGCACGGCGCTCAGACAAAAGTAAGAACTAAATTCCTACAATAAAATTGCACTAAATGCTAATTTTAACATGTTACTGTAATTAACATTAGCAGTGCTAATACCTTTTATATTGTAGGTGTCTCTTACACACCACAACAAGCAACTGAGGATGATGAATCGGTAAGTTCTTTATTAATGCAGTAAAACATTTAAAATAGCATTATAATAGGAAGCACCTTACTAAAATATTGATGTAGTCTTCAAACTGACAGTACATAAAGCTATAATTAATTAATTAATTAATTAATTAATTAAAGAAATGGCAGAATCAGTTGGGCCTATTTTGATTAACCAGTATTAACAGGTAAGAGCCAACAGTTGATCAATAGGATCATTATATTATATTAAATTTATTGTTTTATAATATATTATATATGAAACCTGTTCTTGCTTTAAAAAATGGCTTGCTAGTAAAGGTCCCAACACTTCAGAATCTATGCTGCAGAATCTACAAATGACAACCATTTATTTTTCAGCATTGATTTTTCTTTAAAAAACAAAAGAAACTAAATGACAAAAGAAACAAAATGACTTACTTAAAGTTGACTTATTTTTTTTATTGCATGACAATTATTTAATTAATAATAAAATGATTTTCATGTAATTATAATCAGATATTGCTGTCTAGACTTGTGTAGAGAAAACCTTTTCTAAACTCTGAATCAGAGTTTGCAAACCAAGAGCTTTGCAAAATGATTTGCTCTTTCAAATCACTTGAAGCGGCACATGCTGGTGGCACCTACAGTCAAAACAACATAAGAAGAATACCACACAAACATCTGTAATGATACCTTTTACAAATGGTTAAGGTTTTCATAAAAGTATAAATGTATCAAATCATGTTTGTATGTGTCCTTTTATTGATTTTAGTGTTTGTTTTGTGTTTTTGAGAGGGCTTTCAATCAGGCCAATCTAAGATAACAGGCCTATATAATATCACTTTCTATTTTTCCATATATGTCTGTCATTAAAACTGAATCTAAATTATAAAACTGACTGATCAGTTAAAACCACATCTCTGCTTCATCTGTTAAAAAGATCACTTTAGTCACTGTCACTATAGTCTAGAACCTTTCATTGCTTGACATATGGTCACATGAATAACACAAGTAGTACAGTGAACTTAAAATACTATTGTGGAAAAATGCATTACACAAGTTGATTTTATGATGACTAAGCACATCAACAAATGATTGTGCTTTTCTTTCCACAGAATCACAACAGAGGGTTTCCCATCTGAAAAACAAAAGTATATGCTGACATTAAGGACATGTTGATTTTATGAATATTGTTTTAAATGTAAATAATAAAAACTACAATTATGACCTTGTGTTTATAAGCCATTTATCACAAAGAATCAGTGACCAACCAGCTTCCTTTCTGCAAAGTAAATCCGCAATGAAGTGACCATGGATGGACTGATTACAACATCAACTGCAGTCAAGAGAACATGGCCACTGGCCACGTCGCAGCCTGTGTGTGTGTGTGTGTGTGCGCGCGCATGTGAAATACAAGATGAAGATGTAATGTGATGATTATGATGATGAAATGTGATCATTATAATGGTTATTCGAGTTGTTTACTTGCACTACTGTACAAGCTAAATCACGCCGTCCTTTTTCATTCTATAGATGTCTTCAAGAATACATTGAGTATTAAAAAATTGTCAAAGTGTTAAAACTTATGCGCATCAATACTGCGCTTGTGGGCGCGGCGCTCAAAACTGGACACAAAATGGCGGTTTAAACCAAGGACAAAGATGGAGGAGTTTTTACAAGCTATACGACATGAGAACGACGTTGTTTTCCTCATTTTCGGTAAGACGAAGAGCTGTATTATCCGGTTGTTGTCCTTTTAGAAGTCAAAACACCATTTAATTAGTAAGAATAAAGAGGGAAGACTACTCCTAACGATCGAAAAATCGAAAATGAAACTTTCATTAAACATTCACTTTTGTCCATGAAATCATAATAGTTTAAAAAAGCGCAGTTGGTACTTAAATTGGCGGATTCTTTTTCCTAACAGTTCTTTGTACACTTCCCCCATTTGGAAAAGCTTGTGGCCAGAGTGAATATGAATCAGCTGTTGGAGAGTGTTGCCCAATGTGCAATATTGGTAAGTTCACTAATCATAAAACAGATCTTATGTAAGTGATACTAACATTGATATTTTAACAATGTACAACATTAAACTCTTTTTTTACCCATTGTGTTTCAAAAATACCTAAAAGTAACGCCCATTTACACCAGATATATGAGGCACATTGTGACGCATTTAAAATACACTTACACGTTTCATTTCTGATTAATAAAGCTGTCTGGAAAGTATATTTTAATTAGATTTAGTTTTATTATTTATTAGTTTTAGTATTTATTATGATTATATAGTTTTATTGTTGTTTAATATATTACTTATATAACAATTGAAGATAAAAAGTGTATGCAATTGTAGCAATAATCAGGGTGTATAGTATTTATATACAATTTTCTTCAAAATATATATTTAGATAAAAGTTATTTACCTATGCATTCACTGCTGAAATCTTACCTCGCTGTCACAGCTGAGTGCTCGTTTTTCTTCTGGCTAGTGTCCTCATATTACGCAGTTTTCCATCACGGTTGGTAAGGGGTGTTATCTTCTTTCTGCGCCCATCCATGCCCTGTATGTTACGTCATAAAAACGCCAAAGAAGTAACCTGCGAAATGCTGTGACCTCAGTAATAATTTATATTAACATCAATTACAACATCTCAGAGCAACGCACGCAAAACTTGCTTCTCTCTTAACGTCAATGGTGAAGCATGTGTTATATATAGGGTTTCAGATAAAGCATATAGAGTCAGAGTAAACGTGTTTTGAATAGTCATCGAATCTCTGCATCACGTATGAAAATACCTAAATGCAACACGTGTTAGATTATATATTCGTGATAATATGCAGAATTGTTTCTTGTCATTATACATGTATGCTTTGATTTTTGCTTTATAGCCGGTATAGACATTTTAATACACTTGCTAAATTCTGCCATCAGAATCACTTGTAACTACATGCTGTTTAAAACTATAAATGGCATAATGTGTATCATATGCATTATTACCTTGGCTGTCTTCCCACCCCAAGATTATGTTTATGTTTATGTCTTTATGTTTGTAGGATCAATAGTTCGCAGTGACTGTAGTGGTGATTTGAGCACCACATGCAAACCCTGCGCTCCAGGAACATTCATTAGTGAGCCTAATGGTCTTCATAACTGTTTTACATGCAGAAACTGTGTTGAAAGTATGTTTGCTTTTTTTTTTTTTTTTTTTTTTTTTTTTTTTTTAATTAATTAATGTATTTATTATTTGTTTAACATTCAGGATTTGTAATTTTCTGTTATTACCTGTGTATGTATTGATATATGTGCTCTTTTAGGTCAAGGCCTTTACATCCAGCATAAATGCAGTACAATACAAGACACCGTCTGTGATGTAATTGATGGATATTATTGCATTGATTACTCAAATTCACAGTGCAGTCATGCTCAAAAACACAGTGTTTGTATACCTGGACAAGAAACAAAAATACCAGGTATTGTTTTAAAATACTTTAAAATTCTTTTTTTCCCCCCTCACTTTCTCATGATTCAGTGTTCAAAGGGATAGTTCCCCCAAAAGGTGATTTTTTTTTTTTTTTTTTTTTTACCATTCTGTGTCTGCTTACAGGGACAAAAACTTCAGATACCGTATGTGTGGACTGCCCTCGTGGGTTTTATTCTCAATCTGGGCTGAACTGCACGAAATGGACAGAGTAAATGAAATATTATTTGTACTTCCTGCAGTTTTTGCAATTTTATCTGTTATTAATGCTGTTTATTTTTTTTTTTTTCTCAGTTGTTCAGCTAGGAATAAAATAGAGACAGAGCATGGCAGTTCTGTTAAAGATGTCACATGCTCACCGAAAGGACGGGAAAGATATGGTTTCATATTTGCAGTAGTTTTAGCAGCAGCATTCTACATAATTCTGTGCTGTGCCCCACTGAGCACAAGTAAGTACATGCAGGATTCATATGTGTTTTAATTTGTCACACAGTGCAGTCAGAATGATTTGATTAAAGAAAATAACTAACCAAATGCTGGTGGTTTTGCTGGTGATTATTAAATGAAAGAAATAATTAGTTATAATACTGTACATAAATAAATAATAAAAATAAATAAATGTTATACACAAAATGGAAATACACATTATACACACAATTTAAATGGCGTTTTAAGCAGAGATTTTTGGTTTAACAGTTTATATTTGTCTTATTTATTGTCCTGTTACAGAATGTACTAATTGTGTGTTTATTGCACCATTGTACTATATTCACCACAAATATTTTTTTATCTTTATGTTTATAGGTTGTAAACTTAAAGTAAGTCCTTTATTTATTTATTTAAATAATGAACAATTAATAAATTTTTTTTTTTTTTTTAAATGTCATGTGTGATGCTGCATTTTTTAACAGTTGAATTTAGGTCAATCACTTATTGCTATTAAACTATGTAAATTATAATTAACATGTTTAATTCTTTCAAAATAATTAGCTTTGAGTTCATGAAAGTCTTTATGATTTGCCTGGACAAGTTTGATTTGGTGTTGTCTGGTGTTACACTCAACAGCATCCTGTTGAAGAAACAAACCCTACGAAAACAGCACAACCCAATCACAACACACCGTAAGAACTAATAACTTTCCTCAGTCTAGTTATTCAGGTGACAAAGTTATAATAAACCTAATCTATGTACATACTGTTGTTTATAGGGAGGACCACCGTGAGGGACAAGTTGTTTCCCAAGAATCTGTCACCCCATCTGGTGGTTCTCTAGCAGACCACTTATAATAGGAATGTGACATTGCATTCTTCTCCGTGTGCTGTGACCTTGACGTGGTGGAGAAGCTGGAGGTCCTCTAGAACTTTAGGAAACTGCAAGAGCAGGTTTAACCATGCCAGTGTAATTGCATCTAGAAGGACAAACTAACAACAGCAAACTTTTAGTACAACCAATAGATTGCACGACAACCAATAGACTGCAAGAGGACCAACTACTTATAGGGAGAACAGAGGTAATACACACTTTTTTCACGGACTGTTTACCAGGGTTGTATTTTGATGTCAATGTCTTCACTATAAAAAGTGATTAATGAAACAGCTAAAATGGAAAAGGTCAGATACACATACAAATATCAATTTACACATCAGCCTCTATTGTACAAAATGGCAAAAAATACTACAATTATTATTAAAACTTTTGTAACAGAATATTCACACAATTTTTCTTCCATGTATTTTAACAGTAAACCTCTGTTTGTTTGGCAAAAAATAAAAGTTTAATATTCATTTTATTAAAGGTAAATATTTGTTTAATGACTTCATTTGATTATCAGAAAAATTAAAACACACAAGAAAAAAAGAAAAGAAAAAGATTGTAGGGCCCTAATGTTCAAAATGTTGAAATGGAGATTTTTGGACTTATTTTTTGGGGGTCAGTACTGAACCGACCCCCAAAGCCTGTGCTATAAATTTATTATAATGTGTATGATAACTGCCCTTAAGCATTAATTTCAATTCTGTATGTTTTTGTTCACTTTTTTAGGGATTATATTATATGTCCTGTAGTGTTACACCATATGTCTGTGCACTATATCTAACTATCTAATGTTGTGGTCTGTTCCAGAATTAAACAAAAACTGGCCCTAAATATTTAAGAAAAAATTATACAATACAGTGACAATACAGTGGCCACATACAGTTAAAGCATTAGGTCAACCTATAGTTGATCATCTATCAAGCTGAGAAACAAGCTGAATCAAGTTTGAGCTGGTATTTAAAACTACAACTGTTCATCTGGATGTTGACATTTTTCAGAATGAGGCTACTGTGCAGTCATTAGCTGTCTTTATTGTCCAGGATAAAGCAAGGTTTGTATTGCAGTGCAAAATCTCCAAAGAAATGGCATCACCGTGTTAAGCGATGTCCTAATGATTAATCATTTGGTGCTACCGTAGGCTTGGATGATCAAGTTCAATCTAATGTACATGTGTAACAAATGTTTTTATATGCAGAAACTCTTTTGTAAGAATTTTTGTATTTTTTAAATGATTTTTTTATGAGTAACAACAAAAGTTTTTTATAAAGCATTCTCATTTTATTGTAGCATAAATCGTGATGAAGTATTGCAGGATTGCAGAAATTTTTCATACAGTAATTTGCCTGTATTAACCACACTACATGTTTGTACAAATGCTTGCAGTGTCCTAATCATACAAATAAAATGGTCATGGAGAATCAATTAGAAATATTTACTGGTAAGTGAGCAGCTGTAGTTCCGTTGCAAAATATAAATTTAAAGGTTTCACTTTTTCATCTACACAACAATGCTTTTTCCAAAAGGGCATGCATTTTATTTATTGAACTGCATTTTTTTTACTTTAAAACTTAGGCTGTTGCACTATGTATTTAACTATAGAAAAGCATACCAAAATATTGTTGAAGGCACAAATATCATATAAGGATAACAAAAACAGGTATGATGGCATTTAGAGCTGCAAACTGTATGCAAATTAAAAAAGATAAACACAACACTAATCACTCAAAGATTTAATAAAATATGAAACTCTTAAATGAGGACAATTCATTCTGGTTGTCACAGTCCTGGAAACTGGATGAAGAGGAATCACTCACTGAACTATTGAGTGAAGAAATGTTGCGTGACCGTTATCTAGTAGAGCTTTCGAACTTGAGCTTTATGTGGACTTCTTTAATAATCTTTTCTTCCCTGCTTTCTTAACAGTATTATAATGTTTTGGTTGTGGTTTCTGAGGTTGGCAACTCTCCCCTGGGATTTATTTAAGCAGTTTCTTGTCCCATTGTGTGACTCAAAACAATACATGGATTCAGTTTGTCATGTGAATTGAGGGATGAAGTGGCTTCTGCAGTTCAGATGAGGGTGTAAGACAGCAGTACAGTACAATCTGCTGCCATTTCAGGTTGCATATGAACCTTATCAGCTGTAGATTCTGTTGGTGAACAAACCTCTTTTTGACAAGCCAAACTGTTGTGCATGGAAACAACTAAGCATTTAGAGGCAGGTGAAATATTTATGGAGATTAGAGAACTGTGCTGGGCAAGTTACTTCCAAAATGTAATGCATTATATATTAGTTACTGTCTTTGTAATTAGTTACATTACAATATTACTGTCTCAGTAATTGTAATGTGTTACACTACTTTTAAGTTACTTTTGAGTTACTTTCACCAAAATATCCACAGAAGTATGACTAGGCATTATAAAATATTTCTAAAATGTTTTATTTTTTAATCTAATATCATGTGGTTATGTGTTTAAATTATGCATGAATTTTCCCAAACACTATGCCAGTGCAATCTCTGCGTGAGATATGTGATTGTTGTCATATTTCCATAAAAATCTAAAAAAACACGTTTGTATTAAAGAAAAAATGTATGATAAATACGCCTTTCGTATGGAATTAAATAGCAAGCACTTTGACTGTCTTGTTCATCATATTTATTTTCATATAAAAACAACAGAGATGAAATGATATGTTTATCAGCATAGATGTATATAGAATGACTAGATGTGTTACGTCGAGGTCTAGAGCGTCCGCACAGGTCGGCCATCTTACCACAGGCTGGCTTTCTGGCGGGATCAGTCCGTCGAACCTGAGGTAAACGGAGGTAACCTGATGTAAGGTAAGTGACTTGCACAAACGTTAATACTCTTATCTCGCTGAAATCTTGATGGATTTACAAACTGTTTGTTTTCTTACAAACATTATTAACGTGGTTATAATTCTGGATGCTTGAACATGTTGAAATCGAAGCTTTTCTCCTTGAAAAAAAACTGACTTAATTGTGCAGTGTAGTTGTGTATCATGGCTAGCTAGGCTACTAGCTACCCAGTAATTTGGGGCGAGGCAGAATTACGCTTTCTTTTCAATATAATACACACATTATAAACATGATTTAACTGAATTTACACATGATTTCCTGTCTGGTCGGTTTGTTAAAACATCTTACATTATGATTTCTACAGGAAATTGCTGACAAGATATCAGACTTTTGTGCCGCCTATGGCTGCTGTAACCGCCGTTGTCTCGAAACGAGAACCCGAGGGATCACCTTTCACCTGTAGGATATTACAATATTAAGAATTATTTTTAGGATAATCGTTAGTTACTTAGTGGAAGTATGTACATATTACATAATAGTATTGCTAGATTGTTGTTGACACAAGGTTTAGAATATTTTGTTTACATAATCACTGAATGTTTGAATATAGTTTTTAGTGTGTTTATCTTATTCTTGAAGTACATACATACATACTTACTTACATACAGTTACCCCCAACATATGATAATCTAGGTGTTTACTTGTGTCCTTGGCCTTAAATGGAAAGATGGATTTAAAATGTTGACAATAATTTATATATCTGGGTACATTTCTCACTTTTTAAGGTTTCCCAAATCCAGAGAGAGGAGGAGGAAGTGGGAAGTTGCCCTAAGAAGGGACGGTTTTGCTGCCACTGACAGGATAGGACGGCATCATGCCTTCAGTGTGCATATTGTATTATTGACTTCCTGGCCTGCACAGCCTAGCGACCCACAACCTGCCAACCTATTCACTTATCACTTCATCATCACTTATCAGGACCAGCCGGATGAGGACCAGAACCAGCACCACTGGGACACCTTCGTTACTTCGCTAAATTTTTAATTAAAGTGTAAAAAAAAAAAAAAAATCCATCAAATGTCTCTAACACCTCTGTCCAAACATTGATTTTAATAAATCTTCAAAAATCTTTGAAAAGTGCCTTTATAATGTCTAAACAAACTGGTTTACTATCATTTTATGTGTAAAAATATTTTTATTAACAATTTGGAAGTATGGGCTTTAGTTCTTTGTGCTGTGTTATTGTCATCACTGTACAGGGTGGGGATTTCAACATGCAGCGTTTCTTGATGTATATTTGTCAAGGGAAATCTTGTAGGCTTAGTATACCTATTCTAGAACATTATTCTATTTTTTAGAACATAAGATAATTATTCAAAAGTATTCAGTGTCATAACTACATATTTGACGTTTATAATAAATCAAACCGTTTGAAAATCGGTAAAAAATTGAGCACGTTATGGCTATTTAAAAATTACATGTTTTACTATCAACACAATATTTTGGATGAGCGAGCAGCCTGTGGTAAGATGGCCGCCATATGCGGACGTTCGACTCCGTTGGCCAGCAACGCAGACGAGACATCTAGTCATTCTATATATATATCTATGATCGTGATTTCATGGGTGTCTTCTTCGGGTGTATTTAGCGTTTCCGTGCAAGAGCGCCCTCTGGCCTTCAGATGAAGATTTACTGCTGATCACAGAACCGTGCTTCACTGAAAGATAGGCATGCCAATTGCAGCTTCTGCGAATCATGATTACGATTTCATTTCGATTGATCGTGCAGCCCTACTTCAGAATTTGTAATTTTCTGTTGTTACCTGTGTATGTATTGAGATCAGTGTTAATTTTGACAGCAAATTCTGATTTAGTCTTAGTCTTAGTCTTTGGAATAATACACCATTTAGTTTTAGTCCTATTTTAGTCATCTGAAATCTTTTAGTCTTAGTCTAGTTTAGTTGACTAAATATCATAAGAGTTTTAGTCTTAGTTTAGTCTTATGTCTTTTAGTCTTAGTCTAGTTTTAGTAGACCAAATATTAGCATATTTTTCTCCATAATTCACGTAATTGTAAGTATATTACAATATATAGAAGCATATAGAGAATACAGGCACATATCTAATTGTTGTAATAAAAAACATTTATTTTATTAAATGTCAAAAACATTAGCCTTTTTCACAAAAATAACCATAAGACCTGCTCTCCCTGAACAATATACATGCTCCCTGAAAAAGATATGCATTGTCCCTGAATTATATGAAACGCATATGACATCCTAGACCAAGCTCTGACATTTCTGTCTGTCTGTTCATGAGACATACCGCTGCCCTCGAACCGCGTGCACAAAACGTTAGCGTGTTGCTAACGAGAAAAGTCAACTTAAATTAACCAAAGCTTTGTAACCAAGACTGTGCATCCAAGTATAATGTATAACTAAATATAATGTATAACAAACGTCCTCATAACTTGAAAACCGCGGCTTTTGAAAATGGCTTTGCCAAGATCAACCTGCCCTCAAAAGATTCGCTCTGATTGGATTTCCCCACAAAAGGGTAGTTCTTATTGGATCTCTTCTCCATTCGCCCCAACATTTTCCTCTCGTTTTTACTCGATGACTAAAGTGTCAGTTAAATTTCGTCATTGTCTTCGTCATCATATCTGACTTTTTATTTAGTTTTTATTTAGTTTTCGTCTGTAAAAAATGTTCGTTGACGAATATTTTTCGTCATAGTCTTCGTCAACGAAATTAACACTGATTGAGATATGTGCTCTTTTAGGTCAAGGCCTTTACATCCAGCATAAATGCACTACAATACAAGACACCGTCTGTGATGTACTTGATGGATATTACTGCACGAATTACTCAAATTCACAGTGCAGTCATGCTCAAAAACACAGTGTTTGTATACCTGGACAAGAAGCAAAAACTCTCATTCTCTCATGATTCAGTGTTCAAAGGGTTTTTGTTTTTTTTTGTTTTTTTGAACATTCTGTGTCTGCTTACAGGGACAAAAACCTCAGATACCGTATGTGTGGACTGCTCTCATGGGTTTTATTCTCAATCTGGGCTGAACTGCACCAAATGGACAGAGCAAGTGAAATATTATTTGTACTTCCTGCAGTATTTGCAATTGTATCTGTTATTAATGCTGTTTTTTTTTTTTTTTTCTCAGTTGTTCAGCTAGGAATGAAACAGAGACAGACCATGGCAGTTCTGTTAAAGATGTCACATGCTCACCGAAAGGACGGGAAAGATATGGTTTCATATTTGCAATAGTATTAACAGCAGCATTCTACATAATTCTGTGCTGTGCCCCACTGAGCACAAGTAAGTACATGCAGGATTCATGTGTTTTATTTTTCACACAGTGCAGTCAGAATGATTTGATTAAAGAAAATAACGAACCAAATGCTGGTGGTTTTGCTGGTGATCATTAAATGAAGGAAAGATTTATTCTTATTATGTTTGTTAATAGGGACGAGAAATGTTTATACATTTAATATTGAACATAAATAAATAATAATAAAAAAAATTATTATACACAAAATGGCAATACACAATATGCCCACAATTTAAATGGCCTTTTAAGCAGATATTTTTGGTTTTAACAGTTTATATTTGGATTTATTTATTGTCCTGTTACAGAATGTACTAATTGTGTGTTTAATGCACTGTTGTACTGTATTCACCACTAATAATTTTTTATCTTTATGTTTATAGGTGGTAAACTTACAGTAAGTCCTTTATTTATTTTATTTTTTAATAATTAACAATTAATAAATTAACAATTTTTTAAATAATGTCATGTGTGATGCTGCATTTTTGAACAATTGAATTTAGGTCAGTCACTTATTACTATTAAACTATGTATATTATAATTAACATGTTTAATTCTTTCAAAATAATTAGCTTTGAGTTCATGAAAGTCTTTATGATTTGCCTGGATAAGTCTGATTTGACTGATGTTGTTTGGTGTTACACTCAACACCATCCTGTTGAAGAAACAAACCCTATGAAAACAGCACAACCCAATCACAACACACCGTAAGAGGTAATAACTTTCCTCAGTCTAGTCATTTAGGTGACAAAGTTATAATAAACCTAATCTATGTACATATTGTTTGTTATAGGAAGGAACAAGTTGTTTCCCAAGAATCTGTCACCCCATCTGGTGGTTCTCTAGCAGACCACTTATAATAGGAATGTGACATTGCATTCTTCTCCATGTGCTGTGACCTTGACGTGGTGGAGAAGCTGGAGTTCCTCTAGAACTTTAAGAACTGCGAGAGCAGGTTTAACCACACCAGTGTAATCACATTTTTGGGGGGTCAGCACTGACCCGACCCCCAAAGCCTGTGCTATAAATTTATTTTAATGTTTATGATGACTGCTCTTAAGCATTAATTTCAATTCTGTATGTTTTTGTTCACTTTTTTAGGGATTATATTATATGTCCTGTAGTGTTACACCATATGTCTGTGCACTATATCTAACTATCTAATGTTGTGGTCTGTTCCAGAATTAAACAAAAACTGGCCCTAAATATTTAAGAAAAAATTATACAATACAGTGGCCACATACAGTTAAAGCATTAGGTCAACCTACAGTTGATCATCTATCAAGCTGAGAAACAAGCTGAATCAAGTTTGAGCTGGTATTTAAAACTACAACTGTTCATCTGGATGTTGACATTTTTCAGAATGAGGCTACTGTGCAGTCATTAGCTGTCTTTATTGTCCAGGATAAAACAAGGTTTGTACTGCAGTGCAAAATCTCTGAAGAAATGGCATTATTGTGTTAAGCGATGTCCTGATGGTTAATCATTTGGTGCTACCGTTGGCTTGTATGATCAAGTTCAAATGTTTTTGGGGGTTTTTTTTGAGTAGCAACAAAAGTCTTTTATAAAGCATTCTCATTTTATTGTAGCACAAATCATGATGAAGAACTGCAGAAATTTTTCATACAATAATTTGCCTGTATTAACCACACTACATGTTTGTACAAATGCTTGTCCTAATCATACGAATATAATGGTAGTGTTGGGTTCGAGTCCACCTAAGTCGAGTTCGAGTCGAGTCTGAGTCTTTAACCAATCGAGTCCGAGTCCAAAATGGGAGTGAAACTCGAGTAACAGAAGTTATGGCTGATCTATGTAATGTGACATATTTTAGAGTGATACAGGTTTTAGAATGTGAAAAATTATAGGGCGGGACTTGACTTTATTCATCAGTGTAGTAAATGTATAAATTCAAGGGTGGAGATAAAGGAGTGGTATCTTGGTGAATGGGACCTTAAGAGCAGAAAATGCACCTCTTTTATTTCTGATTGTGGCTGTGTGTGTTTTGGGTTGTATATGACTTTTTCTTGAATGAAAATGAGGTTGTGAGGGATAAACCTATTCCTTACAATGGCACACACTGTGTATAAATCCCTACATATACTTTCCATAAGTCACAGCAAACTCACACCTGTTTTATTTTTGAATGCATTTATAGTTACATTAATTACAATAAATTACATTATATAAGGAATAATTGATGATCAGCCATTTAATTATTAGAAAATCAAGGTGGTTTTGGACCTATAAAAACTCTTGTTGCAAAGATGTTAGAAAAATTATTTTTCTTTCAAGCTAGAAACTGCCATTATGTTTAAATAATAATAATTTCAATACAGCAAAAAACTAATCAACTAATGTAAGTAAAACATTCTCAAGCTCAAGGCAGGTAAACACTCCAAGTATTATTTACAAGCAAAAGTATTAATAAATATATTTATCAAAAATACAAATTAAATAATATTTTTTAAAAAAATAGAATCTTTTTAAAAATTGAATTTTAGTTTTTTTTTTTTTTTTTTTTTTAAGTTTTTTAGGTAGGTCTATCTAAAGGCTACTACAGAAATAGACTACATACATTTCATTAAGTAATACATGTTCAAATAAAACACTGCAAAATCTGTATACATTAAAGATAATTCTTATTACAGTTAATAAGTGATTCAGTCAAGAACAGTGAGTGATTTTCTCTTTTTCTTTTGTTGTTTGATTGAAGGTGCAGTGTGTAATTTTTAGCGGAATCTAGCGGTGAGGATTCGAATTTCAACCAACGGCTAAGTCCCCCGCTCACCCCGCCCTTTCGAAACGCATACAGAAGCTACGGAAGCTGACACAGGACAAAAATGTCGTCGTCTGTTACACCTGACAGTAGCCAATCAAGCGATGAGGTTTCTGTACAAAGGTAATTCAAAGAATTATATTTACTTAATTATTCAGTAAACCAATATGTTATTGCGAATATTATTGTTACTCATTGATCATTGTCTCAGGTTTATTCGCTGACTTTATTTACGTTAGATTTTTTGTATGACAGTTAGTAGGGTTAGGAAAGGGAGGAGGGGGTGCGATGGGATGCACCCCAGTAATTTGAATCAGCACATAATAACGAAAACAATACCTTACAAATAAAAAGAAGCATAAATTAAGAGTAGTGAAGCAGCTAGCCGTTCAAACCGTTTAACCTGACTGACAGTGAGATAGCGTTAGCAGCAGACATTTTCTCCCCGTTTACAAAGTCAGGGACAACCAGAAACGAAAGGCGCTCTGTAGAATTTTGTCCGTTTAGGGCTACTATACAAACATGGCGGCACTAAATGGCGACTTCCATGTAAGGGGACCCGCGGTATATGTAGATATAAATTGCTCGTTCTAAGGTTATAAAATCATAACGGCTTATTATGTAAGGTCTTTACACACCTCTGAAAACATAGTTTTGTATGTTATATTGCATTTCTGCCAATAAATTCTCCTAAATATATATATATTGTCAGTATAAGAAAAATCAAATAAAAACAGTAATCTTTTGATCTCACAATTCAGACTTCTACTGGAATTGTGAGTTTACATCTTGCAATTCAGACTTTATCAGAATTTTGAGATACTGTATATTCACAATTGCAAAACAAAACAAAAAAAAAAAAAAAAAAAAAAAAAAAAAAAAGCAGAACTGTGAGATACAAAAGTCAATCTACCTTTTATATTCTATGGCAGAAATAAGTGTTCATAGGTTTCACATGTGTAAAAGAGGAAAAAAACAAACAAACAAACATAAAAATGCAGTCCAACACATTCTTATTCCTCTCTCCTAACTCTTCTCCTGTTTTTCTGAACAACTCCTCTCATTCTGCCAGGCATTATTTTGTTGTCTCTCTGATTCTTTGTGTTGATCTGCATCCACAAAACCAAATCAAAGAGATCTTTTTTACTCTGTGTTGTTGATGTAATGGAAAGAGCTTCAACACCTGACTATCCCTCAAACTGAGAATGGAATCAGCTTTTCTAAATATTTCAGTGATCTTGTTACTCAAAGGTGCTAATCAGTTGTTACAGTATTTTATATAGAGAGAATTTTTTTAATACTTTTGAGCTGTTGCTGTTGCAGAAGTAGAAGCTTAATACTATATTTAAGGTTTGGAACATTAGGTCTTCATTTCTGACATGCTGTGTTTAAGCATTTGTAAATAAGACAATAAAGATCCATGATTTTGGTTTTGGGTAAGCTTGTATGAAAAGAAAATGTAAGCATTTTAGAAACATGATAATTGATTGCATATTGTGTGAAAACAACACAAATTGTGTTAATGGTATGGTCATAACAGACGGATGTTGTGCTAATTGTGTTAAGAGTTTTGAAAATGTGACTAGAGATTGGACAAAAGGATGTTAGCAACTGAAAAAAACTGTAATGTAATGGAAAGAGCTTCAACACCTGTTTTTTCCTCCAAATGAGAATGGAATCAGCTATTTCTAAATATTTCATTGGTCTGTTACTTAAAAATGCATATTAGTTGTTAAAATATTTTATATAGAAATATTTTTCAATACTTTTGAGCTGCTGTTGTTACAGAAGTAGAAGCTTTATACTGTATTTAAGGTTTGGAACATTAGATCTTCATTTCTGACATGCTGTGTTTAAGCATTTGTAAAAAAGATAAGAAAGATCTATGATTTTGGTATGAAGTAAGCTTGTGTGAAAAGAAAATTTAAGCATTTTAGAAACGTATAAATTGACTGAATATCGTGTGAAAACAACATGAATTGTGTTAATGGTATGGCCACAACAGAGAGACGTTGTGCTAATTGTGAAAATGTAACTAGAGATTGGACAAAAGGATGTTAGGAACTGAAAAAAACTACTGCATATAAAATATTATGGTAGGCCTATTGTAAAAAAATAAATAATAAAAATAGCGTTATTCATTTGTTCATTAAATAATTACTGTTTTCAGTGATGTGGTTACTTAAATAATATTATTGTTTTTTTCTAACAGTTGTTTGTACAGTTCTTTTGTTTGGAGAAGCTTGTGGCCCGACGAAATATAAATCAGCTGTTGGATAATGTTGCCCAATGTGCAACATTGGTAGGATCACTAATCATTAAGCACATTTTAAAATAATACGCGATAGTAAAATTGAGATTGTTGTAATGTCTGTCTACACTGGAAACATCTGAAAAATATTTGTTTTTGACATTATTTCTATTGGGTAATTACTTTATTATGTTTTAACTTAATATTATTTTAATTATACTATTAATATAAGCATTTAAATTAAAGTCTACATAGTTGTTGTGAAACTAACATAATAACTACATAATCATGGTTTATACTATTATGTGTATTTTCTTTGAGTTATTCACCCATTTAGTGTTATTCCCATCAATAGTAGTTTCTCTCACAAGTCTGTACTTGATGGCTATTACTGCATTGATTACTCCAATTCACAATGCTGTCATGCTGAAAAACACAGTGTTTGTGAATCAGGGCAAGAAATAAAAACACTTGGTATATATATTTTTTTGTTTTGCATGCTTAAAATTGATTTCAATTTCAATTTTATATTTTTATTTATTTATTTTTTTCTACACTATAGGTTTCCCAGCATTTTAAGCAGAATTTCTGAGGTTTTCAATCTGTATACTTACAGGGACAAAAACGTCAGATTCTGAAATGGACAGAGTAGGTCAATCATTATTTGTACTCCCTTTAGTATTTTAATTTGTATCTGTTATTAAATATAATTGTTCATTTTATTTCAGTTGTACAGCTAGAAATGAAATACAGACAGAAAATGGCAGCTCTGTCAAAGATGTCACATGCATGCCAAACAGACTGGAAAGATATGGTTTCACATTAGTTGTGGTTCTAACATCACTGTTCATCATTTTATATCTGGGCCTAGGTGAGTACATGCAGGATTTATCTGATTTTAATTTTTTTGCAAAATGCAATAAGAAAGTTTTATTCATGTTTTGGATTTTATTTATTTGTGTATTTTATGTTTTATAGGTTATATACCCTTTGTATATGTAAAGTAAGTCATTTAAATTTTTTACATTTAAATAATGCCATATATGAAGCTGCATTTTTCAACTATTGAAATTAGGTCAATTAGATAACATATGTGACCCTGGACCACAAAACCAGTCTTAAGTCGCTGGGGTATATTTGTAGCAATAGCCAAAAATACATTGTATGGGTCAAAATTATTGATTTTTCTTTTATGGCAAAAATCATTGGGAAATTAAGTAAAGATCATGTTAAATGAAGATATTTTGTGAAATTCCTACTGTAAATATATGAAAACTAATTTTTGATTAGTAATATACATTGTTAAGAACTTTATTTGGACAACTTTAAAGGCGATTTTCTCAATATTTGGATTTTTTTGCACCCTCAGATTCCAGATTTTCAAATCAAATTTTTGGTATCTCGACCAAATATTGTCCTATCCTAACAAACCATACATCAATGGAAAGCTTTTTTATTCATTTATATTTCTGAATAAATGAAATTATGTATAAGTCTCAATTTTGAAAAATTGACCCTTATGACTGGTTTTGTGATCCAGGGTCACATATTACTACTGAAGTGTATGCATATTATACTTAACATGTTTGGTCATTACTGGTCAGTAATGGTCATTACTGTTATCAGAGAGTCATCTTGATCATTTGATTTTATCGACTGTAGCTGCGAAGTTGACCATGCTATAGCAAAAACTGTACTATACTGTATTATAATATTTATGGTGACTAAGCATTATAATTCCAGGTCTGTATTTATGCATTGCCTTTTGTAAAGATTATATTATCTATGTCTTATGGTTGTATATATTATGTCTTCATATATTATGTCTAGTGTGACAAAAGTACAAACAAAAAATTTCCTTAAATATCTCAGTGTTAATTTTATTAAATGGACCTAACCATAAATCTTTAGGTAAAATGGGCAGACAATACAGCAGCCAGTAAACAGTATCACACAGTACAGTTAAAGCATTAGAATAGTTCTTAGGTTTACCATATACCGAGCTGAGGTAGTATTAATTTATGCTAGTATCCAAAACTACATTTTCTTTAAAGATTTTCTTTTTTCAAGGAAAAAAAAAAAGTCTTTTTAGAATGATTTTCAGAATATGTCTACTTAGTTTAAACTGAGCAGTCACTTGTCTTTAGTTAAAACACAAAATAATTTTATAGCGTGCAACATAAAGCTTTAAACAAAAATTCTAATTTTCATGTAGCATAAAAACACCTAGTTGTAAGGTACAGAATATTTTTCAGTAATATGTCAACAGCTTAACATGTTTGCAATAATGTTTGCAGTGTCCTAATCATCTCTTTGAATAAAATGATCATAGCGAGTCGACTCTCTGGTCTTCGTCTTTGTTTGCTCTATTATGAGTAGATAACACTTACGTTGGCATTGTAAACTGTCTGGCACATGCAGAGAGAGAGAGAGAATGTTAAGTGACGAACAACAACAACCTCAGTTCCATCCATTAATACTGGCACCCTTGGTAAATATGAGCAAAGGCGGCTGTGAAAATACATCATTTACCCTTTTTGATCTTCCATTCTAAAATTTCACAGAATGTTAACATATCATTGAAGTAAAACAATGGAAAGTGGGGGGAAATAGACTATAGGACCTATAGACTATATAGGACTATAAGACTTTATAGGATCATTGTCTGAAGAAAAATTAATAATGAACTAATGAAGAGCATTCAGATGTAGCTTAGAAAGGTAAAACATAACATCTACACAAAGCATATGATGTGTAGTCAATACAAATTGAATAAATGGGTCTACATACTCTAATACTGCAACTGTTTCACAATTAACGGCTTGCCATAAAGTGTTCTGATATATTAGTCTCGGACTGTCATTAAATAAACAATGTGTATTAGAGCGGGAAAACGTTTGAGCTATTACAGTTTTTTTCAACTGCTTACACACAAAATCTTTACTTGTCACACAATTTCTGAAATCTGACACTCAAACCCCAGAACCTCACACCGATTCTGCAAAACCGTACGCCAATTCTCAGCCTTCGACTCAGTTTTCAATTTCATAAAACACTATTTGCAAAACACAAAACACAATTCTCTATGTAACACACAAAAAGCTGTAATTATCTCGATTTCCTTTTTCAAACACAGTCAATCAAAATGCCACACTAATTCGTCAGTGCCTCACACTAACTCCTCACTTGTACAAACACTCATTGCTTTACTTAACACCAAACAATCATGGTTTTAGAATAGGCCTTGGAATAGGCTTTGGAATAATTATTTTTTTCAAAATTATGTTTGGTTTCTGTCCAACTACAAATGGTTGACATACACTACCAGTGAAATGTTTTTGAAAAGTAAGTTTTTTAATGTTCTTTTTTTTTTACGGTTTTTCTCAAATGCTAAAACACATTTCACAAACATTTCCTCCATGTTCCCCAATGTCTAAACACAACACCCTTTTCTAAAGCTACATAAACACAACCACACCTTCTCACTTCAAAACTCAAACTTTCACACCAAAAGAGCAGCTTGAAGCTTTCAAAAATGTAAACACTATACACATCATTACGCACTACAGCAAAACAATTGAAAACACAATGCTCAATTTGTGAGAAGGTTCTTTGTTTCGTAACTGCCAATGCATATTTTTAGAAACTTTACAGTAACGGATCTTCATAGATCTCTGCAGAGGATTAGGCATTTAGATTTGTGAGTTTCATATGAAGAGTATAAATCTATAGAAAATACTGCATGTACACTACTGTAACACAACTCAATGCAAAAACAGAATCTATTGCACACAACAGTACTCTTGAAAACATGATCAGGGTGTGAAGTTTTTTTATTTACTTTATTCACACCACACACACACCACAATCACTGTGCGGCATCATGTCGCTGAGCTGCATCGGGCCACATCACCTCATCCACATCGCAGGCTATATTGTCTCTTGCCAGGCACCACGGGAAAAACGCCCTGGAATGGCGAATCCATCCTTGGAAGGCCTCCACTGGGATGTCAACACAGGCCAGCTCCATTGCCCTTAGGAGGTTCTCTTTAGTGTATGGTTGTCTGTCATAAACCTTCCATCTCCACGATGAGAAGAACTCCTCTATAGGGTTCAGGAAAGGGGAGTAGGGTGGCAGACAGACGTTTAAAAACTGGTTACTGTTGGTGGTGAACCACTCTCTGATTTGGTTTGTTCTGTGGAAGCGGACATTGTCCCAAATGATCACATAAATGTGATGTGCGGGCCCAGGATGGTGTTGTTGGCGGTCCAGGAGGATGTCTCTTGGCTCCTCTAGGAAGGTGAGGAGACGTTGGGTGTTGTAAGACCCAAGGACAGCATGCCGGTGGACAAGCCCCTCCGAACCCATGGCTGCACAAAGAGTAATATTACCCCCCCGTTGGCCAGGAACCTCAGTGATGGCTCTTTGGCCAATGATGTTACGGCCTCTTTGCCTTCGTTTCTGCAGGTTGAAGCCAGCCTCATCCAGGAAGAGGTACTCATGAGGTCTGGCCATCGCGTCCAACTGTAATATCCTCTGTGAAAATGTGAAAGTGCACAGGTGTTCAGAACAACAGTCAATCAGGTAGCACAGTATTGTCCAGAAGTAATGTAGGCCACTGAGCAACACAGTATGTCCACTAACTGTACTGTGAACATGGATGTATACTTACTTGCACATACTCGTAACATAGGTCTTTGTGTCGCGCAGAGTTGCCCTCAAAGGGAACCATATAGACCTGTTTCATCCGCATCTTTTGGCGCCGGAGAACTCGGTCTATTGTGGCCAAGCTGACATCATCAATGCTCTCAAAGTTGACATTATCGGCAACGACTTTGTCTCTGATCTCCCGGAGTCTGATGAGGTTGTTCTCACTAACCATATCCACAATGAGGGTTTCTTGTGCCGCTGTAAATATGGCAACCCTCCCACCTCTATGTGGCATTCTTTCAACTCTAAAGAAAGAAACATGTGTTGTCAGTTGACATGTTTTACAATAACAACTGATTTGAAACCAATAGACTACTTTCACAGGCTTGTAAAACTGTATTGTGACAAAGAAAGCAATAGAGTACAATACCTGTTGTGTTGTCTGAATGCCCTGATAATGGTGGCCACGGTGAACCTACTCAGGTTTGGACGGACTCTTAGTCCTGCTTCAGCCATTGTCATGCCATGGACAATGACATGGTCAATGACTGTTGCTCGCATCTCGTCCGTAATGATGGTGAGCTGAATTTGAGTTGAATTACAGAAATAAATGAAATTTTCCACAACATTCTAATTTACTGAGATGCACCTATATATATATATATATATATATATATATATATATATATATATATATATATATATATATATATATATATATATATGTATATGTGTGTGTGTGTATATATGTATCTGTTGTTTTGTTATATCTGCTTTTATATTTTTATATATATATATATGTATATATATGTGTGTGTGTGTGTACATGTATGTATATGTATGTGTGTGTGTATATATGTATCTGTTGTTTTGTTATATCTGCTTTTTTTAAAAAGAAGCACGTAAGTTGTTATTAAATATGGTCATTACTGTTATCAGAGAGTTGTCTTGATATTTGTACCGTTGGTATTGATCATTTCTGTGAAAAAGGCATTGCTAGTAAACCTATACTATAGTAATATTTTAGTATTTATGACTTCTTTTTTTATAAAGATCATATTTTTTTATATCACAGGGTTTATCCCTTATGTCTGTGCACTACATATAATTATATAAGGTCCTTTGTGTTTTTGGCTGTATGTTCCAGTGACAAAAATGCACACAGAAACCTAAACCTGACTTTAACTATTCAGAAAAAAATGAGCAGACAATACAGTGGCCACACGTATCAGTATCATCATCGTTTTGATCATTTATCAAGCTGAGAAACAAGTTGTGCCATATTCAGAATTACAGCTGTTTCTCTGGACGTTGAAAGTACTTTAACAAATCAGTTAAATTCATCCACATTCAGTCAAATTGCTGAACTGCTAAGAGTGCGTAGATTTAGAATGTGGATCCTGAGCAGTCATTTGTTACAACGTAGTGATAATATAACATCCAGTGTGTGTAATTTCAATCTAGGAATCTAGTATACTAGATCTTAACAGCTCTGTGTGTTCGTGTTAGTGTTTGCAGTGTCCTAATCATGTCTGCGAATGTTAATGGTGAATCAACACACTGTTCTTTGTCTTCAGATTATTTGCTCTGTTATGATTTGACAACACTTCCTAACATTTTTGGCCTTATAAATATGGTAAGATGACCTAAAGAGGTCAGTAATAACCAGGCGAAAGGGGCGATGAGGTGACTTTTATCAACAAGTACATTTTTATTCAAACAAGTCAAAAATATTAAAACTATTATTTAATTAAAAAATATTAATTAAAAAATATAAAAAATACAAAAACTTAATTAACAGTGGGCAATGCAGGTGACAAACACAAGTCAGCATCAAATCACAATCACCATAAACCCAGTTTCTTTGGGGCCTAACGTCTCCTCTGTCACTCTGGGTCCCCAAATTCACAGAGCAAAAGTGATAAAGAAACAATAAAGTATTAAATCTAACGTAAACGGTAACTGTGTATCCCTCTAACATTTACTATTGCAACTGGGACAGTCAGACAACAAACAGGAAATAGTTCAGCCACAACACTTCTTAATTGGTGCATCATATGTTCAGTTCTTGACAAAGCTCCAGCAGTATTTAACATAACTGCTTATCTGCTACCATTCTTTTGAAGTGCTATATCATTCTTTTCAAAGTTCTAAATCCACCACAATGTCCCCAAAATTAGAAGCAGAAGTGAAAAAGAACAAAAAACCTTCACTACCTCCTTATATAACGCCGGGGCTGCTGGGACTTGTAGTGCTCAAACCATATCCCATTACATAAACAATGTGGTACATGAAAGAATTATGTCATATCAAGCCACCAGCTCTGGAAGAAATTTTGTTCTATCTATATTATGAATAGTACATTTAATCCAATCATTGTGTAAAGCAAAAGGGAGAATTATTTTGGTATACTGAACCAGAACAACTTGGTTATTGGATATACTTAGTATTTGCTAACTGTATTTAACATTTTCACACACTTTGAGTACAGTAATTACAATTTTTGTCATATTTTATTTATGCTTTTGGAAATTGATTATTTCTATCCCTAATCAGGCTTATTATTTAGCATTTTAGGTTAACTTTGACCACAAAGTATGCACTTTCACATTTAAATAATGTCATATGTGATGCTGTTTTGCTACAATTTGGTCAGTCACATACTACTACTGAATTGTATTTATTATAAAACATGTTGATACTTAAAAAAGAATAATAAATTAGAACTCAATAAAAATGCTTCAAAAACTGATGTCTTGTCATCCTAAAATGTGCGTTTGTTTATGATAGGCTAAGTCTCTCTGTCCAGACAATAAAAAAAAATGCATTAGTATAACTGTAAAAAGATTCACATTTTTAGTAAAACAGCAGTATTTTCTGAATGCATTTGTGCAATTTCTGTAATGAAAAAGAGAAAGTTATACTAAACTGCACAGCATTTGAAAATAAAATGCACTTATTGAACTAAAATGACAGAAAACGGAGTTCTCTTTCATTTTGTCTTTCTTTCTGTTCGTGGCGGTAATGCACCAAACTTTTACCGAATCGCCAATAAAAAGTAGAAGCAGAATTTCGCAACACCCCGAAGTAAAAGGAGCGAAAATGAGGGCGACGTTGATTTACGCAGTAGGTATGTTTTACAAGACAATCTGCTGATTATAATGGTAAAAATGGCGATTGTAGCAGTAACGAGTGGTTTGATAATGCTCTGTGTTCCTCTTGAAAATGCATTAAGAGTTTACAGGCTCAGTGCTGTTTACTTTGTCTTTCCAGGTTTTTATCATTTTCTGTCAGTTGGAAGTACTTGTGGTCCATATGAATATAAATCAGCTATTGGAGAATGTTGTCCAATGTGCAATATTGGTAGGATAACTCTTTATCAAACACATTTAAATATGATAAGTGGTGATAAAGAAAAAAAGGATTTCACTTGTTCTCCCATCTCCACCCGACCGTATAGTGGAGATGTGAGAACAAGTGAAAAGCAACCAGCAGTCTCCTAACAAATTTAAGGTGTATGGTCTGTACATCTTAAATTTGTTAGGAGACTGTAGGTTGATTTGCTCAAAACAAAAGCGTTCAAAGAACTGCACCTCATCTTAGTTTTGTGTGGTCAGTGGGGCTGCTTTGGGAATTGTGCAATCCCTGCATTCCAGAAGCATTCATGTACACGTTCCACTCCACCCTCAACTAAAACTGTACAACTATGGAGAACTTATGAAATCACATCAATATGTATGAACATCAACATCATCATGTGTTGTCATAGACCCTGTGACAAGAAGGGGCACTAGGGTATAAAATTCTCATTGGGCCTGGGCAAGGAACCCATCATTTTTTTCTTTTTCCAGGTCCATTAATTGCTTGATCACCTTTGAGTTGTGTGGTAATATTTGTTGTTTGTAGGATCAGTAGTACGCAGTGACTGTAGTGGGGATGTAAGTACAACATGCAAACCCTGCCCTTCAGGAACATTCATGAGTCAACCCAATGGTCTTTATCAGTGTTTCACATGCAAACACTGTGATAAAAGTATGTTTATATTTTTCATGTGTTTTTCTTTTAAATTCATAATTTGTAATTTTGCATTATTGCCTATGTGAATGTGTTGCTAAATGTGCTCTTTTAGGTCAAGGTCTTTACATTCAGAGTAAATGCACTACAATCACAGACACCATCTGTGATGTGCTTGATGGATATCACTGCATTGATTTCTTAAATTCACAGTGCCGACATGCTGAAAAACACAGAGTTTGCAGACCTGGAAAAGAAACAAAAACACCAGGTATGTATCTCAATTTAGCAGTCTGTAAGTCTATAACATTTTTAAGTCTTCTTGCATTTTAAGGTGCAGTAATTTATGATCTTTTCATTCTTTGTATCTGCTTGCAGGGACAAAGGTATCAGATACAGTATGTGTGGACTGCCCTCCTGGGTTTTATTCTCCATCAGGGCTGAATTGTACCAAATGGACGGAGTAAGTGAAGTGTTATTTGTGTTATGTCTGATTTGAATTTCTGTTATGAATTTTTCTTAAGCTGTGCAGCCAGAAATGAGATTCAGAAAGAAGATGGCAGTCCTGTAAAAGATGTCACATGTGAAAAGAAGCCAAAGGAATGTCTTGTGGATTTAATTGTAACTTCTATTGCAGAATTCTTCAGAGGTTTTTTCTGTTAATTTCAGAAGGCCAATAATGGTAAGTGGACACATAATTTATTTTAACTTTATTTGTGGTCAAGTGCAAACTATTTTTTTTTTTTTTTTAATTATTATTTTTTGTAACAACAGCTTTTTGTCATTTTAAATATATTGATGAACTTCTAAAATTAATGTATACCTACAATTGTAGGGCCCTCTGATTTCTGCGATGCGGAAAACACGGACGGAATCCCGGAGTCCAGTCATAAAAACGGAATTTATTGAATAAAGTGAATGTCAAGGAATTTGTCAAAGTTTGAATGAATTAATCAAAAGTAGGTCATTACACTTAAATCAAACCGCAATATGGACTTGTATCTGTACATATTACGCCACAAAAATACAATTTAAATGTGAATCCTACATGTTCTGCGTGTCACTGTTTTAATAAATGGATAAGACAAGCGGTTTTGTTTGCTAAACACACTGAAGTGCACGTGACTGTCGTCTCACTAAATGAGGACATAAATACATGTGCTGGGAGTCACTTGACAGTTCCATTTTAGGAAAACTAGCATTATATCATATACACACAGAAATGTAAAGGTAGACACAGCAACTTGTCAAAATAAAAGTCTTTAACTTGAAGGCAAGTGCCAGATACTACTATTACTGCTACTACTAAAATGAAACAAACATTTTTTAGGGCATAATCACACAACATTTTTTCCATGTTTTAATTTTAATAGAAAATTCTCCTTTGTTTGCCAAAAAAAGTTTGCTATAATTAAGAGATAAATGAAATTAATGTTTTATGCTTTCATTTGATAACCAGAACATTTGAAACACAACACAGAATTTCTGAGGGTAAAAACAATCTTTTGTAAGGATATTTTAAGAATAAATTTGAATAAATTAAGTATGCATTCAAATACTTAGATGTGCTAAAACACAGAATTTGATAACAAACATATGGTGAGAAAAAATAAAACATTTAATAGGTGATTTTTGTTAAAATTAAATTAATGTGAAATTGTAAAACATTTTAATTAATTAGACATGCTCTTTGATTAACAAAATTTAATTTGACCATTAAAAAGGAGTTTAAAAAAATTTTAAATGGGAAAAAAATGGAATTTGGAAAAAAAAAAAAACGGAATTTGGGAAAATGTAAAACGGATTTCATAGGGCCCTACAGTTGCAATCAAAATTATTCAACCCCCTTGACTTGCAAGACATTTTGCTGCAGAGAACAACATTTTGTGAAAACAATTCAACAAACGCAACAGTACATTATTAGAGAAAGTTTATTAATAATTGGCTCTTTGGCTCATGTTCAAAATTATTCATCCCCCAAAAGTAAAATTTGGTGCAGAATCTTTATTCTTTAAAACCACCAATAAACACTGCTTGGAAGTGCTTCTGTCACCTCTTCTGGCCCATTCTTTACCTGAAAAAGCTTTCAGATCACTGATAATTTCACATTGCCACTGCTTTTTTCAAATTCAACCAATTATTTTCAATCAGAATTAAATCTGGAGACTGAACAGGCCACGCAAGAACAATTTATGACTGATCCCTGAACCAAGCACATGTATATTTGGATGTTTACTGTGGGATGATTGTCCTGCAGGAAAGTCCATTGATCATTCATTGACCTTCATACGGTCATGATTTCCACTTCCTGCTACAGTAAAACAACCTCATAACAGGACTGGTCCACCTCCATATTTGACCATGGAGATGGTGTTCTTCTGCTTATAAGCTTTGCCTTTTTCTGCACCAGACATACCACTGATCCATAGGTCCAAAAAGTTCCAGTTTGGTCACTCCATAAAACATTGTTCCAGAGCTCCACATGTCTATCCAAATGAATTTTAGCATGTTCAAGTGGGCATTTTTGTTTTTCTTGGTCAAGAGTGGTATTTGGTACTCAACATGAAGGCCATACTTGTCTAGTATTCTAGTTATACATTGCATTGAAAAGTTTTTCCTCCTTTTGTTGGGTCATCTTGCAAGTCTTTGGCTGTACATTGCAGTTTTTCTCAGTTGCTGTAATCAAAAATTTTATGATATTGTGCTTTTTTGTTCAACACCATTAATGGTTTTCTGGTACAACACACTTTAAACTGGAATGGAATAAGGCTGCCAGCTGTGTCTCTAGGAACTTTCTAATATAATAAAAGTATTTCTTCTCGCAACCCGGTTCCATATAAGAGGTTGATGATGGAGGGATATTTCTTCTCTGTTACTTTTGTGAGAGCTCTGTTGACTTTACCACATTTGGTACTCAACTTCAGCACATGCATAGGCTAAATATATCTATGTGTAACAGCCCAAGCTAATTCTGTCATGTGCGTTTTTTTTTTTTTTTTTTTCTAAAGGCTTCATTGTTTTTTTTAAGACAGTTTTGTTCCCTAGCATAAAAATAAGTAAGTGACTTAAAAACAGCAATGTTGAATAGGGGCTGAATAATTATGACATAACTGTTATATTATAAATTGACATTATTACTTTTAATTGACCTTACAATCAAACAATGTACATTTCAAAGTGGGTTTTTTTTTTTTTTTTTTCCTTTTTTCTCATGTGCGGCAGAAGAAAAGCGACGTTTATCCAGGAGCCTCAGCACAGGGCACTTAACATCTCAGTTGACACTAAAGACTGGTTTTGTGGTCCAGGGTCACATATTTATGACTGCATTGCTGTATACTCTGACAGCAACCGCTGAAACCACTGAAAGTGTTAAAGTGCTCATTGCTGTTCCCCACAAGCAGAGGAAATCACTGACTGACAGCCAAACTTAACTGATGCTTGTCTGTAATGTTTAGTCTTTTCAGGCAGGATAACCAGCAGTATTAACCAATAGTATAGAAGTATTTAGAAAGATAGAAATTTCTGATGAGTGTCTACTGTACGCTCCTGACACAAAATGTCATTATGTATATGACATTAGACACAAGCATATATAATGGCTTGTTAGCAGAAACACACAAGCTTCTTACTATACTATACTGTATTAAAATAATAGTCTTAACAGTGCATCATCTTGCTTGGAGCAAAAGTATAAAAGCTTGGAAATAAAGCTGCATGTCTTTAAGTCCATACACAGTCATCATTATTTCTATGAATAAGTTTTGAATAGCGTATGACTTTTTTTATCCCTATGTTATTGAACATGCATTGCGCTGTGGCTGCCACATTTGTACAGTGGCATTATTATTTAGAAACTATTGCTTTTGTATGATGCTTCATAACATAAACAGTGATTTTTTGGTGATTGGTTTTAATGTAATATGGCCATTACTTATGAATAACACAACAGAACCTTTGTTGAATCACAAAACATGCTGTCATAACTACAAATAAAAGGTTAATGGCAAATCCAGTGTCTGGTCATTTTCAAATAATCTGTACCATTAAGAATCTGATAACACTTTCCAACATGTTTTTTGTTACAAGCAGTCCAATACAGCATGACAACTCAAGCTGAACATGGGTTTGTACATTTTGAGGTTACAAATTTAAAAAGTAAACAACTACAATACTGACCAAAACAGTTACAAGGGATCTAAAGCATGAATTAGTAATTTAGCAAGGTAGCAAGATAGCAAGAATACAAGCAACATTTTAAGAAAGTTTAATAGGCATTGACGACTATAAAAATAGAATTGAACTTGTATGTTCATGTCATTTACTGCGGTCTTCAGTTTAAAACGTTTCAGTTTCAAAAAGTGCATTGAATTATTTACTGAATTGCTTTTTTTGTTATGAAATGAGGTTTTTACACTACACGTAACTACAAAAAACAAGATATTAATAAAGGCACAAATCAAAACTGATATGATGGCATCTTAAGTTGCCTAAATGTACTACAGTCAACTATAAATAAGACAAACGACACAAAATGCTTAGTAAGCCAAAGACGGAATAAAACAGATCATGACACTGAGATCTGGTAAACATTAAAAAGGAAAAACAGTCAGTAAATAAACATGGTGTACAAACTATATACAAATTTTCTTGTACATTTATTGGTGGTTTTCCCAGTTGTATTTAATTTGTCATGCTGTGTACAGTTTTTGATAACGTAGAGACATGACTAATTGTTCATGCTCTTCTGCATCCGCTCCAGCGCAGCCTCTTTCTCCTTAAGGAGATCCTTCAAACGTTCGATTCTCTCACGCCGTTTTATCTCCTCAGCATCCAGCGTCTCTGTCGTGTACAGTGACTCTGTTGGAAATTTGTCTATTTTGGAACCATGCTGTTTTTTCAAGAACGACATGTTTGGGTTGTATGACGCTGTTTGCACCTGGTTGGCGTCTTGCTGTGAAGTTTCAGCACCTGCATCGCTGCTTGTCACATTACCATAGTCTGTTCTGATTGAGGACAGTTCAATCTGGTTGTTGCAGCCTTGGAAACTGGATGAAGATGAAGCACTTGATGTACTATTCACTGAACTATTAGGTGAGGAGATTTCACTAGTAGAGCTTTCTAACGGAACTCTGTCTTTACGAGGACTTCTTGACCGTTTTTTCCCTTGTTTCTTAACAGGATCTTGATTTTTTGGTTCCCGATTCTGAGGTTGGCTACTCTCCACTGGGGTTTTATTTAAAGCGTTTTTTCTTGTCCCTTTGTGTGACTCAACAGCAGTACTTGGGTTCGGTCTGTCTTGTGAACTGAGGGATGAAGTGACTTCGGCAGCCCCTAAAATGGTCCCACAAGGACAGGCCGTGCACACCTTACCTTTTTTAGGCCGCGCTGAGGTCTTTCTTTGAGAGGAAGGCGATGAGGGATGACTAGGAGTCTGTTTTGCTTTTTGTTCAGAGGTACCAGTACAATCTGCTGGCATTTCAGATTGCATATAAACCTTATCGGCTTTAGATTCTGTTGATGAACGAACCTCTTCTTGACAAGCCGAACTGTCTTCCACAAGAACAATTGAGCATTTAGAGGCAGGTGAAATGTCTGTGGAGTTTAGAGAGGGAATATCTTTATTCCCATCCTGCTCTGCCCTTATTCTTTTGACTTTCAGGCCTTCATCCTCCTCCGTTTTTGTATAGGGAACCTAGCAAATGAACAAAGAGGCATGAAATTAATCAATGCTGTTACACACACAGTCATACACTACAAGTCAAAAGTTTTTGGACAGTAAGATTTTTTTACATTTTTTAAAGAAGTGTCTTCTGCTCACCAAGACTGAATTTATTTGATCCAAAATACAACATAAACAGTAATGTTGTGAAATATTTATACTATTTAAAATAACTGCTTTTTAATTGAATATATTTTAAAAATTCATTCCTGTGATCAAAGCTAAATTTTCAGCATCATAATTACTCCAGTCTTCTATTTCAGATAAATGCTGTACGTCTGAACTTTCTATTCTTCAAAGAAACCTGAAAAAAAATCTACTCTGCTTTCAACATAATAATAATAATAATAATAATAATAATAATAATAATAAATGTTTTTGAGCAGCAAATCAGAATATTACAATGATCATATGAGTATGATCATATGGAGTAATAATGCTAAAAATTCAGCTTTAAAATCACAGGAATAAATTATATTTTAAAATAATTTTCAAATAGAAAACAGTTATTTTAAATAGTAAAAATACTTCACAATTTTGCTGTACTTTGGATCAAATAAATACAGGCTTGATGAGCAGAAGAAACTTCTTTGAAAAAACATTGAAAATCTTACTGTCCAAAAACCTTTGACTGGTATTGTACAAAAATGGTCGACAGAGAATTTTTAAATTTAGTTTTACTTTTCAGTTCAGGAAAGTTTTTTTCCCTAGGAAAAACAAGAGAAAGAGAATATATATATTCTATATATATATAGAGAGAGAGAGAATGTATTACATTTTTTGAATTAGCTTTTATTATTACTTAATTTTAGTTTACATTTCAAAATTTTAATTGTTTGTTTTGTCATTTTTATTAGTTTTTTTTAACATGTCACTTAAGATTTCTTTTTTCAATTTTAGCTTTAAAGTTTAATTTAAGAAATATTATATTTTACAAATTTTATTTCAGCTAGCATTTCTAATGTTTAAGATATTCATCCAATATTTATATTTACATTGAATTCAGCTTGATCTCAATCAACAATTTTAAATTTTTAAATCATTTCAGTGACCTGAAATTCATTTAAATAATATCTTCTGTAATACATGGTTTGGTGTGTATTACAACACAGTTTAGATGCATAAATATGTAACTCACCTGCATCATCTGCTGTATTTTTGACTGCAATTTTGACTCCTGAATCACTTTACGAAGGCCGTCTAGTGTGCGTTTATTTATGATAAATTTCTCTGTCACTTGTTCCGGCTTCACAATTGGCTTTGTTCTTTGCAAGCAAATTTCTATATAAGATGTGATGCCAAATTCTTTTCTGAGTTGACAGTCACTCTTGGGTTGACTCCTCTGATCAGAGGCTGAATTTTCAAAGACCTGAGACAAAGCGAAGAATGCATTAAATGTCAGAAATAAATGATTTCACTAAAAATCACATTGTTTAATTGTGGTATATTACCTTTTCAGTATCATCAATGGCTTGAACACAGATATTTTGGGGCAGTTCCAAAATGCTGACAGTTTCAGTGATAACTGCGTTATCTTGACATCTTGATGAACATCTGCTCTCCAAGTCTTTATCGGCCTCCATATCCACATCATCAGAAAGACAACTCAAGTTAATTTCAGCCGTTTCATTTTCCTCAACCTGCTCATTCACCATCGCATCACCCGTTTTGGTCGAAGGATTATCCGTACCACCGTTTTTTTCCATTTCTGTATGTGCCGTTTTTTCCCCTTCGTTCTGAGAAACAGACTTTGCGTTCGCCTCCGTGTGTCGAACTTCCTCGCATTTGTTCTGAGAGGCAGCTTTCTCCATTTTATCACCAGCACGAGTCTCTGACTTGGGTGGAATATACGAAACAAATATTACATTCGAGTCTTCATCGCTCTCATCCACCTCTGTTTGACTTGGTGTGGGCAAATTTCCCGGGGCACCTCCCAGACACGTGGACGTCTCCTCATCGTCGTCACAGAGATCAATGATTTCACTTACATTCATTTTTGGGTCTTGCTTAGAAGAATTTATTTTTGGGTCTTGCTTCGAAGAGTTTGTCCCAAGAGCGGAGCTAGCAGGCAGGGCAGGAGAGGTGCTGACAACCCCTCTTTTCCCACCTTCACTGATCAACACATCCTTGGCGATCTCCGAATTTTTCTTAGCCACAAAATAGACTTTCCCGTTGCACATGACCAGGGCGTTGTCTTTGCCTTGGGTGATCTTTTCTTGACCGGTCTGAGGAGATGTGGGTTTGTTTGGTGCGATTTCATTTGCTGTCCCGACCGAGTTGATATGCTTGACTGCTTTTACAGTGTCAGAGTTGACATTCTGTGTCGTTACAGGTACAAGGCAAGGACCGGATGCACCCATTCTCTCCTGGACGACCCATTTAATGGGAGTGTTCCCTTCTTCATTTGTTTTAGAAATGGAAACAGGTGTTTGCAAGTTTGCAGTGGGATTCTGAAACAGGGTCTTCTGTATTTGACTTGGCTTTGTAACCGAAACCACTTGCTGGTCAGAATTAAGCTTCACAGAGTTCACAGGGGAAACCAGGACAACAGTTGGTGGACCCTTTTGGGGGTTAGGGGTGTTACTCACGGAGTTCATTATCCGGCATTTGATGGACTGTGGGAGCGCAGTGGCCGGCAGCGTCCTAACTTTCGCATTCGGAGGGATCTGCAGGAAATGACCGTTTGGGAGAACAGGCGACTTAACCGTAACCGGCAACGTTTGAACCGCAGCCATGCCCAGTCCATTGGGCTGTGGAGATAACTGGACTGAATACTGAGAAAGCGAGGGTGTTGAAAGAGGAACATGCACTGGCTTCGGATTGTGACTCATGAGGTCATTCGTGCCATCGTGTGGAGTTTTAACGGAGTTAGATACAGTTCTGACCTGCGGCAGAGTTTTTAGGACATACCGTCCCTCTGATATGGGCTGAAGGGAAGGAAGCCGAGTTTGAGATAAAGAGGCGGCAGGTGGATGAACCGGTTTTGCATAGGCTTTCAGTTGTAGATCCACACTGTCTCTTTCTGTGCTAAATGGTGTCTGATAAAATTGTCCGTTTACTTTCTGGACAGGAATCAGCTTCATGACATTTTTCCCATCGGGTCCCACCGCAGGCATTGCTTGGTAATAGACTCCTGTTCCACTAAAAGATAAAGAAAAATTACACATCAAAATTAGCTTTAATATTCTGTTAACTATGAAAATACTATATGAATCAGAATTAACAAGGACTGAAAACAGATAAAACTCCTTTAAACTAGAATAAATATACACTACCAGTCAAAAGTTTTTGAACAGACTGTAGTCTTATCTGCTCACCAAGCCTGCATTTATTTGATCCAAAGTACAGCAAAAACAGTAAAATTCTGAAATATTTTTATTATTTAAAATAACAGTTTTCTATTTCAATACATTTCAAAATGTAATTTATTCCTGTGATTTCAAAGCTTAATTTTAGCATCATAACTCCAGTCACATGATCCTTCAGAAATCATTCTAATATTCTGATTTGCTGCTCAAAAAAATTGTTATGTTGAAAACAGAGAAATTGTTCAGGTTTCTTTGATGAATAGAAAAATAAAAATCTTTTGTAACATTATAAATGTCTTTATCATCACTTTTGATCAATTTAAGGCATCCTTGCTAAATAAAAGTATTAATTTCTATAATTTCTTTCCACCCTCCAAAAAAAAAAAACTGTCTCCAAGCTTTTGAATGGTATAATGTTACAAAAGCTTTTAATTTCAGATAAATGCTGATATTTGAAATTTTCTATTCTATACAACAATAATAATAATAATAATAATAAATGTTTCTTGAACAGCAAATCAGCATATTAGAACAATTTCTGAAGGATCATGTGACACTGAAGACTGGAGTAATGATGTTGAAACGTTAGCTTTGATGACAGGAATAACTTACTTTTTATTCATTTATTTACTGTTTTTGCTGTACTTTGGATCAAATAAAGGCAGGTTTGACAAGCAGAAGATTTTTTTTTTAAACTTTAAACATCTTTCTGTTCAAAAACTTTTGAGTGGTACTGTACATGCAGGCAGACATACATACATACACACACACACACACATATATATATATATATATATATATATATATATATATACACACACATGTATATATATACACACACATATATATATATATATATATATATATATATATATATATATGCACAACAGTTTAAAAACAGCTACATAATAAACTGTTTTCAACATTGATAATGATAAGAAATGTTTCTTGTGCACCGAATTATTATATTAGAACTGGAGTAATTCCTGGGAATAAATTACAATATATACAAAACAGTTATTTTTATATTGGAGGAATACAGTATTACTGTTTCTACTGTATTACTATTATTTTCAAATAAATAGCTTTAGAAAGCTTACAGATCACAAACTTGTGATTAATAATTTACGCCTATGGTTCCAATTGTTTAAAAATATTGTTTATATGTAGCATTCTGTGTAACTGACCAATGTCATATTAATAAATGCATTTATTAAATGGTTAAAAAAGATACAAAGTAACGGAAGAAACGAAGTACTTCAAGTTGTAACCAAGTGTAAAACTGTTGGCATTAAACATCTTCTGAATATTAATTTATCGCATATGTCAGCTGTAAGCCGATTAACGTCTATCTTTGTAGAAGAACTGTTGAGTTTCTATAGATGTTTTTTAAAATATGCTCGGTTTTGCGCGTTTTCTGAGGCAACATACGCGCTCGCTACAAGTCACCAAAACACTCGCCATTTTGGAGCTTACAACGACCGAACAAGAACACACTCGATTCTTAACGCGTAGAAGCGGAATTGATCAACTTACCCCTCCATCGTGAATATATGTAGGCATCACACCTTAAAAATATCTATTGTCGACTATTTCTTCTGCGCATCGTTAGATTTTATCTACAGGATTTACAGGATGTAATGTAAAACTCGCACCGGAAGTATGTTTATCAAAATAAAAGACACCTGAAGCCTTTGAACCGCAAAGGGAAGGAAGACAAAAATAACGAAAGATCAAGGTAAAAAACGAGTGAACAAGGCAAAAGAGAGAAACAAGAAATAATAAATGAGAAAAAAGAAAAGTAGTAAACAAGACAGAGCAACCTGGCTGAAAATTAAATAAATAAATCAAAAGAAAGGATGAATGAATGAATAAATAAATAAATCAATCAAACGGTAAAGGAAAAAAATAAGGAAATGAAATCAAAAGGAAAACCGAAATCGATAGAACTAACGATACAACAAGCACAAGTGAAACAGAAACAACAAATACGACAGAGAAAAAGGATAAAGAACAAATTAAAGAAAAGAAACAATGAAAGAAAAAAAACACAAAATGGGGAAAATATTAACAAAAAAGATAACACGCAATATATTCTAAGGCAAGATCCTATTTCTCAAATGTTTTACACTTAAAATTGAATGTGCTATTTTAACTCATTGCCACACACACAGTACTTATAAGAACAACAAAACCTTTATATTCAGAAACTCCAGATGAACTCCTGCTCAGCTGATGAATTTTAAACTTAAAATTTGTACAATATATGTACGATTTTTTGATTAAATAGTATCCAAAAAACATATATTTTGCTGACTTGTGTACTTACATTATCCCAAATGTTTCGAAGAATGTTTAAATCCAGAGAAATAAGCAATTTCAACTAGTGTAAAAAAATCTAAATCTAAAATCTACTGACTTTAATAATCTTTGTTGCTGTACATGCCAATGGTTAGAGTTCAGAATTGGGAAAAATGACTTTTTCAGTTTTTTTTCCCCCAAGTCTGAGTAGCTGTAACTCAAGAATTATCAAAGATATCCTAATATCCCTTTAGATTTCGGTTCTTAACAAACCATTCTTTTGACATTCCTATTTTTAAGTCCCTATCCACCTTATTTTTAAATGCAGAAGCAAGCTGTTCTCTGGTAATGCGTTAGACTCCTGGTTCATAAGCCGCTGTAGGGAAATAACGAGAAGTGCAGTAAACAGTAAAACTTTTTGCACTGCAAACCATAAAGATATTACATTAAAACAATATGGTAAGACACACCAGTTTGCAATATCAAGCAGCAAAATTAGCTGTTTTGTACAGCTAAAAATAGCTAGATGCTGAGTCAGCCAGTCCCATAAAATTTACAAATGACCGCTCTTACGAGAATAAAAAGGTGGATATGGTTAATTTCCAAAGATATGAAGATTTCAATGTGACCCCACAAGTAATTAGGTAAATTATACATATCTTCAGTGGTCGAAAACCAAATGTTGATCATTTTGTCTTTTAAAGAGGAACGTCTGAAGAACAATGTTGAACCTAGAAATATATGATACTAAACCGAAATTCAAAAGGTTATTTATTTATCATTTAAAATTGTTAGTTGCACAATAAAAATGTTACATATAAAACAAAATATACAATCAAAATATGAAATATACAGTATGCATACAGATTCCTTGAGCTTATATTACTTTCCTTTATCTACCCAGGCAAAAAAATTACACCTGGCTTGAGGATTGGAGGCATGGCCTTGAGGACGGGCACATACAAAAAACTGTTTGCCTAAATTAGGTCCTGCTTTTTTCACAGTGCGTAAGACACAGGGCTCATTATGTGATTTACACAGTGGTGGTTGAGGAGGCCCATGCAAAACCGCTTTCCAAAAACCAGCGCATGGCCCCTTCTTACAGTCCTTTGACTTCTCTACGGATGTCGATTCTCCTTCCACTTCATCCTGATTTTCAGTCTCCGTCTCTGTCACCATGGAAAGACTGGTCTCCGTTTGCACATCGCCAGGGCAGCTTCTTGTGTCGCTCTCACTACGTAGACTATCCTGAGACGATTCTGTCTGTTTCGGGCTCAGGTTTCCACTTGAAGAGATCGATGGTGTTTGTTTAGGCTTAAAGAAAGCTAAAAGACCTCCTTTAACATTGCTTTCCGTTTTCATCTGCTTGCTTCTTTTGGCTTTTTGTGCATTTGTGTCTTTTTCTTTACATGTCGGTCTCTTCTTTGCAACACTGTTCCCCTGTGGTACAGGATTCAGGTTTTCCCGAATTTCCCCTGAATCTTGTGATCCAGGTAGACTCTCTTCAGAGAACCTCTCTTTGTCTGAAACTTTGACAAAAAAGCGTGAAAGTTTCTGCTGTCTGCCAGTGAACTCTGGCATGTGACGTGTACACATAGGTGGGCACTTGGGACTCGACTGGAGGGTACAGCTGAGCTGCGCCCATACGGGACAGTGATCGGATCCCTCCACCTCCGGCATAATGTCCACGCCAGTAAAGGCTGATTCCACCAGACAGTGGTCGGCGAAGATGTAGTCGATACGTGTGCCATAGTTGGTCTGCCTGGCACCCGTAAGTGTGGACCAGCATGTGAAGGCGTTGGAGCGCTTCGGGTGGAAACGGCGGAAGGAGTCGACAAACTTCCCACCAGAGGCAGATTTCGGGGAGATTTCTTCAAGTTCATCTTCAGTATTTCCATTTTGAGCTTTTTCTGCTTTTCCAAAAAGGAAATGATCCAGCCACTTCCTCCCAGGATTATCTTCAAAGTTATCCTAAATGGCAGAACAGTAGTAAGAGAGGTATGTGCCAGTATGTGTGCAATAATGCAATGAAATATACCTCTTCTGTGTACATTCCAGTTTTTGTCCAAACCAGTTACAAGAAGACATTTGCTTGGTTGGCTAGTCTATATTTCTATGTTGTTACTGTCTCTATTAGGTGACTCCACCCACAATGAAATCTAATTGGTCCAAGTGGAAATACTGCTCCACTTATTATTATATACAGTAAAATAGTCAGGTTCTGGAAATAGAAATGCCACTAAATTTCTCCATATGTAATTGATTTTTATCAACACCTTATAAACCGTTACAAACAGACTTACTATGTGGGTGTTAATAGTCAGTTTTTTTCTTAAGCTATAATACCACATTGTTTCTATTGTTTCTAGAAAATTTACCAAATATCTTAATGGAACATAATCTATTATATAATAATAGTTATATTATATTATATTATATTATATTATATTATATTTTTGGCTGTTGCTACAAATACACCCGTGCAAAATTTTTCTATGAAGCACTGTGAATGAAGTTATTGAGTCAGACTTTCTAAGCTCTCATATAACATCTTGTCTACAGGGAGGGCCATTTATATGGATACATCACACATCAAACTTATTGGGAATTTCACAAGAAAAACAATGGTGTGCTTGGTTTTAACGTAACTTTATTCTTTCATGAGTTATTTACAAGTTTCTGACCACTTATAATGTGCCACAAACAGGACGTTAATATCACCAACCATTCCCATTTTATTAAGGTGTATCCATATAAATGGCCCACCCTGTACATCTACATATTTAAATCAAGTTAAATTCATATATATTATGTAATTTGCAATGCTTCTTAGGATTGTAGATCTTTCCTCATTAAAGCTGTTCAATACATTAAACCTTTTGGTATCTTTTGTTTTGTTTTGTTTTTTTGGTAAAATTTTCAAATACTTTTCGCATAAAATCAAAATTTGTAACACTGTGATTTATCTCATAGCTGGTTAGCAGAGCTGGGTTGTAACTTGTAATTAGATTTTAAAATTACAGATTTTAAATTACATTGTAAAATACTCAGAATCAGACTACAGTTACTTTTTTATGGATCCTGACGTGATTACATATTATTTACATAATAGCAATAAGTCATTCATAATTTACTGATTCCCCCTAATTTCTTTTTTTTCATTTTTTAAGTTTTCCTTTCTAAAGTAGCCCACTGCTTGTATGCATTCAGAAAGTCTTCAAGTTTTGTGGACATTCGCACAAAGATCAATCATTATTCAGGTGGCGACACAGCATTTGACCACTGATTTACAAAAATCATTTCAGGTTTAAGAAGTGTTTTAACATTGCATCAACTACTAAACACACTGATTTTTATTTGAATGATCACGCTGTAGGTTACTTAACCATGTAGTTGTCTTTGTAAGGGTTGTCTTTCAAACACATTAAAATGCTCAAATTCACAAACTTTTTTTGTCATCTGAAACTCTTTCACCTAATATATTTACATGAATGAAGTGAATGAAAATAACATTTTAAAATAAATATTTTAATAATCACATTTGCATGTTCGTTGGTTCTATGATGTTGGTTATGGTCACATGACATGCAGGTAAACAAATAAAATATTTAATTTTTTTTATTTTTTATTTACATGATTTATATTAATTTAACATTTTTATGATATAATTACTTATTAGCTTTTTATTAAACTCATAAACCCCCTGCAGTTCCTTAACAAACACCAGTTTGGGAAACCTTGGCGTAATATAATGTTTAATACACTTCCTATTGTTTAATAACAACAAATGGAATATATTTTCTTACTCTTTGTACTTCTATGTCAGTATAGTACAATATTATCCTCTTTAAATCCTATTTAAGTTAGGTCAAATGTAATCTAAAAGTAGTCTGATTATATTACCTAAAATGTGTAATGTAATGGATTACATTACTAACTACAATTTTTGTAATGTAATTTGGAATCAGTAACGAATTACAATTTGTATGTAATCTATCCAGCTCTGCTGGTTAGTTTGGTTCATGGCTTATAGCTCTTAAACAAATCCTTTTAAAATTCTTACTGACAAAAAAAAAAAAAAAAAAACTGTGACTGTGTTGCGTTATACAGAATTTTTTGCACCTGGTCAGGATAACTGGTGTTAACTGGAATCTTAAAATAGTGATGGAGAAATATGTTAAAGGACCTACCACATCATCTGGATCACAGTGGTCTATGGGTCGATGAGAAGTGTTTACATCTCCCAATACAATCACGCGACTGTAAAGTGACAGAGAATGCATTAATCAAACAAATAGGAGGCATCTTAGATCTTAAAAAACTTGTATGACAATACATGTACCCCCCGGTTTCACAGACAAGGCTTAACTCTAGTCCCAGACAAAAATGTAGGTCTGAGCTGTTTCAACTGAAAGAAACGTGCACTGACTGATCTTGAAATATGTCAGTGCCCTTGTTTAGTCTAAAGGTGCACAGCATTAATGTTTTTTTCTAAGCCAGGTTTATGAAAATTACTTTAATATCCTAACTGAACTATGGCCTAATACTAGCTTTATCAAAGCCCTGTCTGTGAAACTAGCTCATAGGATCAGTGTATTGAACTCTATTTTTTTCCTTCTTTTTGTAAAACCAAAATATAGTTCCACACTTACGCGCTTTGTGTGTGTATGTGTACATGAACATGTGATGCTTTGCTCTCTCTCACCTCCCTGAACTCAAGAGAGCTTCAGCTCTGCATTGAAGGAGCTGGTAAAACTGGAGCTTGTACTGTTTTCTCTCAGGTTTCTCTGGGTCAGCTCGGGGACAATAAACATTGATAACCGTCAGCTTCTGTGGTCCATCTGTGCCACTGGGAATAACAACAAATGTGTGTAAACATTTGAAGCATTCACAACATGTTAAATGTCCAAAAGTTAAGATCCTTAAACTTACACGAAGTGATGCTGAGTGATGACAGCCCTTCCTTCACTGTCTAGCGCAAGAAGCTCATCACTGGACAACTCAACCTGGTCACCATAGCAACCAACAGCCTCTCCCTGATTGGCCAGCAGACCTGTCAATCCTTCCTCGGCCAGGAATGGAGTAGCGGTATCCTTACAGTAGGTGGCAACGCCTGATTACGGAGAAAATCAGGTTGTTCATATTCATAGCTGAACAGTACAGACATTTGCAAACAGTGATTGTAAAAACAATCACAAGAAATAATAAATACGGACACGAATCTAGTGTTGAAAACAGTTTTTATTTAAGTCCCTTTGCACCCTTCACATGTGTTTAATGCTTCTGTGCTCTGCTTTACCTGAGTATCCACTTCGTCCTCGGCTAAAACTAAAGTATGAATTGTAGCCATCGACAATTGCTGTCTTTTCATCCAACAGGTCACCTGAAAAAGTGTATGCTGAGCTGTTAAAGGTATTAAATGTTTAAAAATAGGGCTCATGTGCTTTATCAACCCATTCAAAGTCCCGCGCTTCTTTAAAACACTTACGGGTAACTTTAGTCTCTTGAACGCAGATTATATCGGCATTGAATGAATCCAGAGTTTTCTTGATGCCATTTTTAAACGTTCGTATTCCGTTTATGTTCCAAGTTACAACCTTCATGTTTATATGTCAAAAAACGTCGGACGACCCAAGCTGAAAGCATGTGTGAAGTACTGACCTTATTTTTGTTATCTGCCTCGTAGGTTTTCAAAATAAAAGTCTGTACACCTGCATTTATTCAAAATACCACTGGTCTAAATATTAGACGGCTATGGCTCTGTAATCAGTATGCAGCTTTCCACAATGCATTTTAGTGAAGCCTTTTAAATAATAATTAACCTTTTATTTTTTGTGTCTTGTATAGCTTATAATTTAAAGATCAAGTTTTTCTCTTTTTTTTTTTTTTTGTACAGAACCACTTTTGAAAGAAACAAATATGGAAGCCACAAGTAGGCTATATTTGATTACCACAAAATTTTAAAATGTACACTTTTTTATTAGTGTTACAACTCACCCTATTCTTTCTAATGTCTGATGTTTCTGATATTCTTTCCAATAAATTGAAATACCTTTAAAATTAATTACATTTAATGTTTTTTTTTTCTTCTCTGACATGCAGAGCATTAGTTGATTACCATCAAATTAAATCAAGACAGAAAAATATGTATTTGTGAAAGAGTTATATCATAATACCATTTTATATTACAATTAGAGTTTTATTATTTTAAAAAAGGTCTCTTCATTAATTAACCTACTGTTCTCATGTTCTTCTAAATATCTCAGTGCAAGGATGCAAGTATTTTTAAAATATAGAAGATATTAACTCATGCAAGAAAACATAAAGCATGTTTAGTAACTAAAACCCTGTTTTGGCCCCAGTATAAGTCAAATGTTAACATGTTTACTCAACATAATTCAACATAATTAGCATCCAAAAAAATATCTGGGGAATTTATGTACTGCACTGCAGACAAACACACATACCAACATCTACAACAGTCTACAGTCTGTTATCAGTCTTGATCTGACTGTTTACCGAAGGGAAGGGTTTGTACTTGTTCAGTTAAGTCAAGGATGACAAGAAGACTTTTCCATGCACACCAGGACAACATATACGAAAACTGCCTCTTATCAAAGTGCAAGGATTTTACTAAAAGTCAACTGAAGAAATTTAGGAATTTTCTGATCATCAAGACAGGTACAGTACATACCCTTTATAAAATCGTAAACTATTTTTATAAACTCAGCCATCTATACAACCTTATTCGATAGTATGTAATTTATTTGCCAAAAAACTAGATTCAAAATGCTAGATTACAACATTGGCTTACTGAATGTTCATATTACATATATTTATTTTTTTTTCTACATAAACCAGTCATTAGTAGTTTGTTATTGAGTGAACTTGGAATGAATATTTATTATGGAGTGAAAAAGCAGTGGCAGAGTAGTTTCATTGTATTGATATTTTCTTGAGAATGAAACATTCTAGACTTAAAGAAATGTTTAGACAGAAAAAAACAAACATCTTATTGAATTTTATTTTAGAATGGAGGTAAAAGTGTATGTCGAAGGAGTTCAGCGCATAGTTTGTGGAGTCACTGAGAAAACAACATGTCAGGAGGTGGTCGTCGCTTTAGCCCGGGCACTTGGTAAGTAAATGTCTGGGCCAACATCTCAGAGCTAATAATTTCATAAAACAACTGCTAAGTAACAATAAAACTATTGTCAAAAACATGGAAACGAAGAAAACATTCAGTTAGTCTTCAGGTATTTACTAAAAATACTGAACATTTTTAAGAAGGTCAAATGCTTTTAAAGGCCTTAAAGGGATAGTTGACCCAAAAATGAAAATTCTGTCATTAATTACTCACCCTCATGTCGTTCCAAGCCTGTAAGACCTTCATTCATCTTCAGAACACAAATTAAGATAGTATTGATGAAATCCGAGAGCTCTCTAACCCTTCAGAGACAGAAAGGGTCCTACCACATTTAAGGTCCAGATGGATACCAAGAACGTTGACAAAATAGTCCATGTGACATCAGTGGTTCAATCTTAATTTTATGAAGCTACGAGAATACCCTTGCTGTCTATCGAGGGTCAGAAAGCTCTCAGATTTCATCAAAAATATCTTAATTTGTGTTCTGAAGATGAATGAAGGTTTTAAGGATTTGGAATGACATAACAGTGAGTAATTAATGACAGAATTTTTATTTTTGGGTGAACTATCCCTTTAAAGGGATGAAAATTCATCATGATTTACTCAACCTCATGTTGTCCCAAACCTGTACAACTTTATTTACTTGTGAAACATATCAAAATATTTTGAAAAATGTCTGGTTTTTTTTGTCCAAACGATGAAAGTCCATTTTGTTTTGGACTACACTGACTTCCACTGGACAAAAACAGTTCATATCAAAATATCTTTGAGTTCCACAGAGGAAGAGTCATTTAATTTAGGAATTAAATAAAGCTGAGTAAACTAGTTAATGTTCTGGTTAAAAAAAAATAATGTTCTGACTTTCCAAAAGGCCAAATCCCTGAGAATATTAAAGTAGTTTGCTTATTCTAACTTACACTATTCTGGACTATGTTTCTATTCTGGACCTTTGTATTGCTAGCACTTCATGTGTTATTCTGTCATTAATTATTCACTCTCATGTCGTTCCAAACCTGTAAGACCTTTGTTCATCTTCAGAGCACAAATTAAAATATTTTTAATGAAATCCAAGAGCTTTCTGACCCTCCATATACAGCAATGTAACTGAAATGTTCTCAGACCCAAAAACACAGTAAGGACACTGTTAAAATAGTCCATGTGACATCAGTGGTCCAACCGTAATTCTCAGATGCAACGAGAATGCTTTTTGTGCACAAAGAAAACAAAAATAATGACTTTAACAATTCTTCTCCTCCAAATCATATATTTGAATACATGTGCGTTCCTCTGCACGTAAACAAGTAAACAGTGCATGCATGTTCTACGCGTTGTTTACGTGCAGAGGTACTTACTCTCGATAATAGTGGAAGACGTGATTTGGAGGCGAAGAATTCTTGAAAAAAAGTTTTTGTTTTTTTTGCACACAAAAAGTATTCTCAGCTTCTGAAAATTATGATTGAACCACTAATGTCACATTTTAACAATGTCCTTACTATGTTTCTGGGACTGGGAACATTTCAGCATTACTGTCTATGCAGGGTCAGAAAGCTCTCGGATTTCATCAAAAATATCTTAATTTGTGTTTCAAAGATGAAAGAAGGTCTTACGGTTTAGAACGACCTGAGGGTGAATAATTAATGACAGAATTTTAATTTTTGGGTGAACTATCCCTTAATATAAAATAATACATGGCTGCATTATCTGTATCATTATCTGTATTTGTCCCAAAAATATCACTTTGAATGTTGTTCTCTCTTAGGTCGCACTGGTCGATACACTCTGAGAGAAAAATTCAAGGAATATGAACGTAATGTGACTCCAGATGAACGTCTCTTAGAGTCCTTAGAGAAATATGGTGAGCAAGCTAAGGAGGTGCAGCTCACTTTGAAGCACATCGGCCCATCCCTCGGGGAAGAAACAAACCAGCCCAAAGCCCAAATGAGGCGAGCGGAGGGGACAGGGAGAGCCCGGAGAGGCAGTGGGGCAATTGCCCAACACCGCCAGAGCCTCCCACCGCTATCACGCCTCTGCCTGCACTCCGAGCCACCGCCCGAGGAACCAAAGAGACCCAAACGGAAGTCGCTAACACTAATGGAAGAAGCATGGGGCTGGTTGGAAAACTTGGGCAGAGGCGGGAGGCAGCAATCAGGACGAGATAAGGGGAAAGAGGAGGGCAATAAAGGAAATGGGCTCTCAGATAACACGTCTCTCAAACCAACCAAAACTTCCCCGTCCACTGGGATGCCGCAGGCAAGAGACAAAAAAGACAAAAATAGAGTTGTGCCACATCAGCCTTTGATCAGTTGCCTTGGGAACCGTGGGAGATGCACTGATGAGAGTGCTGTATGTGAAGGACTAGAGGAAGAGAAACAGAAAGCCACAGAGGACATGAAAACCATAAGTCCGGTGATTCCTCTGGTCCAACCGATCCAAAAAGAGACAGAGAGTCAGGAGATTGTAGAGTTAAGAAGACTAGTTGTCCAACAACAGGCCGGTCTGCAAGAACTAAAGCAGAAAATAGAGTCGGCAGACCAGTTGATCCTTGAGCTTGAGCAACAAGCTACCAGGGAGGTTTCCGACCAGCCGTCGGAGGAAGAGGAGCAGCTCAATTTCTGGCTCAATGAGCTCAAAGCAGAAGAAGTCTTTGAGAAAGACCTTCAAAAGCAGTTCCTTCAGATAAAAGAGGAAGCCGCTGACTGCAAAGCTAAACTAGAAGAGTACAAACAAAAACTGCAAACGATGGACTTGAGAAACTCACAGCACCCTGAAAACATCCAAGCAGATGCACTAAAACCTGCCCAAACAAGCGTCAAACAAATACGGATCTCAGCAGATGGATCCCATGGAGATGCTGGAACAAAAAGGGTGGTCACAACGCTGGAGTCCAAACTCCCGTATGTGCTTGTTTCAGCAAACCAAATATCAAATCCTCCTCTAAGCGGACCAGAAGATCTGAGGGAATGGTGGACGCGATGGTCTCAGAGACAGAATCCAACATCGGTGACAAAACCCAAGATTGTTCACCGCTCTGAAATCACCATACAGTTGGGAAGCACCAGAGTTTAAGTACCCTGAAACTTCTAGACCAGCTTTCTTTTAGGTTTTATGGATACCTCATTCATTTTTAAAGGGTTAGTTCATCAAAAAAATGAAAATTATGTCATTAATTACCCTCATGTCATTCCAAACCCTTAAGACCGTTCATCGTTCAGTAAGAGTCCTACCATGGTTAGGGAACAGAAACGTAGTAAGGACATCGTTAAGATAGTCCATGTGACATCAGTGGTTCAACCGTAATTTTATGTAACTACAAGAATACTTTTTGTGCGCAAATTAACTACTTTATTCAACAATTCTTCTTCTCCACACCACAGTAGGCAACATTACTGAGAGTACCAAGACCATTACTTTTCCTCTCATTCCTTTGCTTGTAAAACAAGGCTCAGTGCATGCTTCGTGGTACCCACATTAATGGTGACAGACTGTCCCAGTAGAATAAATCGTTGAATGAAGTTATTTTTGTTTTTCCGCACAAAAAGTTGTAGCTTCGTAAAATTACGGTTGAACCCAGTAGGATTGGATCCACATCTAGGGGGTGGAGATAGGTAGGTTTAAGGATATGTAAGGTGGGAGGAGTTGGATCTGTATCCAACCTTGCCCCCTAGATCTTGTGTCCTGAAGTGAGGACCATCTCGCTGAACCACTGATATCACATGGACTATTTTAACAATGTCCTTACTGCATTTCTGTGCCTTGACCATGGCCTAAGATCCTTGCTGTCTAAGATGAACGAAAGTCCTACGGTTTTGGAACAACATGAGGGTGAGTTATTAATGACAGAATTTTTTATTTTTGAGCAAACTATTCCTTTAAGTGTGCGAAGACATGAAAGTGATGTTTAAAGGTTCTGTACAGTGCTTTGCTGATAAAAATTAAACATAATACGCCTTTGATTCTCATAAAATGTTTATTGAATTGTTTCATTCAAGACCATTAACAAAAGTATATAGGAGAACCTTAAGGTTCAACACAAACCCAGGGTGCTCCAAAGAATATTCATGACAGTAACAGCTCCATTTGTCTTAAGAAGCACTGCAAATAGCCTCTATCCACATAATCAAATTTCTTTGCACGTTTTTAAATTTTACTTATTACATGTCCCCCATTTCTCATGTTCTGCACAAATCCGCTCATTTTATTTAGGTTTTCAAAAAGTCCACCCAAGTAAAAGCACACATTACATAGAGTATATTTCAACCCACAGGTATGGGGGGATGCACACCAGTATTCTCTACTTGGGAAACAAACAAAAAAAAAAGCCACCCTACACTTGCTCTTATATTTTGGTGGCTGTTTGAGGATAGAGACACCAATTTTTTTTTTCTTTGAATTTTTATGTTTTGTTTGTTTTTAGGCACCTTTTTCCTTTATTAATTTATTCATTAGCAGACATTAAATAGAACTCAAAGGAAAAAAAAGAAAAGTACATGTGCAAAGAAAGAGAGCTATATAAAAAGGACCGCAGGCTACAAGATGCCATTAGGAATTCTGCACTTGCCCATAAACAAATTGAGCTTGTGAAATCAGGACAGGAATTAAAAAAGGCTCCTTTAATTTGAAAATAATCAAAAATAGTAATTTACACATCAAAAACCATACACAAGCAGGTTCCGAGCGCAGAGAAAATTTATTAAGTTTTCAGATCCATGTTAAAACCTATGGAATTGGTATGGAAAAGGTGAGTGAAAAGAACCTTAGTCATATTTTATTTCTCAGCAGAAAGAGCCCAGCAATACCTCGACTTCACCTGGGTGAGAAACTCAACATGGGAATTCAAGTGATACAGGAAGAATAAAGTATATATAACGGAGGTCAAAATACAGACAGGCAAAGCTACTCTAAAACAATAATTCACTCACACAGCAGCAGGTGCAGAATTCCTGGCATTTCGATTTCAGCAGAAACGAAAAAAATGGGCCGAACAGTTCCCACATCTCCATCTGAAGATGTGAAAACTACAAACCCCTTATTTCCCCTCATTTCCTCTGCATAACCTTACAAGTTAACTTTTCCCAAACATGTGATGCATACCACACGCACACACTCATACAACACGAGGGGTTCTGCTCGAATTACAACCACACAAAAATGTCACACATACAATGAAGACAATGAGATGAGATTTTTTTTTTTGCAAGGGATCCTGTGACAAAGGAAGGGACTTGTGTGTGCTAATTTTCAAGTCTTGATGTGTTTGTTACTCTGTGAATTGTGTTTATGGGTGAGAGGGATAAAATGAGAGCGAGCGAGATAGACACACAAATCCCTTCCTCTGTCCTCTGTCTGATTGCTTTTCTTCAAGATGTTTCTTCCATAGTGGTGAGGAGGCGGAAGAGAGGGGCGAACAGTACTCAGTCAGTAACGCCAGGCTGGCGGGATTTCCTCTCAACATTGAAGCCCTGTAGGAACAAAACGTGTCAGTATCAAGACGTCACCATTGTTTTAGGCAAGTTTCATGTCTGAAAGTATTCTGTACTGTTTTAGAAGCAAAAATGCTAAACAGAAACGCAGTTTATTTTTACCTTTGAATTGTCTGGGCCACGAGGCTGTCTGATAATGACAAGACGGGGGGCATTGGTGTCATCAAGAGTGATGCTCTTCAAGCGATTGACCAGTCTGTCAGGTCGAGGTGTAGCTACTTGTTTTGGACCCTCACTGCGGTTTAAAAAAAAAAGAAGAGAAAATGGTAAGATTAAAAAGCAAACATGAATATTAAGATATTACTGAGCTGTTAAAGGGGACATCAGATGCCTATTTTCCACGAGTTGGTATGATTCTTTAGGGTCTTCATTAAATGTCTGCAAAATACTTTGGTTAAAATTCCTCAATGATCATGTAAAACAATTTTACCTTGTCAAAATCTGTTTATGGTGACGCATTTCAGTGCATGACTCTTTAAATGATAAAGAGCTACTGCTCACCCCCTCCCTCTCCCATTTTTTTGTGCGCGTGTATATTCGGTAACACGTTGCCATAAAAATAAAACTAATCCACTGCATTTTCAGTGGCTCTGATGTTGACTTTTACATCCAACTATGCTTAAATCAGAGATCTCACTTATGGTCTGAAGTTTTGCATGGTTTAAGAAAAACAAAACAACAACAAAAAAAAAAACCTGAAAAAAAGATTTGCAAAACCACTCTGAAGTCTCGAACTGAATCAAATGATTTGCGAACCTGCACCAAATTAAAAAATTCAAATTCAAGCACTTTTCTAGTAACTCTTCGGGAATATTTCTGCTTTCAAGGGTATTCCAGACCTTAAATTTTAAAATTCAAATTCAAGTACTTCTAGCACTTTAAGCACCTTGTACGAACCCTGCACAAACACCTGCATTGCTTATGAGACGATTTTGTTGCTACAGCTGCTCAAACACAGAAAATGGCCGTCAGCGTACAACTGGCTGAGGGGGCCTAGTCACGGATGGGACCTGAGCAGTATGACATCATATTGCTCAAATCAAAATGCTTGATAATTCAGACTGTTTAGGTTTTAAGGATTTAAAAGAAAAAAAAAAAAAAAAAAAAAAAAAAAAAAGTGAATGCATTTTTGTAATTGTAGGGTGGTTGTGTCCACACAATTTATATGCACACACCACATTAAAGTGAATTTTGCATCTGATGTCCTCTTTAAATATTTTATATTACACATAGTCTTACCTGACTCTGCGAACATTGCAGGCACTGCATTTGCCTGTGCGTTGGTTCAGGATGACTGAAAACTCCACTTCATCACCAGCCTGGAGCTCCAGACCATCCTGCACCTCCTTAACATGGAAAAACAGCTTCTTGCTCTCACCAACTTCGTATGTAATGAAACCAAACTGGAGAGAAGAAAAAAAATTTTTTTTGTCAGTGTCTTACAGCAGAGCTCAATATCTGTGACCTCAGGATCAGCAGATGCAACAAAACTATTTTAGCACTTTCTTGCATCATTAGTTTACCTGATCTTTGACGCACTCCACCAGGGCTCTACGCTGAGGCACAATGTTGCAGGCCATCTTTTGTCCTGTCTGGGCCACTGTACACAACTGAAACTTCACCATCTCACCCTTTTGCAGGCAGTCACCTTTATTAGCCATACCAACGATGCCAAATGGATAACTCTGACCCTTATTGGCTCCTGGTGAAGTGTTTGAGCAGAAAACAGTAGTTAATTACAAATGAGAGGGGTTCATAGTTTCAAACACAATTACAAATTACTCTTAATGGATTTTAAAAGGACCACGCTTGTCACTCACCTTCCTCTGTGATCTCAATAAGGCCTTGATAATCAGTCTGAGAGGGGTCCACACTGCGCAAGGGCCGAACAACTTTCCCCAGGAACACTGTAGTACTCACATCTTCTCCTACTCCATTCACTGACAAAAAAAAGGTTGTGTTACTAATGTAAACCAATTACTAAACATGCAAGACCTTCGTTTCATCTTCAAAACACAAAATAAGATATTTTTTATGAAATCTGAGAACTTTCTGACCCTGCATAGACGGCAGCGCAACTACCATGTTCAAGGCCCAGAAAAGTAGTAAGAACATTGTTAAAATACTCCATGAGACATTTCTTCAAAAATATCCTAATCTGTGTTCTGAAGATGAACAAAGGTCTTACGGGTTTGGAACGACATGTAGGTTAGTAATTAATGACAATTTTCATTTTTGGGCGAAATGACACTTGATTGTATTAATGACAAACCAATAAAAAAAATCTCTCTAACATACCAGCTGCAACTTTGGTGACCTTCTCAGCACTGATTTTATTTCCTTTGCCCTTGGACAGAGTGTACTCCACTGTATCCCCCAGGTCCATGTTATCCACATCCCCACATACCTCACTGCACACAATTTCAGAGCAAACCATGACAACCAAACCACAACAACAAAAACAACTATGAGTCAATACCATCAAGGAGAAACTTTTATTACCTGTAGTGGAAGAAGATCTCCTGATCATGATTGGCTGTTTCTATGAAGCCAAAGTTATCTTTCAGTGTTGCTATGTATCCCAGAAGCCTCTTGGTGCCAACAGCACGATTAAGGATCTTGAGGGACACAGCACTTTGCTGTCCAGTGCGTTTCACCTCACTGATGGAGAACTCCACCTAGTGGAGACATGAGGGTTTACATTAAAAAATTATTGGGTTGAAAAATTTAGCAAGCATAACTAACACTGAGCCACAGAGTCAGACTAATGTACCTTGTCTCCAAGCTGTGGGTAAGCACCTCCCTCCAGGTCTTTAATATAGTAGGGAAGAGTGTTCTTCACACCACTGTCTTCATACGCAATCAATCCTTCCTCTGCATCCTGCTGATGACACAAAACATTCACATAAGAACCAACAACATATCCAGAACTCAGATGAACTCCGATGCACAATTTTTGAAAATGAAAACACTGTGTACACCCTCAAGTTTAAGTACAGAAATTAGGTCTAGTGGTGAACTAATTTTTTTTTATTTTTCGATTAGTGTCAGAGGTGAAGATCAGTTTCAACTCCTCAAAGCACAGATACCTGAGGACCATGTAAACAAGACTGTGTCTATGAATAGCAGCCATAAATTTTACAACTCCTAGCTTTGCCTTATAGAATAAATATCCAAAAGTGCAAAGCATGGGGAAAATGTGTATTCACACAATGAGTAAATAAAGAAACTCAAACATTTAATGCGTCACAATATTTAGCCATCATGCACACACCAACACAAGGGGTAAAACTGCTCCTGTACAGTTTGTCACCCACAATTTGGTACATATGTGCCATGGTTAAAATGTGTACAAACTGTGTGGTTTTCATTTTAAACAATTGCGTGAGTGACTCATAAACTGAACTGTTATACCCCTCACACAAGAATGCACACACTGAGTGGCACAGCTTGGTTGAGTTGGTATGGTTATGAGGTTAACATGTCTGTATGATTTAAAGCTGTTAAATCAATCTCAGCTCATGCCAACAGGCCTCATAACCAAACAAACAGTCATGGACATACAGATCAAACTGACCTTTTCAACTTTACCCTTAAAAAGAGAAATACGGCAGATTAACTACATCCGTGATGTATTTTAACCAGTGAGAAAATGTTTGGATTGGAGGTGAACATAATTATTATATTGTTACTATACTACTCAAAATTACAGCAAGTTAAATCTCATTCTGGGTACTTCAACAATATGCCCCCAGTATGTTAAAGATCATTTTGTCAGAACAGAAATTTCCGACAGCATGATTGAAGTCTACACTGTGGAGGAGAGGCAGCATGCAGAAAACAGCAGCCTACCTTGTCTTTTTTCTAATGAAGACGAGCAAAACAAAGAAAAGAAAAAAGGAACAACAAAAAAAGAAGGTCAGACAAAAGATGATAGCATTTAATAGCACCTCAAAGCTTGTGTCAAAAGAGGGAGACAAGCAGATATCGGATATAAAAGTTGGAAAGCAGAATCAAAAATAAATACTGAGCAACAAAATTTCCTCCATTTTAAAAGTCCCTCTTAATTATGCACTAACTGTCAAAAGTTTGGAGGTCACTACAATTTTTTTCTCCTCAAAGACACTGATTTGATCAAATGACAGTAAAAACAATGTTACAAAATATTTCTATTTAAAATAAATACTGAATCCTGAGAAAAAAAAAAAGCATCACCATCTCCACAAAAATATTAAGTAGTTTTATTGCGGTCAACATTGATAAGAAATGTTTCTTGAGCATCAAATCAATATATAAGAATGTTTCTGAAGGATCACTGACTCTAAAGTCTAGAGTAATGGCTGTTGAAAATTTAGCTGCGCCATCATAAGTCGTTTAATTGTAAAACCAAATATAAAAGTGTTTTAAAATGGTCACAATATTATAGTTTTACTGTAATTTGTATCAAATAAATGCGGCCTTGGTGAGCATAAGAAACTCCTTATGCTCACCAACCCCAAACTTTTGAACAGTAGTGTAGATTCAGGAAGTCAAGAGTTAGTCTACCTTTTCTTTGGCCTTGCTGGGACTGGAGTTCTTGTTGGTGGTAGCAGGCATGGCTTCTTTCTCTACCACCCCCATAAAACGCAGCTCAGATTGAGTGTGGAACGACACTGTGCCCTTGGGCAGCTTTTTGATCCTCACGGCATGGTTCCTTTGGGCTGACAGCATGTCCTGATAGATAAAAGAGGGGATATTTTAAAGCTAGTCAATGTAAGACCACAATTACAATTTACATTTGCCTATGCTTTGTGTACATTTAAAGCAGTTGACCATTCTGGGTTTTTCCAATGGCTGATTCAGCCAGCAAACAAGAGCTGAGACAGAAACACTATAGTGGTTCTGGTGTTGTGAAATTTGGAAACTCACAGGGACAACAGTGAATTCCACTTCATCAGAAATGTGCAGTTGGCTCTCTTCCAGAACCTCGCTGAAATGGAAGAACATTCGGGCATCACGGTCCACACATTTAATGAAGCCAAAACCATCCCGCATGGCAGCTATCACACCCTGCACGAAAAGAGAGCTAACATTAACAAAAAATAAAAACAATCTGCAAGTAACCACAAGGACAAAATTCTGCAGTCGCACCATTTCGCGGGTCTCCTTTGTGAAATGAAAGGTGTCAGGGAGGATGTCGATATTTGTCGCTCTCTCCAGTTTGTCCCGACGGTCGGTGGATATATTGAACTGGACATGGTCGCCCTCCAGCAGCGTCACTTTGGACTTGGTGTCCTTCTCCCCCGAATAGCAGCTCTTTGTCAGTGAAATTAATTCTGGCACTGATTCGCCCAGGCAGCGGGTCGTTCTGAGAGAGACAAATGGAGTCTTATTCGATTTAACATGCAAGCAGAATCTATATGGTAATGTTATCGAGGGAGTCTGGGAAGACTAATGGCAAGAGCTGATTCACAAACCTGATTCTTGGTGGGGACCTTGGGAATAACCTTGGTGACAGTACCCTCGAAGGTCTCAATACTGATGTCCTCAAATATAACAGTGCCCTGAGGCAACAGTCTCACATCTGTGGCCACTTCCTTGCCCTATGAGAGACACACAGAAAAAAAACCAAAGGTCAATGGAACATAAATACAGATATTTTGCTCTTAAAGAGATTCCAATTGCTTACATTTCTTTCTTTAATGGTGAATTCCACATCATCTCCAGCTTGTAGAGCCTCCAGATCTCCTTTAAACTCACTGTAGTGGAAGAAGATCTCCTTCACAACATCCCCTCTTTCAATGAATCCAAAGGCCTCCTGCAAGACACAATTACAGGTTTGAAATTAGCAAAACTTTACTAAAAAGTACACATTTGAAAATATATTTGGAAAAAAAAATTAGCACTCAAAAACACTTTAAAATTAAAAATTTCACATTCTATTTTTGAACTTTAGAATAGTAAATAATTTGCAGCTACATTCTTAATTACAAGTTATTGCAATATTTAAATTAAAAATTTTGAAAATATACCATTTAGCTTTAAATAGGTTATTGCTAAACCCACACAACTTCCTTTATTGACTACTCTAGCTGAATGCCGAGATAAGAGAATTCTTTTGCCATTCTCCTCCTCACCAGAGGGCAAGAGATCACTATTCCTCAGTATAGTGTCTGCAGAAAAGCATTTTTGAATTAGATCCTTACCTTGGTAGCACAAACAACTCCCTGACATCTTGACTGTTTCTTCTTTACCAATACAATGTTGTGAGCACTAACAGCACCAGTACTGAAACAAACAAAAAAAAACCATTTCAACATGCAAAAAATGTTACTTTTCTGAAATTATACCCATTTCAATCAGACATTATAGAAATCAACTTACTGCTTGTTGGTCTCCATATAAAAACTGACTTTATCTCCAGTATCTAAAGTAACATTTCCTTCAACATCCTCAGGGGTGTAGGTCAAATAAAACACTTCCTGTGAGAAGATTCAAACCACAAACACTTTCAGAAATAGCAACTGCCACAATTAGTGTGCCATGTGACTATGATGATATTTCGTAAATTTCCTACCGTAAATATATAAAAATTTTCTTTTTGATTGGTGATATGCATTGCTAAGAACTTCATTTGGACAACTTTAAAGGCAATTTTCTCAATATTTAGATTTCTCTGCACCCTCAGATTCCAAATTTTCAAATAGTTTTTTTGGCCAAATACTGTCCTATCCTAACAAACCATTCATCAGTGGAAACCTTATTTATTTCAGATGATATATAAATCTCAGTTTCAAAAAAACTGATCCTTATGACTAGTTTTGTGGTCCAAAGTCACATATAAAGACCAGTTTATGAACCACAGCTGTTATTCAGCTTGGTTAGATGTTAAAGATGTGACACAAAATGGTCTCAAAAAGGGTAAGGAAGACAAGCAAATGTGTCTAAAATGTATAGGAAATTCTACAAATGAGAAGAAATGACACTCACCCCATTCCTCTCATAACACACACTGCCTGTGGGCACTTGGCCCGGTGCAGATTTCCCATCCAAGTGAGAAGGGATAGCTGACACTACCTGAAAAAAGGGGACGTGCACACAGACAAGACTAGGTTAGAGGCTGCATTGATGGGGGACAGGATCAACTAACCATTTTTGATTGCTAAAGAGAAGCTCTTTGAACACAGATGTGCAGCATGTATTGAACTAAAGAAAGATTATAAAAAAAATGCATTGAAGTGCAATTTGACTTGTACATCTGAATTCAAGGAACTAGTCATAAATTCAGTATTTAAGTACATGAATGACAGACTCTGATATTGAGAACAAATTAAGATTTATTTCTCTCATAACCGTATATTAAATGAAGATGAAAAGTTCTCCCAACAAGACCACAAAACACAAAGACAATCAAGCTCATTGTGAACCCACACAAAACGAAGCATTAGCATCAGGTTAAGAGGATTGCTATGCTATTCCTAATAACTGAAACCAGTGATTTATGCGTTTTCCAGGTCAATATGGATTAAAAATGAGCTCGAAAACCCAACAATGACGGACATTAATGGGACAAGGACAATAAAACACGAAAGTAAAATGTGTTCCTTAACTGGATGAATAAAACCATGCAGCACAGTTAAAGGAGAGGCGTGCAAGTCAGCCCCCACCTGCCCAGAAATTCGTTCTTCTGGCAACATTTCTGCCTTGATTTTTACCAGCTTCACCGCAATTGGTTTGCCAGTGCGTCTATCAGACGACACCTCAAACTCCACATCATCTGAAAAGTGGACGACAGACAAAACATAGAAGTCAGTTCCTGCATTAACATACATGTTAAGAGTGTTTTCAGTAGCCAAAAATGGCATTACATTGTTTATTTTCCTTGAAACAGATTAATCCATCCGTTTTAATAAAGCAGTTCAAAATGTTGGTTCAATGACTTGTCTGGATCAGAAACACACTCGCTGATTTGCTGGTACTGAACTTGACCAAAAACATTATCATCAAAAGGCTAAATATGTAATTTTTCCAGTTACACCGTTCAGCTGCTCATACCTCCGATCTTAAGCTCCTGCAGGTTGCCGTTGTACTGAGAGCAGTGGAAGAAGAGGCGGGCCTGTCTCTCAGAGCACTGAATGAAGCCGTATGATGCTAGCAGCTTTTCAACCACTCCGGTCTCACGAATTCCCATGCTCGTTCCATTGGCAAAGCCACCATGGCCATTATTATGCAGCAGACTGGGGTCAAAACTCATCTATGGAGAAATAAGACATAGGGTAAGTTAAAAATGCACTTGCTCAATTTTTGACCTTTAGCATTCTCCACATATCCAGCCACTCCACAACAGATCAGAACGTAAGTGTGGAAATGGTAAAATGGGATGAAACTGGATTTTAAATGCTGCAAGTATTTGCGACTATGAAAAAGAACAATTTGAAGAGGGGAAGCATTGTCCTAGTAATTTGTTGTGGCATGTAGGGTTAAGTTTCTGTTCTCCATTTAGTCTGTTCGAACTGGTTCCCTGATCAAGTAGATCAAAATACTAAGGAACACACAAAATGAAAGTACAATCTGTTTCATATTAAACCTAGAAACTAAAATTTAATTTCATGCATTTAATCCACTTCACACTGACTTATACTCACACTGAATTATATATTAGAGAATACACACAAACCCGTTACCACATTCAAAAGTTAGAACTGGGTCTTTTGAGGAAAATCAAGTGAACCGTACGTAAACGGTCAGGCAGGCATATGGTCAAAAGTTAGACAAATCAAAAACATTTTAGGTCCCCAAAAAGCTTTGTAAAGTCAAAAGCTTTACAACTCCTCAAGCATGCGGTTACAGTGTCAGGTATTCTTTGCCAGTGAGGACATCAAGTCGGCACACACTGTCCTATCATGCCCACTTACAGATCGCTGATACAAGGGGGTCCGCTTTTGCTTTTTGCCCCCTGATGTGCGAGAGACATGGCATGACACTGAGGCAGAGCGGGGGATTGGCTGGCTTGAGGTGGAGGGGGTGGGGGCAGCAACAGGGGTATCAGAGGCCTCCATCTTCAGGTGAAGGTAAGGGGTGGTGGGACACTGAGGGAGGGATAAGGGGGGAGTGGATATTTGAAAATAAAAACACTAGCTAACGAAGGATCACCAAACAGGAAGAGCCAATAGATGGCATTAAAACAACCCTACTGAGAAGTTCAATTCTGTAATAAAATAAATAAATAAATAAACTGCAAGAAATGAAACATGTCAAAAAGGCTATCATACCACTGATGACCTACATAGGGTTTAAAAAAAAAAAAGAAGCTGAGGGATCAAAATACACTCCTTATGCATTTTTAAGGTTCTAGTCATTACTAGCAGGTAGCTGCAAATATGCAATTTGAAATGTGAGAAGAGCTTTCTGGACTGACAAATCTAGTACAAAAAGTACAAAAACCCTAAACAAATCAGATATGTGCTTTCGGATTCAGTGTCCAGAACTGATATTTAAGACACGTTAAAATGGTTGGCGTCTAATTTACAGGAACATTTAAACCCATAGAAGCTACAAACAAGCTTGGCTAAAAGTAGTGATATGGCAAGTTTGCTTGCTTTTTTTTTTAATCTTGACTTTTCTTTGAATAAAAGCATCCCAAAAGAAAAAAAAAAGAAAAAAAGACAAACGTAACGGACACACAGGACTGTCAATATACTCAACTAACAGATGAGCATATCCATTACAACAGCTGTACTATTACTACAGGTCACCAATATTATCTTTACACAGTGGTACATTCCAAAGCCATGCTATTACATGATTTAACTTTCACTACTCCATTCAAGGACAACCTTATGTTTTAGTGATGACTTGTGATAACTGTGAAATGTGTATTTAGAGAGGTTGCATTTTGCATTAAAGCATGTGAACCACTGGAATACTTGAGTAAACAATCATCTGTGAACCAAATAACTATCACAACACACTTAGTGTGAACAGGCCTTAAAGGGATAGTTTACCCAAAAAAGAAAATTCTGTCATTACTTACATCCTCATGTTGTTCCAAACCCATAAGATCTTCATTTCATCTTCAGAACACAAATTAAGATACTTTTGGATGAAATCTGAGAGCTTTAGACACAGACAGCAACAACTAAAACGTTCAAGGACCAGAAAGGCAGTAAGGACATCGTTAAAACAGTCCACGTGACATCACTGGTTCAACCCTAAATTTTATGAAGCAATGAGAAAACGTTTTCGTATCAAAAATAACGACTTTAACAATTTCTTTTCTTCTCGGTCAGTCAAAAACTTACTTATTAGGATCAAATAATCAATAATAAAGATCTTTTATAATGAGTACATTGAAAGCTTTGAAAATAACTATAAAAATCAAACACTGCATTTTTTCAGATATATGAAGTGGTAACCTTAACTATTTATTTAAAGATTTAACATTTGTTAATGGTCTAAAGCAAGCAAAAAAAAAAAAACACTAAAATAAAATAGCAGAATAAAATTCTGAAAATCTTTCAGACCTCCTTATATTTAGGTTTTCATAATCCATTTGAGAACAAAAAATATTCATGAATTAATAAATCTGTACATATAAAATTATTTAATTTAAAAGTGTTATGTTTGTGGTTTTCATTCACGCAAACTACAGCTTTTGACATTTAAATTAAAATGTATTTGTGATTTTATGACTCTTTTTTTTTTTTTTTTTTTAATTAGAAACACAACCTTAATGTTATTTGTGTATTTTTAATTTTATTACAAGTAGGCCAACAGCGCCCCCGTAAGTAAATAAAACACCTTACCGGACCAGAGGCAGTTGTTTATGCTAAAGCATGTGCTAGTAATGTTGACTCTTGCACACCTGACACATCATATGCGCTTTCTTACATTAAATGCTGCGATCCAAAACAGTGAATCTATCATTCAGGCAAACGTTTGCTTCAAGAATGACCACACTGCTGATGTGATCTTATCACTACAAGGCCTTGAGGACATACAAGTTATTGGTCTCATCGGCAAGGCATATCGACATCATTTTTCCATATCGGGCCGATACCTTTGTTTACATTTTAAACCATTATCGGCCGATTTTGATAAAGTTCCGATAATATCGTGTATCCCTAGTAATTACGCTGCTGTCTATGGACGGTCAGAAAGCTTTTGGATTACATCAAAAATATCTGAATTTGTTTTCTGAAGATGAATCAAGGTCTTACAGGTTTGGAACGACATGAGGGCGAATGTTCATTTTTGGGTGAACTATCCCTTTAAATCTACTTCTCCACCCTTTGCTAGGAGACATGCTTGAGGAAAATCAGAATGTGTTAGTTTGATGAAGCGACTAGGAATGGCACTACTAGACTACACGGGAACATCAAATGGTTAGATGACACAGACTCTGACCAGCCTCGACCACTGCGCCATTACATCCAAAGAGATACCAGCCTTTACACACCAATAAACGCTCTGATTCACTCAGCGTTAGACAAAGCCTAAAATCCATTTCCTCCAATCATACATGGTTCAACAGCAGCCGACTGAACAAACCAATCTATGCTCAGCCGCTATATCAGTCTATATCAGTTCTTGCCTCTCCACCTCTCGTTGCTGCTCATCTCTACGGCAAGTGATCGAGGCCAGCCTCTAAGCCTGGTGATCAGGATGATGGAGTAAAGGAACAGCGCAGAGAGGGGCGACAGTGGGTGTTTAATGAACGAGTCGAGTTCGGGAGAGTGGGGGACAGTGGGGTGGAGAGCGGATGGCGGGGCACTTACAGATCGGCCGTAGGGTGACAGGCTGAGCCCGACGGGCGAGGTGCTGTTCAGGTCAGCGCTAACGAACGCTGCAGGTGGCGACGCCGGCAAGGTAAACTCGACAAAACCTTTCCAGGGACTACCCATAATTCTCCCATACACAGTGGCCAAATCAACTACACCAGGGATTGATCGGATTAAGCTGTTTTCTGAGTCTAGATTTTATTTTTAAGTCAGCCGTTGTGTTGCAGCTCCTCCCTTCCCTCTCCCCTCTCCTTATGGTTACACACCCAACAAAACACCTCAGGATTTCTGCAAAGGTGAAGAAAGGAGGGAAGGGGTGAAAATAAACTAAGGGAGAGGCAACAAGAACAGCCAGTGAACAAAGCAGCACAGTAAGGTCAGTCGAGGGCTGTGGGGGAGTGTTCAGGTGAGGACCCTACAGACAACATGCAAGTGTCTCATCAGCACACAAAGTTGAGTCAAAGTCTACCAAATTCTTCTCAGCAGGGTTTAATTTTCTCACAAAAACATATCTGGACTAGTGTTGCCAAGCGTGCCAAAGAACAACTACATTTTCCCTGTCATGAGGTCACAAACTTCAAGTTTAATTTTCTTTCTGCTACATTATACATAAAGATCTGTGCTTGGGTAAACAATGAGCGAATTACAGCTGCACTAGATTTTAGAGTTCACATTCTGAATACAACAAATCCGATAAAATATGAGGGGGGAAAACTGTATCAGAGCTTCATTGGAATTAAAAAATTTAAAGGGACGGTTCACAACAAAATTCTGTCATTTACTCACCTGTTGTTCTAAATCCATAAGACTTTTAATCACCATCGGAAAAAATATTTTAGATATTTATTCTCACATCCTTTTTGTTAGTCCATTGATGAAAAAAATCTGTGTTTTGGAAGTCGGTTTGGAACAACATGAGGGTGAAGATTTTCATTTTTGTGTGAACCATCCCTTTAATTCTCAATTTCTGTTCCAGAACCTACTGAGCTGCCTACCTAGGCAGCATTTTAACCAATCAATCAATCAAATCACAGGAAACAGAGAAGTGGGGAGAAAAAAAAAAAAAAAAAAAAAAAAAAAATCCAAAATGATGTACCAAGAAAGAGAAATGTCAATTAAACATACTTAAATTCATTTTATACTAAAAACATCTATATTTAAATAAAAAAAAAAAAAAGTAACAAAAAGTTAAACTCATTTCATTTCAGCTAGTATGCTTGCTTAGAAGGCGGCTCATTCGTTTTTGGACATTTCCAGCCTTTTCAGCTTTAAATTAAGAGACTGCTCTATAAACTGCATGACAAATTGGCCTGTTTTGGCACACTGTATATCATAAATGGAAAAACAAGTCAGATGAATCAGGATTATTCATTAGATAAGGAAAAAAAAAAAGTGGGAAGAGTGTCTGGCATGCCTTACCTTGTTCTGTTGTCTTGGAAGGCTGTAATGATTTGGACCAATCAATCACTTAATCGAAGCTTCAGACTTGGCTCACACACGCGCACACACACTTGTAAGGTTTGCCTCTCTGGCACACGTTTTAATTACAAAAAGTTGCAAAAATAAAGGACAAAAAAGCAAAACAAAAAAAAAAAATTTCCAAATAAAAAGGCAAGCGCAGGTGTTTGCACACTGCTTTTGAAAAAAAGTGAACAGAAATACAACAAAGACTGTGGGAACGGAAGGGGAAAAAAAAAGATCAGGGAGGGATTCGGTCTGCAATTGACAGAAAGAAAAAGGTCAAAACTGAAAAGACTAGCAGACAGCAGCCCTCTCCGCACCCCAGAGGAGGACGAGGTGCGGGGAGGATGAGGAGGGCTTGGTGCAGCGTTGGGACGTGTGCTTTTTCAAAGCTGTTGAGTAGGCACAAACTTCTTGTCTCAGATCAGGTCTCGCCTTTGCTGTTAACGTTGATGGTTGGTTGCTACGCTCGTTGCGGCCTGGTTCTGTTTATTAAATCTTTGGTTAGCTCGTTTGGTTGTGTCGTGTTTCTTTAGTTTTTTTCGTTTGTAGCAGTGCAGTTCTTCGTCTTGGTCTTCAGAGTTGTTGTACCGCTGGGTCGTTTTGGGGATGTTCGTTATGTTTTCTTTTTCCTTGACGTTTCTTCTGACCGATCAATGATCTGAACTTGAAGTAGTTTTCAGATGGTACAAAAATCAATTCGGTTTCACTTCATACTGTTTTGGGGGAAAGAAAAAAAAAAAAAAGATATTAGATTATACAGATAAAGTTACATTAAATGCATTTAGTCCAACAACAACAACAAAAAGTATATTAATCTAATTCAGGTCCAGTTTATTTAACTAATTTTCCCCCACCCCACACTTTTAATATATACGATTCAACACAATCAGTCCCCTCAGCCACACTCATTTAATGTGGTTAAAACACCATGTTACTCTCCTGTTGATACACAGGCCTAAAAATAAAGTTTCCTCAGCAGCCTTATGCACAGAAGAGCAGCTGACTGAATACACACATGAGGATCAACAAGTCTCAGCGTGAACCAGCAGTTGGCTGAGTATTTATGGAATACATTCAATTCTAGCGATCAACAACTGCAGATATCCAGCATGCCAATCATTCAGTTCCCTCCGGTCTATTACACATGAGACGGGAGGATCAAAAAGCTTGATATATAGGCCAGTTCATTACTTGCGTTGACGGATCAAGTACAGGCTTAAAATCTTACCTAGCCAGACAATTTTATTTTTCAAGTTGCAATGAAACAGAAGTAGTGAAATATTGTGTTCCACAATGTGCTGTACATCCATTTGTAAAGCAGAGTGGGGACTTGGTTCTATGTATTGGTTGTTGACTGGATTCAGAGATGTGCATTGCACCCAAAAGTGGAGGCACATAAATTGTTCTCAATTAGATCTACCTTTTTCTTCCTGTAAGCATGGGCACAGCCATTTGTAAAATTTATGGGTCTGGCTTCCAGTCTCATCTGTGCCCAGCTATTTTTAGTTGTACAAAACAGCTTGTTTTGCTGTTTGATATTGCAAATTGGTGTGTCTTACCATATTATTTTAATGTATTATCTTAATTATGAGCACACTGGTTTGTAGTACAAACAATGTCACCATTTACCGCACATTGTTATTCTGGTTATTTCCCTATAGCGGATAATGAACCGGAAGTCTCACCAATAAGCTTACTTCCGTTTTGAAGAAAAAGGCAGATAATGTGCATTTAGAAAACAGACAGGGTGAAATTTTAGTTCATGCTGATTTTCAAAACATTGTAGAGAACAGGACGACTTCTCTCTCTGACCTCTAAGTTAGAAAAATAAGCAGTACCAGATAAACAAACCTTGCGAGAACATTGTGCGCCTAGCTTATTTACAGCCTCAATGTTTCAGTAAGAATTAAAGAGATTCAGCCAAAAATAAAACATGTTACATTTATGACAATAGTAATGTTGTTTCTCATGGAGAGCAGTATGTTTGGAACTACCAACCAAATATCAAGAAAACATAAATTTGTAAATTGCGATATCACATGAATTTGTACAATGTGATTCAAACATTTTTTTTTGTAAAGCAGAATGAAGGTCTTAATCCTAACAGTCAATCAGATGGCATTAAGTCATTCACAAAAATGTAAAAAAGTGTTTTCACAGCACATCATCAATCGGCCATATTGGCGGTCACTAAATACCAATGAACCAAAAACTTGCATATTTTGCAGATGATTGCTGCCGAAACCGGTCAATTATTATCATGTTCTGGGCTGTGCTAATCGGTTCGGACCGGGAAAAATTTGGGTAACTATAGACTGCCAAAGTTATAACAAATCATAGAAAAGAGTTAAAAAATTGTCAAAAGGGACCAAGGTACAAAAGGCATTTGTGGTTGGCCAAACTTAACCAGAATTTCTAGGACAAGAATCTTGACAACATTCGTGTTTGTGTTTATTTACGGATAAGTAGGTGACATATTAGGCTAATCTTAATTAATACTGCTTGTACACATCTTTACCACTCTTTAGTTTGTCGAACTTTAGTTTGTCTAAATATTGGGCCCCTTCCTGCTTACCAAATCCTTCTCTATATGATTTAGCAGCTTCCACACGGTTTTTCCGTGGTTTAGACAGCATAAATTAACAGAATAACATGTTAAGTGGTACATTAACCATGCAACCCATGCTGTTGTTTACATCCGAGTATCAGGCCGCGCATTCAGGTAACTGACCGAATCGTGACGTTGAGTGCAAACCGTCATAAAAGTGTAATGGAATTTTCATCTTTGACTTAGTTAACCGATTAAAAATGGATTAAAATGGATAAAAAGATTTTAAATGTAAATGTATAACAATAACGGAAATGGGAAAATCTGTGGAAAAACAAGTGATTTGATCCCGCCTACAGTGTACACGTTTATAGACCTCCGCGGGTGACGTCGACACCCCCGAGCGCGTGCTGCTCAGCTGCGCTTGACAGCGCCTCAAATATACAAACCACAAGCTGTAAAGTATATTGGGACCACCGTTAAGTTTCGTTATAAAAGCGAACCTGTAGATTTCTACAACATACATAAATAAAATGAGGACGTGAAACTATGTGACGCAAGCAGCGCTTGAGCAACAGCTGGGAGTGGATCCATCTGGAGCGCATCCAGAGACAAAATCACTAGCGATGCCTTTTCAGACAAGACAACTCCAACACACGCTACTCCTATGAGCATATTAGAAAGTGTACTAGAAAGATGGAGACCAACAAATGGCTAAAAGTAGAAACTAGGGCGTTGCAAACCCAAACGAGAGAATACGACCAGAGTATTTATCAATTGTTCAATATCAACTGGAATATCATAGAAATGGCCTTCGTGGGAAATTGTTTTACCAATATTTTTCTTTCAGAAGAGAAAATTCTGTAGCAAAGTTTAAACATAAACATATATATTCAATATAAAATTGCTTTAGATTTCTTAAAAATGGATTTTAATTCTTTTCCCAGGCATACAAAATTACAATTTCCAAATTCCATGATATTTCTAGGTCATCATGGCCATTGAAACACTGGTTTTAGTAAGAACTCGTTTTGAAAGCAAGTGAACTCTTTTCCTGCCCTGAAAAAACAGGGTTTAGTTGTTTAACTCAATTTACTAAGTGTCGATAAAACGGGATAGACGGTGATCCAGTCGGGCTTAAAATAAATCACTCAGCCCGACAACAAAGGCACACGGTGGCGGCTGTCGGGTCACGCTGGGCCGCCGCTGCCGCGTTGGAGCCTCGACTGGCGGTTTATTTCTTAAAAAGTGACCTTTACACAACATCTCCCACGACGGGTGTGGCAGATAAATAAGTGGGTCTTTTATTGTTCAAAACGACTCTTTGCCAGTAAGAGTGATTTAGGCGCTGGCTAACATGCTAAACCGCTAGAGCACACGCAGAGGAAACACTGCCCCCACCCTAAACCGATCAACTGTTCAAAAACACGCAGGAAAATTTAAAGCGAATGATATAAATGCACACGTCGGAAGCTTAAACGTTCAAGTAGCCATGTAAGAGTTATGTGACATCGCAACATTGAATAAATATAGAAGAAAACTCACCCCAACAGCTTTCAGCACTGTCACCAGCGCCGCCATAAGCAGCACGGCACATTACGTAGTGAGGAGCTGTGCGAACTCTCGCGATATTAAAACAGTTCCCTGTGAACTGTGGGGGACACGCCACTGGGTCAGAGGTCACAATTAAGTAACTCATTTACGTTATTCTGTAAAGTACTGCTAACCTTCCTCTATATTTTCACCGTGTTAAAATTTTAACATCAGACATTGACAGAGATTTTAAGCTTGGAGTTTCTTGTATCAGATACTAAAACTATCAACAAACCGTCCAAAACCATGTTTTTAATGTGCTTTATGGACATGCCACATGCTTTTACTATTTTAATACTTTGGAGATCCATAATACCATGGTATTCCACAATAACTGTACATTTATTAAACTATAGTAATACCATTTGTTACCACATGGCTGATCACGTAAGTAATAAGTGTCTTTGTGTAAAAAATACGTAATATCTAACATCAGAGAACAAAGTACAAAGTATGCACTGTGCCCTTCAGTAATGCACTTACATGTAATTCATGAAACAGTCTTGGTGGCAAATTTTATTAGAAAACAATAAATATTATTGTCAGACCTAATTGACAGTTTTTGATAAAAATATGAAACGTTTACAGGTTCAAGACATATTTTATAAAAGTGACAATAACATGGTCACATTGAAAGAGACTATGCTTTCTACTGCATATCAAGCCGTACAGAGAGAACAAAAAAGAAAGAAACAAATAACACTTAATATACTCTGCACACACTGATATTTTTCTTTTGTTTAATCCAAAATTGTACCTACTCTAAATAAAAAAAGAACAACTATGGTCACATTATGAGAGTATTATTCTTGTAATAACATGAATCATAAGGCACTTTCCATGGCACTCTTTTTCAGATGCAGGGATGTCGTTCCAAAAGTGTGGATGTAACACTGACTGTTGAAAAATGCTGTCTAGGGTAAGAATTCACCATCTTTCATGTTCAGGTTTAGTGAATGGTCCATTGATTGCTCAGTATTACAGTATTCACTTTAAATGAGCCAATAAAACACGAAGCAGCCAAGCATGACCCAATGACTCGCCCAGTTTAGCTCTGACCATTTCTGAATGGTGTGACTGGCCATGTAACCCTGTGTGGAAACAAAACACTGTGATAAAGCAGCTCTGACTGATGGAATTGTTTAGATTTTTATCAGTAGCTGGTTGTTTATATTAGAATTCTATACATTTTCAAATGGCATATGCATATGAAAACGCTCACCTCCTCAGCATGCATGCTGTCCATTTCAGAGTCAAACAGTGATCCCAGATATGTCAGATGGAATACTGACATCGCACTGAAGAACAGGTTAACACCATACACCCACACTGTCTACAACAGAAAAAAGAAAAAAAGACATCTCAATGTAAAAATGTCTAGAAGAAATTTCTGAGGAAATCTGTGAACTAGAGATCTTATACTGCACAAACCAAAAGAAAAAAGTTTTTATCATGAATTCAGTTGATTCTGCAGTGTAGGACAGATCACCTTCTTATTTTGGTGATGGCAGTCATTTGGGCAGCGCTTTGACAGTATACAAGCACTGAAAATAGCTGCCAGCCGCTTTCTCAGAACTGCAAGAGAAAACAAAGACAGTATTTGAGTCCTGTTGGCCAGGCCAATGATGTGACATCTATTATAGGTGTTAGAGTTTCCTACCTACTGAAATGTGTGCCATGAACTTAAAGGAGAAGTCCACTTCCAAAACAAAGATTCACATATAATGTACTCAGCCCCTTGTCATCCAAGATGTTCATGTCTTTCTTTCTTCAGTCGTAAAGAAATTATGTTATGTTTTTGAGGAAAACATTTCAGGATTTTTCTGCATTTTGTTTCTGCAGTTTAAATGCGGCTTCAAACAATCCCAAATACGGTTGTAAACGATCCCAGCCAAGGAAGAAGGGTCTTATCTAGCAAAACAATCGGTTATTTTCATAAAATAATACAATTTAAATACTTTTTAATCTCAAACGCTTTGCCTTTCTCTCCATGTCGAAAAACTCCTATCGTATTTTCTCCCTCAACTTCAAAAATCATTTCAAAATCATCCTACATCGCTGCATAAGTTCTGACCCAGTCTTTGCAACGTGAACATGCAAAGATCATCAAATAGCCTTAACAAAAAAGGTAAAACAGCGATACAGGTAGATTTCAAAGTTGAGGGAGAACATGAGATGGGAGTTTTTTGACATACCCTAACTGTCATGAACCGGAACAAAAACAGTACAAGCAGAGTAAGACAAGACGAGCGTTTGGCATTAAGAAGTATATAAATTGTATTCTTTTTATTAAAATAACCGATCGTTATGCTAGATAAAACCCTTCTTCCTCGGCTGGGATCATTTACAACCGCATTTGGGATTGTTTGAAGCCCCATTTAAACTGCATTTTGGAAGTTCAAAATCGGGGCACCATATCAGTCCATTATATGGGGAAAAATGCTGAAATGTTTTCCTCAAAAAACATAATTTCTTTACAACTGAAGAAAGAAAGACATGAACATCTTGGATGACAAGGGGGTAAGTAAATTATTTGTGAATTGTTCTGGAAGTGGAAGTGGAAGTCTGTTTTCATTTTCTTGATGGCAAGCATGCATGAATAAAATAAAATTATTGTTTACCATGTTCAACGTAAGTGATGAATCCCAAAGACAACAACACCGCCCCCAGATGAAAGCTGAGACCCTGACAAACAACATATAATTAATTATTCAAAGAAAATATACTACCATTTTAAAGTTTGGGGTCAGTGAGAGTTGTTTTTGTTTTTTTAAGTTACAACTTTTATTCAGCAAGGATGTATTAAATCAAAAATCAAAAATGACTAAATACACTCGTAATGTTACAAAAGATTTCTGTTTTAAATAAATATTGTTCTTAAAAATATTAAGCAGTTGTTTTCAACACTGATAATAAAAAGAAATGTTTCTTGAGCACCAAATTCAAATGCATATTAGAATGATTATGTGACACTGCAGACTGGAATAATTGCTGCTAAAAATTCAGCTTTGCCATCAAAGGAATAAATTACATTTTAAATATACACTGCGAGTCAGAAGTGTTTGAATATTAAGATTTAAAAAGTTTTTAAAGAAGTCTCTTCTGCTCACCAATTCTGCATTTATTTCATCCAAAATACAGCAAAAGCAGTAATATTGTGAAATATTTTTACCATTCGAAATAACTGCTTTCTATTTGAATATATTTTAAAATGTAATTTATTTCTGTGATCAAATCTAAATTTTCAGCATCATTACTCCAGTATTCATTGTCACATGATCCTTCAGAAATCATTCTAATATGATGATTTGCTGTTCAAGAAACATTTTTAGGGGCCTGGCACCTATTGTATCCGTTGGCGTTATTATTATTCCGCTTCTTCTTCTTCTTCTTCTTCTTCCTCTTCCGCCGCAAGTCTATGGCAGCCCATAGAACCGCTTGCGGGAAAGTTGTATAATTTTGCACACTGATAGAGGACAGACCCAACATTAACCATAGCAAGTTTGGAGTCTCTAACTCAAACTCTCTAGTGCCACCACTTGTCCAAACTTTCAAAAGATTTATGCTAATAACATTTGAACCGTAAGCCACACAACAAAATTTTTTTTTCCCTCTGATTCCTTGGCTTATGCCGAGTGGAATGGACACCAAAATTCAAAAATCGTACGGTTTATTTTTTTCGCTATTCTCAATTGTTCGTAAAACCTGCTTTTTCGAACTCGTCCTAGGCCGTTGCACCAATTGTCACAAAAATTGATCCAGATCATCTTCAGACCATGCTGGCAAAAAGTTATGGAATTCAAGTCGATTCGTCCAGCCGTTCACGAATAACACGCGAAAGAATTCTACGAAAAGCTAGCAAAAATCAATGTGAGGCTATATCTCCGTAACAGTTTGTCATATTGACACCAAACTTGGTGTGTGTTATAACAAGCATGACCTGAGCCTACCTGCAGTGTTTCGGTGCAGTGCCCCCTAGTGGTCAGGAGATACGAAAAATGGCTATTTTTCTTTATAACGTCTGAATGATTTGTCCAAAAATCACAAAACTGGTCTCTTTAGATTCGGTGTGTCATACCGAGTCGAACCATATCCAATTTTCCCATGTCAGCCATTTTGGGTGTCGGCCATTTTGAATTTAGCTTTAAAATGCTGTATCTTGAGAACGGATTAGCGTATCGTTTCGACATTAATTACAAAAATGTTCGGCACCATGCCCTGAATGTACATAAAAATTTTGGGGCCAGCGCCACCTTGTGGTCAAAAGTTATAACGAAATTTCAAAAAATGCTAATAACTTTTGCGTACATTAGCCTATTGAAATGAAACTGATTTTGATAGATTCCTTCGGTCATGCTGAGAACACCGATACCAATTTTGCCAATTTTGGCTGAACTTCCTGTCCGCCATTTTGATTCATGTTGAAAACCTACTTTTTCGAACTCCTCCTAGATCGTTAGTCCAATTTTCACCAAATTTGACTCAGATCATCTTCAGACCATGCTGGCAAAAAGTTATGGATTTTGTGTCGATACACGAAACCGTTTTCGTTTAGCGCATCAACGAATTTACTGGAAAGATGCCAAATTGCATCCGAGTCTGTATCTCTGCAAAGCTTTGACATATTGACACCAAATTTCATATGTGCTATTGTCACCACACTCTGACCAAGCCACATCAATTTGGTAACAGTGCCACCTATGGGTCAGAAGTAATACGCCATTCACTAAACATTAATAATGAAATTTACAAAAATGCTAATAACTTCTGATTACATTAGCCTATTGGAATGAAACTGATGCCAATAGATTCCTTGGGTCAAGTCGAGAACATTGATACCCATTATGCCGAAATTGGCCAAACTTCCTGTCCGCCATTTTGATTAATGTACAAAACCTACTTTTTCGAACTCCTCCCAGACTGTTAGTCCGATCTTCACCAAATTTGACTCAGATCATCTTCAGACTACGCTGGCAAAAAGTTATGAATTTCGTGTCGATATACGAAACCGTTTTCGTTTAGCGCATCAACAAATTTGCTGGAAAGATGCCAAACTACATCTGAGGCTGTATCTCTGCAAAGCTTTGACATAATGACGGCAAACTTTGTGTGTGTCATTGTCATTTCACACAGAACACGTCACATCAATTTGAAAACAGCACCACCTGTTGGTCAAAAGTGATAAGCCATTAAATTATATTATTGGTTGTTTTTATGATTTTTTAGCCATTTCAACTGATATCATTCTAAAATGACTTTAGTTACTCATTGTTACAGTCGGTCTGTTGCTCCTTGCCATGCTTAGCTCCTCATTCTGCCTCTGTTGTGCTTGGCCCCGCAATTGCTGCTTGCAGCTATATTTATTATTATTATCATCAATATTTAAAACAGTTAAGTAAAACTGTTTCATATTTAAAACCGTTTTTTTTTTTTTTTTTTTTCAGGATTCTTTGATAAATAGAAAGATCCGAAGATCAGCATTTATCTGAAATAAAAAGCTTTTGTAACATTATAAACTATACAAAGAAAACTATACAGGGAAGAAATGACAGAAATTAATACTTTTATTTAGCAAGGATGCTTTAAATTGATCAAAAGTGATGATAAAGATATTTATAATGTTACAAAAGGTTTCTATTTCAGATAAATGCTGTTCTTCTGAACTTTCTATTCATTAAATAAACCTGAAAAAATTCTACTCACCTGTTATATAATAATAATAATAATAATAATAATAACAACAATAAATGTTTTTGAGCAGCAAATCTGAATATTAGAATGATTATTAGTAGGATCATGTGACTGGAGTAATTCAGCTTTGAAATCATAGGTATAAATGACATTTTAAAATATATTCAAATAGAAAACACTTATTTTAAATAGTAAAAATATTTCAAAATGTTACAGTTTTTGCTGTACTTTGGATCAAATGAATGCAGGCTTGGTGAGTAGAAGAGACTTCTTTAAAAAAACGTTCAAAAACTTTTGACTGGTAGTGTATATTAGACAGAAAACAGACATTTTAAATTAATGCAGCCTTTGTGAACATAAGACCTCAACATATTTAAAAAATCTTACCAGCCAAAATTGTTTGAATAGTAATGTCAATGAATTTAGAGTTAATGTCCTACATTAACCACCAGAGGTCTCCACCTAACTACAATACCGTGAATTAGGCATTTGTCAATGATATTTATCTATATTTATAGTTTATTTATAGTTCAGTGGTAGATTACTGTTCTCTGCTGTACTATACATTTACATAATAATTGTGGGGAAAAAACACAAAATATTAAAGATGTTTTAATTTATTTCAGATTTCTGTTCATTTCTGCCAGAATTATCCACCAAATTGAACCCATCTCTACAACAACATCCTTTTTCTGAAACCTACCCCCCTCAGATGTTAGTGAATCCAAAGAGATTCACATTCACAGTATATTTTTTAACTAGCTAAACCACGGGTCACTTTAACATGGACATTTTGATGCATGGATGCCTAAAAATACCAGCTGTTATTCTTATGTACTTGCATTACTAAAGGTCAAACTGGTAATACAGCATGAATGATTTTATCTTAGCTACGCACTGAGTTACAACCCAACATGCACAACTACAATAGCTTACTAAGGTGACAAGGCATAAGCTGCCAGGGTAGGCAGCTGTGATTGAATTATCTATCCACACCAGCTGTAGACAGCAGCTTAAATCTGGGTCATGGCGTTCTGAGATAAGAAACCATCTTCATCCAGGCTGTCATGTTACAGGGAAACAGTTTTGGGGATCAGGTGTTTTTTTTACCCTTACACAAACTCAAATCTGTTTAAACAGATGGTACCTGATTCTGTGCCAAAAAACCTTCATAAAATGTTAATAACCAGAGAGCTGTAAATCATACTTACATGTAACAACGCACTGGCAGTGTAGGTCACCAAGATGGCGGGGAAAGTGCCAAGTTTGAGTGCACTTTTAAAGACGTCTGTGTGTTAAAATGTACAGGGAACATGCATATGAATGCATAACATATATGCATCTATATAATAAATCTGAATGAATACACATACATGCGTTGAGCCACTTAGACATGGGCAGATTCCAAGAAGTAACGACTTCCACCATAGACCTCGGCAATTCCACATTCATAGGTTTAGCTACTGTAATATCCCTTTGAAATGAGAAAATGTCACATTACGTCTCAACAATACTGTTATTTAACAACAAAAGAGAGATAATGCATTAGTATGTACCATTTGATGTGGTCTTTGTGCTCAGAGAATCCAGCTCCAGCCATCACAGTGGTTGTTTCACTCAAGTAGCTGACAAAATAATTGCTGAAGTGGAAGGACACCGCATTTTCATAAGCGTGAAGCCACCTGAGGACAAAAGGCCAATAAAAACAATATTATACAGAAAATGAAATAAACATTCAAGCTAGCCATTTCATTTCCTCTGGAAATAGAATCCCAATGGGGAGGGAGCGAAGGAGGGATGAACAGCTCACCTACGTGGAAGTCCATCACCGTAGATGGGAATGAAGTATGGAAAGAGATAAGGAGCAATGCAGTTGGAAATAACCAGGCAGAACTGACTCCTCAGAAAGCTCAGAGCAATCTTTCCAAACCAGCCAACGCTCTGCAGGAGATAGTAAGATAGTTACTGTATAGCAGACGTGCTCATCACCAATAAAGATTATCTTCTCTACAAAGAAAACAATTCCTTTTCCCATTTAGCATTTAAAACACATTCAATTTATTTTAATGTCAATATTTGCATATACATATAAAGACACTTTCTGAAAACTGCTTTGAAACTAAGGACACAGAGGGTAAGCAACTACAATTTTTTTTTTTTTACAAAGTTATATAAATATATATTTATACCATTCTAAAGTTTTAGAATGGTATAAATGGTATATACTAAAATATATTTTATATATATTTTTATATATATACATTTTAATAAAACAATAAAATAATTGTAATACTTTTTTAGCATAATTACTTTTAGTTTAGTGTTACGTTAATTATTTAGAAATCATTCTAATATGCTGATTTGGTGCTCAAGAAACATTTCTTAGTATTGTCAATGTTAACTACAGATATTTTTGAATATTTTTTAAAACTGTGATACATTTTTTAAATGAATATAAAGAACCGAATATGATTTATATTGTTGTTATCAAAGTGTATTTACGGTCATTTCTGAACAATTTAATGAATTCTTGCTGAATTGAAGCAAAAAAAAAAAAAAAAAAAAAAAAAAAAAAAAAAAAAAAAAAATCGTACTGACCCCAACACTGTTGTACAATGCCCTCCAAAAGTTTGGAAACACCCTTTGCAAAGTGTGGTTTTGGACGATATCAGCATAAATCCTTATCATTTTTTGGTGCAAATACATTAAAGTAACTTGACAATATCATTGAAGACCAGCAATAATAATTTTCATTTTGATTACATAATAATGGCAATATATACACATGTCAAAGTCAGACATGCCCCTTTACCAGCTGTGATGCCTGGTTACTGGTTTAAACTTGGCCCAGGTTTTTAAAAGATTTTTGGGTCAGCACACCTTAATAGCTTCAACAACTGATTGCCAATTAAGTTTAGAATACAATGAATTTAGGCCCAGATTATGCAGAGCTGTAATAGCTGCTAATGGTGGATATTTTGATGAATCGAAAATTAAATTTTTGCTATGTATAAACGATTTATGTAATAAAATATGTTTTCACAAAATTATCACAAATTAAAAAGCATTCATGCCAATATTGTCTAAAACCCCCACTTTTCTAGGGTGTTTCCAAACTTTTGGAGGGTAGTGTATATAAAATAAAGTATACACTAGGAGTCAAAAGTTTTTTAACAGTAAGTTTTTTTTTATGTTTTTTTTTTTTTTTTTGTCTCTTCTGCTCACCAAGCCTACATTTATTTAATCCAAAATACAGCAAAAGTCAGTAATATTGTGAAATATTTTTACTATTTTAAAATAACTGCTTTTTGTTTGAATATATTTTAAAATGTAAGTTAATCCTATAATCAAAGCTAAATTTTCAGCATTATTAATCCAGTCTTTAGTGTTGCATGATCTCACAGAAATCATTCTAATATGCTGATTTGCTGTTCATACTATTATTATTATTATTATTATTATTATTATTATTATTATTATTATCAATATTTAATCCAATTCCAAAGATCAGCATTTATCTGATATTAAAAGCTTCTGTAACATTATACACTATACCATTCAAAAGCTTGTAGTCAGTATATATATATATAAGAAATAATAGGAAAAAAATGATTTTATTTAGCAAGGATGCTTTGAATCAATCAAAAGTAATGATAAACATTTATTATGTTACCAAAAATTATATTTCAGATAAATGCTATTTCTGAACTCTCAATTCATAAAAAAACAAAACTGAAAAAAATTCCACTCAGCTGTTTTCAACATAATAATAATAGATGTATTTTGAGCAACAAATCAGAATATTAGAATGATTTCTGAAGGATCATGTTACTGGAGTAATGATGCTAAAAATGCAGCTTTAAAAATCACAGGAATAAATTACATTTTAAAATATATTCAAATAGAAAACAGTTATTTTAGTAAAAATTTTACTGGTTTTGCTGTATGTTGGATCAGATAAATGCAGACTTGGTGAGCAAAAGAGACTTCTGAAATATTCAAATAATACACATAGAGAGAGCTCACAGATGTGAAATAATTATAAAAAAAAAAAGAATAAATATGAAATGATTTATAATAAATGAAAAAGTAGGTATATTATTTTTACAAAATTGTATTTACCATTTTGCGCCCATTAATTGCATCTGTGTAGCGGGCGAAACTGATCCATGGCCCAAAGATGACAGTTCCCGCAAAGAAGAGGTATCCCATGAACTCCAGCGGGGGAAGGAAAAGAAGACACAATGCCTCGATCAAGGTCAAAAGCCAGAGAGATGGCCTTCATAGCCACCACCATCTGAGAGCCTGGACACAACCCAAACAGGCCATACAGCAGATGTGACACCATAATGAGTGTCATTTGATTAAATTACTAACTATGAAAACTGAGCTTGAATAAAATTCAATGAAGACACACCTCTCATCTTATGCCAGGTCTCTGCGTCTATCATGTGTAGCTCTCTACAATAAAAACAAATAAAATATGTGACCACTTGTGATTGTGCATCCTAATAAGTTTTTCCATTTTCAACCAGTTTTCTATGTTCATTAAGCCCTATCTATAAAAATGCAGTCATATGGAAGTGGATGACAGACCCCATCAGCATGTAAATGAGGATGACGACGGAAAGGAAGACTCCTCGGATGCTGGAGTTTATGCTGAGGAGCAGGATGAGGTAGCAAAGGAGGCACAGGATAATCACCCACATCATGTGCAGCTCAAAGAACACGTACAACACGTACAAGCCGCCCGCCAGCGAGCTCAGATGCTTCACATGACATGAGACACCTGTCAAAGAGGGAAACAGCATCAGCATACCACATCAAGACTCAACAGATGGACCCATTCAGCAACACGAGTTGGATATAACAAGATCAAGTGTGAAGATTTTCGCTACAACACACGTTTGTGTCAAACAGATGACAAAAAGCGTTGATGTTAGCCATACAAGAATCAACTGTGCCATGTTCCCATCCTTTGGGGGGAAGACTGTGTCAGCTGAACAGGTGTTTGAGAGCTGGTGTTGTGTATGATCGACTCACCTAGTCTACAGATGACCCGACACAGCAGGCAGACGAGCAGAAGCTGCCAGACCTGCTCTAAACCCTGCTGGGCAGTGGGCAGCACACAGCCCTCTGCTAGAGCCTGCAGGAACTCCATACGCCCGAAGGAATCCATTATAATGTCCCTGGAATGTTGTTACACACAGACAGGGTCTACAGAAGAAAAAGAGAGTATTATTTTATTGTACGATTATTGGATAGTTTTATCACAGAGCTCAACAATAGGGATGGCCTGAGGCTAATGTGAGGCAATTTTAGGCCAGCTGATGGAAATGTCACTGGAGCTGCATTATCACAAAATCCCATATTTGTTGACCTTGAACATGTGTTTTTATGCCTTGCAAAGAATATATTAGGTTTTCAGAGATGCTGTGATTTTTATGCAAATGTGATTATTTAAATACACTACCAGCCAAAAGTTTTTGAACAGTAAGATTTTTAATGTTTTTTTAAAGAAGTCTATTCTGCTCACCAAGCATGTTTATTTGCTCAAAGGTACAGCAAAAACACTAACATTTTGAAATATTTTTTACTATTAAAAATAATAAAATAACTGTTTTCTACTTGAATAGATTTTAAAATGTAATTTATTTCTGTCATTTTAAAGCTGATTTTTTTTTAGCATCATTACTCCAGTCACATGATCCTTCAGAAATTCTAATATTCTGATTTGATACTTTAAAAACATTTATTGTAATTATTATATTAAAAACAGCTGAGTAAAATTATTTCAGGTTTCTTTGATGAATAGAAAGTTCAGAAGCACAGCATTTATCTAAAATAGAAATCTTTTGTAACATTATAAAGATCTTTTGATCAATGTAATTATTAATTTCTATAATCCTCCCCTTTTTATTTCAGATAAATGCTGATCTTTAGATTCATCAAAGAATCCTGAGGAAAATGTACTTAACTGTTTTAAATATTGATAATAATAATAAATGTTTCTTAAACAGCAAATCAGCATATTAGAATGATTTCTGAAGGGTCATGTGACATTGAAGACTGGAGTAATGATGCTGAAAATTTAGCTTTGTTTACACAGGAATAAATTATACTTTAAAATATATTTAAGTAGAAAACAGTTATTTTAAATAGTAAAAATATTCCAAAATGTTACCGTTTTGCTGTACTTTGGATACAAAAAAAAATGCAGGCATGAAACATGAAACATGAAAAATATTACTGTTTAAAAACTTTTGACTGGTAGTATATGTATTTAATATTATAATATGATTTATTTTTATTATTTGTAGTGTTTTATCTATTATTTTGCTTATGGGTAAAATCTTTAAAATATCTTTTACATGAAAAAATTTTGGCTGGGAAAGTAAATATCTGAACTACTGGGCAAACAGGGAAAAAAATCATTGCGCAAAACCAGTCAATAAACTCAATGTAATTGCTGAGACAGACAGGGACAGAGCATTCTGGAATGACCTTTTCAAGTTCCCCTGAGTCTTGCATGAAAACCGGGCCAGTCTGTGTTCATATAACATCCCCTTCATTCCTAAACAGAGGTTATATATTACAACGACGAGCTTTACCTTACTGACTAATGTTACATCACTGACTATCTGAGCTTGCGTGTGATTTAGTAGCACTTCGTTTTTTTATCCGTATAGGAATGTTGTTAGATTACAGTTCCTGTCTCTAAACATTGCAGCCATTGCATCGTGCTATACTAGTATTACTAGTATTAACTACAAATTCATGAACTTGAGACTGAGTTCTACGAGCTGTTGCAGCGAGATTGCAGGTAGAGTGTTAGATTACGAGGGAAGAGCTCACTGCTGCACTTTCACGCGATTCTTACCGATCTCCAGGAGCACACAAATATCCTGTGCTACAACCGCACACCCGGAAGTAGGATGAGACTTTTTCCAGTTAAATGTGTCGTCCAGCTCATCCAGGTGTCCTTTCCATTCCGTTAGCACGACTATAAACATCTGCAAGACTCAGTGGAGAAACGCAACCTCTGTCGTCTTATAAACATCCCGGAGTTCAACCAAACTTGACTCCAGCGTGCTGCGTTTACTGTTCACTTCCTCCGCAGAGCCGGTGGAGGTGCTGGAGTGCCTGTGATTTATGATGGGATGCACTGATAATGCATTCCATTCCCTTTCTGTTTTCCTTTTGATTCATTTATGATCAAACCCATTAAAAAGTCATTCGAGTCTTCTCTTATCTTTTCCCAGCCCGTTTTCTTCTGAATTATAGAAGTTCTTGAAATGACCCAGGACTGAGATTTTATTTATTATTTTCCAGAAATTGGATTGCTTATTGTTTTTGCTTATTGAAGAAATTCTGTTTATGTACTATATATTGGGGAGGCTCAATATAGGTCAAATTTCCCCCTTTCTTTAGCAGTTGTTCTACGTTGGTTTCAAACACCTACATCAAAATTATTTCTGAAATAATGGTTTTCAATTTTTTTTAATTATTTCCCATAAACAAAAAATGATATTTTTGTACGACTACAGTTTTAATAAATGTCAGGTTGTTGTAGTCTATATTAATAATACCTAATGATATATAGATTTTTTTTTTTTTTGTTATCTTTCAGTCATGCCAATATAATAGTGCCTAGACTAAAATAACGTATATATATATATATATATATATATATATATATATATATATATAAAGGTGGAGGTGAGGTAAACATATATATATACGTTTGCATTATACATTATATTTTCACGTAAGCGATAGGTGCTTGCAACCAGTAATCACTTTTGCCTGGGGACGTAACCATAGCAACAGCTGCCTCACGTGGTATCCAAAAAAAAATTGTATGTATGTATCATTATTTATTTATTTATTTAATATTATTGGCTACATTTATTGTATCACTTAAATAGTTTTTGGTGGGGTATGTATTTTGTAATATAAACAGCTGTAAGAAGTCGATCTGAATGATTAAAATTATAATAATTTTAAATCTAAATTATTAATTCGCATAATGAAAGCAAACAAGCTAGTCTTGAGCAATAAACAATTATTTTCAGTAACTACTGGAGGCACTAAACAGAACAATATTCTTGTTGAGTCACGCACCGTGTAATTCTTTTGAATCTTTTTATCGAGCAATAGCTTTGATGAATTAATTACACCCACACAATTAAACGCATTTTCATGATTTGTATGTTATTTTTAGGCGGTGTGTCTCCTGCTGTGGCTGATTTAGGGTTGCACTATAACTCTGACTGAGCTACAAGTGAGACACGGGAACACCGTGACACTTGTTTCCATGGTAATTGTTCATATGACACTGGACAAGCTCAGTCTAAATTTAGTTCCTATATGCAAGACTGCTGTCTCTCATTCCCCTGGAAACCTTTTGTAATTGTAAATGTCACTGGCTGCACTGACAGTTGAAAGCAACGTCATAAATGTAAAGATTCATGTTCATTTAATCTTGACGAAAATCAGCTGGGTGGTTAGATGCAAGTCACGTAAGGATAAAATAATAGGTCTAGTTGATTAAGGTACATGCGAGATAAGGGAATTCAGATAGTGATCATGGCAAAATGCACAAGAAAAATGGGAAGAAGATATGGTAAGGTGCATTTCACAGTATTTCAGGAAAAAAAAAACTCCATAAAAGCGGTTGGGCAATGAGCAACGCCCTATAATCTATTTATTATTCTATCAAAACATAAACAAACAAACAAACAAACAGAAAGAAAGAACAGTCAAACTAAGTCAAGATACATTTCTAATTTGACAAAATGATGAAGCAATTAGACACCCACTATGCCCTCCAGCTGAGAAAGTATGTAGTTACAGCTGCTGTGCGCTGGATGTCACACTTTTCACTACAAAAGGATTTGGCTTTTACAACGTCTTGTAACGACTTACATTTCCACTTGTATTTTTAAATTTTTTTACATTTGTATTTGAGTTATTGTGTTTTTTTTTTTTTTTTTTCTAATTGTATTTTTTTTGTATCTGTGCACTTGTTATTCTGTGTAGAAAATCCAGTAAAGCAAATAAATAAATAAATAAATAAAATAAAATAAAAATTACTGACTTTTCTCTAATGAAGTATGCAGGACTTTAGAGGGTTCCACTTATGTCACGATTTGGTCTGTATTCGGATGTAAACAACAGCATGGACTGCACGGTAACTACTGAATACGTTTGTTCCGTTAATTTATGCTGTCTAAACCAAGGAAAAATCGCGTGGAAGCTATATCATATAGAGAAAGACTTAGTAAATAGAAAAGGCCCCAATAATTTGACAAACTGAAGTTAATAGGTGTTAAAGATACATACGAGTATGTACGATTATTTAAGATATTAGCCTAATATTTTACCCACCTGACCGGAAATAATAAGAACAAACACGAATGTTGTCAAGGTTCTTGCCTTGGAAATCCTGGTTCAGTTTGGCCAACCAAAAATGCCTTTTGTTCCTCAGACAGTTTTTTTGCATTCTTTGCCTTGATTTTTGTAACTTTTGTCTATAGTACTCCAAATGTTTTTTCCCAGTCCGACCGATTAGTACAGCCCAAAATATGACAATAATTGACCATTTTCAGCACCAATAATCAGCAAAATATGCAAGTTTTGTTCAGTTCAGTGGCATTGTTTACATTCAGTGCCGCCAATATGGCCGATTGATGACGTGTCCTGAAAACACATGCTGCGTCCGAAATCGCATACTGCTTAAGTAGGTACTACATTTAAATATGAACGTACTACCCGACCGTTAAAAAGTACGTTCTATATAGTATGAATGTGGGTAGTATGAATGGAATTCGGACATACTACATCCGCCATATTGATGTTGTCACGTGTCATGCTTCGTCACAACAGCGCGAAAATTTAAAGAAACTGCTCCGCTGCACGAACACCAGCACCGGCAATGATCGGCGTTTTAACGTTGATTGGACAGACAGCTCAGAGAAGGCATCGGTCAGCTGCTCGCAAGATCACGCCTTCGTAGACAGCTTCTAGATTATTTATCAAATAACGTTTCGATTTACAATGTTTAAACTTTCAATAAGTCATCCGTTTATTTAGATTGTGTTAAACAAGTGTCATTTAATCACAATAATCAACGTTTTTTCCTGAGGTATTTACACTTGAAATGAGCCGCGTCTCCACTTTTCGAATATGACACCTCCTCTCCCGGAGCCTCATGGGATAGGAAAGTGTCCATGGTATGCGTACTACAGAATTCGGGCGGAAGCAGTAGGTCATCCGGGTACTTCTCGCCTACTGAATTTCGAATACTATGAATTCGGACATACTACTCGCCTCGCATACTGTTTTTCGCGTACTATATAGTAGGGAAGTATGCGATTTCGGACGCAGCAACACTGTTGCACTAATGAACCGGAAGTCTCGCTCATAGGCTTATGTAGGCGTTGACGAATAAGGTGGATATACTGTTTGATCTGTGCTTATTTCTGTCCTGATACAGACCACTCGACCAATAATATGACAGAATATTCTATCCAATGGTATTTTAATGATATTTAAATGGTTTGAATTTAAAAACATGTTGATTAATTTATTACAAACATGCAGCTTTTCACTTTTAAAGGAACACTCCACTTTTTTTTGAAAATAGGTTTATTTTCCAACTCCCTTAATGTTAAACAGTTGAGTTTTACTGTTTTCGAATTCATTTAGTCAATCTCTGGGTCTGGCAGTAGCACTTTTAGCATAGCTTAGCATAGATCATTGAATCCGATTAGACCGATAGCATCTCGCTCAAAAAATGACCAAAGGGTTTCGATATGTTTCCTATATAAAACCTCTTTAGACTCTTCTGTAGTTACATCGTGTACAAAGACGGATGAAAAATGAAAAGTTGCGATTTTCTAGGCTGATATGTCTAGGAACTATACTCTCATTTCGGCGTAATAATCAAGGAACTTTGCTGCCGTACCATGCGTGCAGCAGTGCGCTGCGTAATATCATTGCACCTGCAGCACCTGTGGTACGGCAGCAAAGATTATTACGCCGAAATGAGAGTATAGTTCCTAGCCATATCAGCTTAGAAAATCGCAACTTTTCATTTTCCGCCATCATTATATATGGTCATTTTTGAGCGAGATGCTATCGGTCTAATCAGATTCATGGTCTATGCTAAGCTATGCTAAAAGTGCTACCGCCAGACCCGGAGATCGGCTGAATGGATTCGAAAACAGTAAAACTCAACTGTTTAGGGGAGTTGGAAAATGAGCCTATTTTCAAAAAAAGTGGAGTGTCCTTTAAAAGACGTTTATGAGGGTAGTGGTGTAGATTTCTTGTGATGAGCTGTTTGAACTCTCATTCTGATGGCACCCATTCACTGCAAAGGAACCATTGTTGAGCAAGTCATGTAATGCTAAATTTCTCCAAATCTGTTCCAATTAAGAAACTAATCTACATCTCGAATGGTCCAAGGGTGAACAAATTTCAAGCAAATTTAAATTTTCAGCCAAACTATTCCTTTAACCTGCGACTTTAATTTCAGGTTGCATGGAACAACTCCTTTCTTGCAGTTCTGTCGATCTATACACCTGGGGATTTGAGCTAAGGTTCGTTCCCAGCAGCTAAATCCACGTACCCTTCCCCCACTATGACCCATATGAGACAGGTACGGGCCTTGATGAATTAGGCCCTGAATCTCAGCTCCATCCTGAACCTCTGCAATCTGGAACGCATGTGAGAACCTAACGTGATGTGAATGACACACATCAGCTGAGCAGGGTAAAAAAAATTAATTACAAACCAACGTGTTTGCCAGCCAGTGGGACGAGTTTGCCTCATACAGATGTGAGATGGGAATGTATTGGGCATGCTGGGTAATTAAATGAACTGCGCTGTGCCGCCCTTGGAGGGAGGACGTGGCTTGAAGCCCTGGGGGTGGCCGACGGAGTTCTGCTTATTGCCTCTCTGCCCTCCAGAGAGACGAGAGGTGCCCTTATTTACGAGCAGTTTGGCTCAATAATAGAGGAGAGGTGGAATTGATCATATCTGTCTGGGTCAAAAGGTCTCTGTTGATTCGAGATGTAGCACACAAGTAATCCGACTTTGCTCGATAATCATGTGAAACTAGTGTATTTGTGAAATAATGCAAAAAATAAACCAATAAATATGAAATCTAAATTAAAACTTACCTGATAATTATGTATAAATGGACAAAGCATCATCCATAGGGAGATGAAACACTTTACGGATCAATCCGTCCCTAAAGAATATTAGGTTGAGCCACAAACCACAATTACACATTTGGTTCACCACGTTCCTCCTCCCCCATTCTCCATCCTCCCCCAATCCATTCTCCATCTTGTCCATTTCACATACCTCCAGGCTCCTTGCATGTATCCCATCCCCCCAAAAAGCAATGAGAGGAACAGATATTTTATAATGCAATGTGATTGTGTTGTGTTGATGAATACTGGAAGATCTGGTCAAGCGTCAGGTTTAAGATTGCATCTGGTTGTTGAATGACTCTCCATACAGAATAATAGCTTGTAAACTGTGATGTCTTCGTTGCAGGTTGTGAGACGTTAAAGATCCTCTTCCTCTCCATCGACTGACCTCTCCCTCAGATATAAATCTTCGGAGGAGTTCTGCCACTGGCTTGAGTTATGTCTGCGCCTGCGCCTCTCACAGTAAGAAATATTAACATGAGCAGTGAAAAATTCAGATGAATTGTGAGCATATTTATCTCTATATCACTTCATTCCAAGGCCAACGAGATCTTTCAGTTTTAGAATAATTTTGAGCTGTGGGATTTCTAATTATACATTCAGTTAAGGCATGTAACTATGAACTGAATGTGAAAACCAATCTGTTTCACTTTTTTGCTTTGCTGGCTAAATTTATTGCAACTTAAATTGATAAACTCTTGCACGTTAACTGGAGTGTGCTTGCACGTGATTTATCCTCAGGCTGTTTTCTGGAGAATCTCCTCCCCCTCTGAGATAGAGAAAGGCTGAGTTTTCATTAAGATTGCTGAGGAATTTTCTTCACAACAGGGCTCCATATTTGCTCATTGCTGGAAGCTTAATGAATTTACATGAGATTTGAATGAGTTAATGAATTTTCTCAACACGTCCCATGGGTTTGCGGAGACCCTGTGGATTCATGTACGACAACTGTGCATTTCAACACAACTTTTCATTAAGGATGTTGCGTTGTAAACTTTAACCTTTACAAGCTTTGTACAGAAACATACTTTACATATTAAAATGAAACATTATTGTTTTATTAAAACACTTCGTTACCTGTCAAAATGATTTTTTTTTTTTAAATTAACACTTGATTAAATTGATCAATCAATTAAAAATGAGAGTAAAAATATTAAAAAATATAGCTGCAAGCAGCAATTGACCATATGCATGGATTTCTTCCTTATTTTAGACAAGCCTGCTCAGTCATTTCCAGTCAAATGTACTGTACCGTAATAGGAGTGACCTTTGCTCGTTTTCTCTATATAATCCATTCATGATTCAGGGAAAAGCTTTGTTTGTCTAAGAGGACCAAACGTCCATGTATACCTTTCAAAAATGACAAACGCAAGTGTAAAAACTTAAAAAGTATTTAAAAAAATTCACCCTTATAATCTGTGTCTGAGCTTATTTATTCATTTATTTATTTTAATGACTTTCTGCACTTGCTATACTATATACTTTTGCTGTGGTAAAAGTACTAAAATTTGCTATACTAGTAATGTTATAATAAATCGAAAAGCATGAATTGAAAAAAAAAGGAGTTCAAATGGCAGCTGCAGCCAATGAGTTGCCATCTTCTGGTTATAAGGGTAATTTCATGTTATTTTCATCTTAAAAAGTCGTTTTTCGTGAAAAGACATTTTTTCATGTCGTCTTTATGAATGAAAAGTGAATCTTTGAAGTGAATTTTACTGCACAGCTGTAGAGTTGAAAATAATATTAAAATATTAGAATATTAGATTTTAAAAATGTGAATGACTATGAAGGCAAGTTATTGGTTATCAAGATTAAGATGTCCTTGAAGAGAAGCATCTCTAGCTTGCTAATGTTAGCCTAAACAGTTATGATAGTCTTTAGCTGTCAGCATTTAATTGTACAACTACATGTCTAGGTACACTTCTGGGATTACCAGGCGCTGCATTTTACATTATATGTTGTTAAATAATATGGAACTGAATGTTCATGCCGCTATCATTATTTATATGTTGCAATTATTTTTTTTTTTTCAGTTTCTGATAAGGCAGGAGAAGAGTCTCAAGAGTCTCCACCTATATATATAGCACATATAAAATGAACTACACCAGAAATTTACGAGCCTGCTTATCATTATGTGGAAGTTCTAAAAAATGCTCCGTGCATATGGTCAATTAAGGAGCCAAGTCCCAATGCTGCCTCTGCACACCTGTCTGCAAATAAGCAGCCCTGAACACCTTGATTAATTGGTTCAGGTGTATTTGATTAGAGTTAAAGCTCTTCAGTATAGTAGCTATCCAGGGTATTAAAGACATTTGTTGATTTGTTGAAAGCAGTAAGCCCTGTGAAGTTTACAGTGAATTTATAACAGCTAACGGGCATTAGTCGAGTGGCTATAACCCCCTTAGCTGTTATAAATTCACTGTAAACCACGGCTTCACGGGGCTTTTATAAAACGGTTATTCCATATACGTAGTAAGGTTTCACAAAATAAAACAGCAAATAAAGTGTAATGATATTAAGAAAAATAGTATACTTCCACCAAACAACGTAGTTCCTCAGTAACATTACAGTAATTAAGTTCCTCAGTAATTGCCAAGCAGCACACAAAAGTAAACAAAGGTGTATGTTTGTAAAGTAATTTACAACAGCTTCGAACACAGCTCAACCAATCAGAATCAAGGATCGGAACTATCCGTTGTATAAACAGAATTTTACTACAAAACTCAAAATGGCTGATGCCCAAAAAGACTGACATAGGAACATTAGATGTAGAGGAATCGTTTGATTCTGTCTGCTGTTCCAAATCTAACGAGAGCAATCTTATGAATTTTGGCCAATCCGTAGAAGTTATATGAAGAAATGTAAATTCTTTAAAGCTTTAGACCAGTAGGTGGCGCTGTGCAGAAGGTATTCATGTGCCTTCAAGTCATGCTTATTATAACATGTACCAAGTTTGGTCAGAATCCGCTAAGGCATTGTGGAGATCATCATGTCCTCATGTCCATTTTTGCACAAACTTCATCAAATTCATTAACATGCTTTATGAAAACGGTTTGGTATATCAAAAAGCTTTTGATAACTTATTGCCAGAGAAGCTCTGAAAATGATCTGAACCAATTTTGGTGAAAACTGGACAAACTATCTAGGATGAGCTCAAAAAAGTAGATTTTTTCAGAAAATTCAAAATTGCAAAAAAATCTTGACTGTAGAAATTTTTGGTATGTATTCGACTCGGAATGAACCAAGGAATCAGAGGAAAAAAAGAACTCTTCTTTTAAACGTTACAGTTTAAACGTAACGTTTCTCTCCAAATTTGCTGTGTTTAATGATTAGACTGACTTCTATCTGTGTGCCAAATTTCATAACTTTCCCAGATTGCCATAGACTCCCTGAAGTAGAAGCGGAAGAAGAAGAACAAGAAGAAGAGTGCTTGGCCCTTAAGATTTCCACTTCAAATGCTGTTTTGAACTTCTATTCATCAAAGAATCCTGAAAATATGTATCATAGCTTGTACAAAAATATTGAGCAGCACAGCTGAAAATAAATGTTTCTTGATCACCAAATCAATATATTAGATATTATAATGATTTCTAAAGGATCATGTGACACTGAAGATGGAGTAATGAAATGCTGAACAACCAGCTTTACCATCACAGGAATTTTGAAATATAATAAAATAGAAAGTATATTAAATGATTATTTTAAATTGTAATATTTCACAACATGTTGTTTTTGTATATAACATTGACATATTTCAAAAGACACATTAAAAAATTTTGCACTTATTTTATTTAAATGTATGGAATAATAAAGTCAGTGTAAAGGCAATTCAGAGAACTGTTTCTGAACACATTATAAATGTTGGAAATTAGGGATGCACGATATTGGTTTTTTTGCCGATATCCGATATCCGATATGCCGATATACTCATTTTGGCCAATAGCCAATGTGGATACCGATACATTTCCTTTTGTTTGGAAGCAACACCAGGTCTCTCATGTGCGGGAATCATAAGCTAATTTTTATACATTTTGGTTAGTGTTTAACAAGAACTTATTTGTTATATATCAATCACTGCATTTTTTTTTCTTCTTCTCAGAAAAATGCAGTGGTAACCTTAACATTTGTAGATGGTCTAAAGTAAAACAGTTGTAAAAATTCTGAAAAATCTTTTAGAGCTCATAATTTGTTAAAAAAAAACCCAAATCATTACACATTAATGAATGTGTCATTCCGTACATGCATTCTCAGATTAAATGCAGCAATCCAAAAAGGTGACTGCAATCATCATTCAGGCAAAACTTTGTTTCAAGAATGAGCCACACTGCTGACGTGATCTAATCGCGAGCACACCCTAAGCACATGTGAGTTATTCATTCCAAATTTTCCACATTTCCACATTTTCTGTGGTGTGACACACATATTTAATACTGCATTATACAGACTTTAAATGGTAAATCCTGTCATTATTCACTTTTCTTAAAAGAATCATATTGGTGGCTTTTTAAAAAGTATGATTTCTGAAGCTTAAAAGCCTCAGATACTGAAGAAAGATCAGTACAGTCCAGAAATAGTGTCACATGGGTTTTGAATAACATGAGAGTGGGAAGAAAATGGCAGATTTTTCATTTTTGCCTGAACTGTGCCTTTAATTATAGAGACAGAAACAGGTGCCTTCCCATCCTTGAGGCAGTAATCCATAACTGCACTCCTGAAGTGTATAATTTCTCCTCACCCGCTGCAGATCCCACCAACGCTGACCTCTTATCATTGTCTCTCAGACTTCAATAACTGCTTCTGTACCATCTCCGTATTATTCTCTCTGTTGCTCTTCTGAAAGCACTGAGCTTGTTTGGCTTCTATAATTGCTTGTCAAATCTCTCACCATCTGAAGTCCTGTAACATGTCGTTTATGGAGGGTCCCTGCGGTACACACACATCTCTCTGTCAACCTCTCTCTTCTCTTCTTCTTTCTACCTCTGTGCTTCCTTTTATTTAAGGCTTTCAGGCTTGTGAGATCATGCGTGATTTCCAAATGGCTTAGGTATGATTGTGAGAGATGTTAAATGGGAAAACCGATCTCCCTAACAAGGCTCTCAGGAACCAGCTGGATATCAGAGCAAACGAGCAATTGAATTCCAAAGCAACATGTTGGCACATCACCTCTTTCCAACAGTTTACAGCAGGCGTTTCTCTAGAGAATTCTGACTGTTTTATTCATGATGTGGAGATCGAAATGCTGTAAAGGGTTCATAAAGAGTGAAGGCCACCACAAAAACACCAGAAGGTCACAGCAACAAACAAACAGAAAAGTTACTAAGGCAGAGAGAATGAGAAAGCATCCGTAACAGATATGAAATCTGAAATCTCTCTATTTCTCCTCCCAGAGGTATAAATAAGTAATGAGCATACTGTTAAAATTCATGTTGCACTTTCATTCCCTCCAGTCACTTTCTCTCTCTCTCTGTTAGTATAATGCATGTTAATGCCATGAGATCAACCCATTACGTGTTATTCAGGGTGCAGAAAGAACTCATAGCAAGTCACAGGCCATATGATTGCGCTTGGCGTCGTGATACAGAATGCATACACAATGGCCAGCTTTCCCCTGAATGCATCGCCCTTCCTCCCCTTCTTCCTTTTGTTATTCGGCTGTTCACGTCCTTCACAACCAGCCAAGCAAAATCAGATTTTATTGGATGAAAATAGAAAATATATTGCATATTGAATTTGTAATCACTGTAGACTAACCTCGTGCACTCTGTTTGTCTTTTAAATCTCCACCTCTTTGTTTTTTCTGTCCTTTTTATCTTGCCATATGGCATTTTTATGCTTTGTCTTTGTGCTTGTCAAATGAATTGTTATACTACTAAATTTGAGTTTATGGTATAAATGCAATCACTCAAAAAATATGTAAAGACTCAGGAAATACTTTCTTATAGTGAGAATTTTCATTATGACTTTAATGTAAAATATGAAAAAAAAAAAATATAATGTGTGTATTCAAAAGTTTGGGATCAGTAAGATTTTTAATGTTTTTTTAAAGAAGTCTTCTCATTTATTTGATCTATCGATTCAAAGCTGAATTTTCATCAGCCATTACTCTAGTCTTTACTGTCACATGATCTTTCAGAAATCATTCTAATATTTATTTATTATTAATGTTGGAAGCAGTGCTGCTTAATATTTTTTGGAACCTGTGAGACTTTTTCCAGGATTCTTTTTAGGATTTATTTCTAAAGCTTTCCTAACAGTATACTATCACTTTTTATCAATTTAATGCATCTTTGCTGAATAGAAGTATTAATTTCTTTCAAACAAAGAAAAAAAAAAAACATTTACTGACTGAGAACGGTAGTGTATATTGTTACAAAGATTTCTATTTTCAGTAAATGCTGTTCTTTTTAACGTTGTATTCATCAAAGAATCTTGAAAAAAGAATCACAGGTTTAAAAAAATATTAAGCAGCAAAACTGTATCCAACAGTGATAATAAATCAGTATATTAAAATGATTTCTGAAGAATCATGTGACACTAAAGACTGGAGTAAATATGCTAAAAATTCAGTTTTGCATCACAGGAATAAATTCTATTTTAAAGTATATTCAATTAGAAAACCACTATTTGAAATTGAAATATTTTCACAATATTACTGTTTTTTCTGTATTTTAAATCAAATAAATATACAGCCTCGATGAGCAGAAAAGACTTCTTAAAAAAACATTAAAAACTTACTGAAATTCAGTTTTGCATCACAGGAATAAATTCTATTTTAAAGTTTATTAAATTGGAGAACCACTGTTTGAAATTGAAATAATATTTCACAATATTACTGTTTTTTCTGTACTTTTAATCAAACAAACACAGCCTTGATGAGGAGAAAATACTTCTTTGACAACATTAAAAATCTAACTGATTTGAATGGCAGTGTGTATATATATTGTTTGTTTGTTTTTTTTTTATTATTTTTTATTTATATAGCATAAATGTGACAACACTGAGCTCCGCATGTGGAGCTGTGAGGTGGATCTTAGTGTGAGATGCGTTTCCATGTAAACTAATAAATGTCAGTCAACAGCATGTTATTTTGTTTTGTGTCAAAGGGCAGTGGAGTGTATTAAAATAAACCTACTTGTCTGAATCCCAAAGATGGACTGGACAGGTCTGTCCTGTGTCAGCAAGGATAATAACAGCTGTCAGGTTGTCAAGACACAAAAGCATAGTCTGAGGGAAAGAGAAAGAGAAAGAGAAAAGAGGAGGACAGTGACAATCTTTGTAATGGCAAATATACTATATTTAGAATTTGAATCTGAACATATACATTAAATGTATTATTAAAAACTACACTTTTAGCAGTTATGTGTGGTGATTTCAGTTCCATTCCATTTTATTCTACTTTCTTAAATTCAAATTTGATTAGGTTCTGCATCAATCCAAATTCAATTAAATTTAGTTTGAATTTAAAAGGCATTTTTAATTCATGTCTGAACAGTGCACAACCCGTGTACATATACATGCATATACATAGAAAGAGAAATGCAACATGGAATGCAGAATTTCATTATTATGAACCAGAGCCTGCATTATTAATAATAAAAAGAAAGAGAGACATGAATGACATGAGAGACTGTGACACTGAAGCTAAAGCAAACATCACTGTAGGGTTTTGTAGGCTGGTTTATATTGATTTAGTGTGGTAATCCCTGTTCTCTAAATAAATCAGTACCTCACAAAGTCAAATAACTCTTTTAAAAGCCAGCTCTGGTTTTGCATGACTACCCATGGTGCAGTGAGGAGTCAGAGGGACAGCATGAGATAACAGGTTATCAGCAATACACACAGGGACCTCATCACACCTAATAGCTAACGCGTCACGGCTTATCCAGAACACACCACTGGTGCTCAGCACAGCTACAGGTCAATAATGACTCCGCTTAGTAGCATTAGACTCGAGAAGGTACATCAGTTTATACTGTGCTTGTTATACATTTCTTTATCATTGCTTACTGTAAATTATAAAACAAATGGGTTCTGTCCTAGAGGCCAATTTATCATTACAGTGCTCAAAACTTGCTAAAATACACAATATGGTAATGTCTATGATGCCAAACACCTTACAGCTAGAGAAAATCTGTTGTTGTTTACATGCCAAGAACTATATCTGGAATAAAATAAAATATAAAAAATAAAATAAAATAAATAAAAGATTCTGTTATTGTTTACATGCCAAGAACTGTATCATCTAGTGGAATAAAATAAAATAAAATAAAATAAAAGATTCTGTTATTGTTTACATGCCAAGAACTATATCTTCTAGTGAAATAAGATAAAATAAAATAAAAATAAATAAATAATAAAATAAAATAAAATAAAAAATATTCTGTTATTGTTTACATGCCAGAAACTATATCTTCTAGTGAAATAAGATAAAATAAAATAAAATTAAAAAATAAAATTAAAAAATATTCTGTTATTGTTTACATGCCAAGGATTGTACCTTCTAGTGAGATACGATAAAATAAAATAATTAAATAAAATAACATATTCTGTTATTGTTTACATGCCAAGAACTGTATCTTCTAGTAGAATAAAATAAAATAAAATAAAACAATGGAAAAATATATATATATATTTTTCTGTTATTGTTTACATGCCAAGAACTATATTGTCTAGTGGAATAAAATAAAATAATACAAAATCAAATAAAATATTCTGTTAATGTTTACATGCCAAGAACTATATCTTCTAGTAGAATAAAAAAAAAAAAAAAAAAAAAAAAACTAAAATAAAATATTCTGTTATTGTTCACATGCCTAGAACTATATCATCTAGTGGAATAAAATAAAATAATAAAAAAAAAAATAAAACAAAATTAAAACAAATAAATAGAGCAATTCTGCATAACATACAGTGAAAAGCTTCAAGTAAACAGGGTGGTTAAACAGTGTTCAGTAGTATGACCTCAGTGTATTTGCACCTATGATGCTACCTGTATTTTTAACAGTATTTTTTTTATTATTCTTCAATTTCAAGTTACTGTACAAAAGTAGTTTTCCAAAAAGTACTATTAATTTCTAACTTCAATATTATTTTAATATACATTTATTTTACTAATATATTTAATATGTATTTCATTATGAATAAGATTTTTGTATTATGAATGCAATAATGCATTTTATGCCTTTTTATAATGAATACCACTGCTTTTTATTATAGAAGCAATAAGGCACTTAGTGATGCGCTATATTGTGACTGCTGTGATATAGCACAACTATTGTCCTGCTGCATACATTCTTGCAGTACGGTTGCAAGCGCTAAGGCGAAAAAGAATGGCCACAAGAGTGTCACGCTTCTCAAAGCTCCTTGGTCTACATGGTCATAAATTCTGTTTGTGTGCTGACAGCCAGAGACTGACAACATCTTCAGCCCCTTTCACCACAAAGACCCCGAGTGCAGAGCTGCTCCCAGTACAGGTGACAGAGAAAAAGAGAGAGAGACAGTGAAGAGAGGCTGGGAAATAAGATATGAGGGGAAAAGGGAAGCAGGAAAGGAAGGTGGGAGGGTGAAGCTATCACCTATAAGTACAAGAGAGAGGCTGAGTGAGCAAGCGCGAGAGAGAGAGAGAGAGAGAGAGAGAGACAAGAGCTGGCTGGTGAATATTGGCTGGTATTGCCGGGAGAGGAGGGGCCTGCTGTAAAGCTGTAATGGGCTCCAGCTTGTGCAGTGGTGCCGATCCCCACGTTTCCTCCAACCCAGCAGCTTTCCCTCTCTCTGCAGACACACATGAACGTGCGCCGGGCTGGCGCCGCTCCAGCAGACACACTCTCGAACGGATTTTTCAGAATCACCATCCCACCATCTGACTGAATGACTTGGCTTTTCTCTTTGGAAACCCACAGCTCCAGTCCATTCATCTTCAAACGCTCAAGCAAGCTGGATTACATCCCAAATCTCCAGACACGAGGAGCAGAAACATAAGGGAACATCACTTTAAAGGCTCTGTTTAATCCGGATTTCTCTCGGAAGCTGGACAGATGTAGGGCAGCGTCCAATTCATTCCCTGCTGAAGATCAGATACTTCCAGACTCCCCTTCTCAATCATCCTTCCGTCATGCGAGGGAGAGATCTGTCCTTGTAGGCTGACATACTGTTCGAAGAAAGAGCTGAGCTCACCTCAGTAGTGCGAGAGAGGCTGCTTCTGACATGATCTGACAGGTGCACTCTCTCATTCATTTTCTGCCATGAACACGCAGCTGGAATTCCGGGAAGAAAGGAAGAGGGCTGGTTTGATGTGATCTCTGAACGACAGGCTCTTATCTGTGAAGTGAGTGCAAATGAGAGGTGGGATTACAGCCTTGCTTTATAGAGGACAAGGAAAAGATGATGACACAGTCATAGATAAATACATGCAGGTGTCAAATACAAAATGCTGTGGAGAGGGAATACAAAATTAGGCATGGCATCTGCATCCATAGACTTGCAGTTATAATTGCGGCTAATGAACATCTAAATGCATTAGCATTGTAATGACGGAACGGAAACACTAGACTCAAGCAACATGTTTTAAAGCACTTCAAATAGCATGACGGGCATGTCTGCGCCTAGAGAGTGTTGTCATATGTAAATGAAGGAAACAAGCTCTCTAATAATAGACGGAAAGCATCTCTCAGGGGAATACGCTGGAAAGTAAACATTTGTTTATCGCATCTTTTATTTAATAATTCATGTCTTAGTCTACGACTTTGGCGGAGGCACCAGGGAGTTCACGTTAGGCAGATCATCTCTTTGATTATATTGTTCAGACACGGTGGGATCTGTAAATTTAATCCTTGTACGCCGTGCTGCCGGCTGCTTGTTTCAAGACTTTACTATCTGTCTAATAATATAATATCTGATTCGCATCATTATATGTGAAGTTCTAAAGCCGGAAACATTAAACCAACTTCCCTGAGTGTGTATCTTGGAGGAAATTCAAAGCGCACACACATCAGAGGCTCCATTCATCAGCGATCAAACCTTGACTTTCTCACGGCTGGATGCTGCAGCGACTCTGATCCCGCTTCCCGGGTTGGACCTCAATTAAAACAGCAGCCGGGCCTGAATGAGGGAAGCAGACAAAGAAAAGAACATCAAAGCCCTTTCATGGAGTGCAGAGTCTTAACCTCTGATCTCAGGGAGGGATTACTGTAATTGGGCGGCAGGGATCGACACCAACGTCGGAGAATCAGGAAGCCACAGCGTTGAGGAATCGCACCCCCTCAGGAAACCTCGAGCCAAGATGGGCTGCAACATGTGTGTGGTGAACAGGCCGGAGGAACAGTACAGGATCATGTTTCAGGTGAGTTCATATTAATTTTTTTCCTTGATTTTTGCAATCTTTTGCTTACTGCAGATCATTCTAGGAGGTTAACGTTTCGCAAAGATGATCAAATTAATAATGCAACATAAAAAATAAGTATATCATTGTTAATGGGTCAGGAATTTTTCTTTTTAAAGGGGTAAAAATGTATTGAATTATACAATTAAATTCATCAAAAGTGACAGTAAAGACATTTATAATACTACAGAAGATTTCTATTTCACATAAATTCTGAAAGAATCACAGCACAACTGTTTTCAACATTAACAATAGTAATAAATGTTTCTTGAGCACAAAATAGTAGAATGATTTTGGAAAGAGCATGTGACACTGAAGACTGATGATGCTTGAAATTCAGCTTTGCCATCACAGATAAATTTGACTGATTTAAAAAAATACTTTAATAAAAACGTTGTTTTAATTTGTAATCACATTTCACAGAATTAGTTTTCACTGTACTTTTGGTTAAATAAATACAGCCTTGTGAGCATAAGATGCCTTTCAAAAACCATTTTGACCACAGCCCCAAACATTTGAACGATAGTGTATTAAACTGTAGCAGTTCTTAGATTAACTGCAGCATGTTATATTAAATATAGTATGTATCTAATGTAAAATTAGCATTTCAACTATTGAGCATTCAATTTTGAAACCCTGGGCAATAAATAGGGAGTCGGTCCTCCCTTTACTATAACAGCTTCAACTATTCTTGAAAAGGTTTCCACTTGATGCTGAAGCATGGATACAGGAATTTCAAATGTAACCATGGACCACAAAAACAGTCATAAGTAGCACTGGTATATTTGTAGCAATAGCTGACAATATTTGTCAAAATTATCAATTTTTTTTTTTTTTTTTTTAAGCCAAAAGTCATTAGGGTATTAAGTAAAGCTCATGTTCCATGAAGATATTTTGTACATTTCCTACCGTAAATATATCAAAACTATGCATTGCTAAAAACTTCATTAGGACAACTTTAAAGGCGATTTTCTCAAAATTTAGATTTTTTTTGCACCCTCAGATTACAGATTTTCAAATAGTTGTATCTCATCCAAATACAGTCCTATTCTAACAAACCATACATCAATGGAAAGCTTATTTATTCATTGTTATTTATTCCATTTATTCCATGATTCTTCCTGTATAAAATTCTTAAAATTGGGCCCAAATATAGATAATCTTGTGTAAGATGATCTTTACTTGATCAGTGAAGTGTTCCTCAAATGACAAACCTGATCTCATGGCGAAAATGTACCTGTGTGAACTACATTGTGTCATGTACGTTTCATGACATATTCGAAGTGAAATGTTCACTGGGTGGCGCTGGGTGTTCCTTCTGAACAAATAAACGTACATATGGTTAGTTTTATGTTACGTTGGTTTTGTATGCGTCACCGCAGTTCTGACTTGAAATGTCCATTGAGTGGCGGTATAACTCTAATGCTCCATTTTAAAATAACATACCATCTGCACTATACTTAAATCAGGGCCGGCATCAAGGAGGGGCATTCGCAGGCCGTGCCCCCTCCCAGACGAGTCACTGTGCCCCCCTTTCCATCCTCTCCCCTCCTTGCTAAATGTGATCGATTTCAAAAGTGAAAGTGAAACCGACAAAACAGCAATTGCACCAACCGCCAGCAACTGCGCACGATCACAGAATGCATGCTTTGCCAACTGAAACACCCCGAACCCAGACCCCACAACGTGGTTTGTGCCCCCCACAGAAATTCAAATGCCCCCCCAATGGAGGTGCCCTAGAGCCGGCTCTGACCTAAACCTACCTGATAGTATGAACAAAAGCGAATGTGACGTAAAAACGCAATTGCAAGCATGCCGTTTTAGCTTGTTTTTTGATCTCTTATCTTTCAGCTCTTTCATCTTGAGTCATGTTTTTCATGGGATTCGTACCCAAGGATTTCAATTCCATACCGGCTGAGCTACCGAGCAAGCTTTTTTTATATCCGGTGTTGTGCCCATTTTCGACCCCCTGCCAAACTATTACCCCCTCTCGTTGAAATCGCTACATGATTGCCTAACCCTAAATTTACCAATACTAGGGGGTAATAATCTGGTGGGGGTCAGAATTTGGAACAACACCTGGAAGCGAAACATATTGAGCTGTAATCATAACTGCATACGAAAATGATCACAAGTGCTCGTTGTTTTACTGCATGTAGTGTTAACTTCTGTGGGAAACTGCAGTGATATGTGCTGTATTGGTCTGTATTTCTCACCTTGCAAAAAAATTCCCACATGTACATTTTCGTCATGAGATCAGGTAGCAAATGACATTATTAGGTCAACACATAACTATACCTCTGAAATGTTGGGTTTCAGGGTACTTCACTCCTGAATAAGGCTGTTTTTGTTCTTAAAACTGAAAAAAAAAACTTTATTACTTGTGGTTCTACTTAGTACCACAAGTAATAAAAACCCTCACATTCTGCTGTCTCATACAACACCAGGGTTTATGCATGTTAACCTTACGGGGATTGTAGATCTGCCAGCAAACTGGAAAGTGTTTATCGTAACAGAACAGGTTGAAGATGTATCAAGGGGCCTTTGAGTTAAGGTGGTGCTTTAGGCAAACAATGTAATGAATTAATCCTGTGTTGAAAACCACAATCCCCTAAACAGCAAAAGGCTTCCTACTCAGCATCCTTTAATTGACATGGTGAGAGAGAAATGGGCTTAGAGAGAAAAAGCTTTTTAGACCTCTTCCACTAATAAGGTGTTAAAGTTTGGTTTCCATTCTGTCATTTTTCCAACCACATGACAGGTCATGTGACTATGATTGATAGCTAGGGGATATTTATACTGCTGGAAAGTAGAGCAGGATGAGAAGGGCAGATCTGCTAATAATAAAACCTATCAGGTGTGTAAAATATCTGTGGCTGTGGAACTGAGTGCAGAGAGATGGAATGCTAAAAATCAAGGTTTATTGTATTCTGAAGCTGAGTACATGTGTATCAGAGCAGAGCTGATCCTTCGACTATGCAAAATAAAAAAGCATGGCACGCCTCTGAACACATGGCTTAAAGCTGACAATGGAAATGTGGCTGCAGTGTCACCTTGAAGTAAAGTATCTAAGGGTCCAAATCAGTATCTATGACATCTGTGTAAACAAACTATTACAGCTTTTCGCAAGGTCACACTCATAAATATGCAAATATTAACTAGATTTGTATATTTTCTGAAGAAAATGTGAGTTCATGCACAGCTCTCTACTATTATGCTCAGGTGTTTTGGGTTGTTGCTATGCGGTTGATGTTCATAGTGATCGTTAGAAAACTGATATGTGGTTTCTATGGTGGTTCTAGATTTTTAGGTGATTACATAATTATATGCATAATTTACAAAAATAAAATAAAACAAAACAAAAATATGCATATAAACATTTGATATGTAGTAAATAACAGCGAAGTGTCTCCGTTTTCATTAAAAGACAAAAAACCCTGAAATTTCACAATTTAACAAAACAATTAAATGCATGATTTAAAAATAAATAAATAAAAGTAAAAAGTATCACAGATATTTCTGTGGTTTTATTTGTATTTTGAATTTGTTTTGGTTTTATTATTATTTTGAATTTGTTTTATTTATTTATATCATTTTAATTTTAGTTTATGTTTTAGCAGTTTTGTTGTGTGTTTGTCATTTTTATTAGTTTAATAATGCATAATTTTTAAAGGATTTAAAGGATAATGGCTATTTTTTAGGATTTAAAACAAACTCTTTTTATACATCAAGTTAAACTAAATGAAAATGAGAAATGGTGCTTAGCAACTAGCTTAATATAAGGCTCAAGTTAGACAGATAGACAGATAGATAGATAGACTGATAGATAGATAGATATATATATAGATAGATAGATCGATAAAATAACCCTATTTCATACTATGGTACTAAATAACAGTAATGTGTCTTCTTTTAAACAAAAAACGGAACAAAAAGAAAAGAAAAAGAAATGAATAAATGAATTAAAAACTCTGAAGACTACCAAACAAAAATGCAACCCATTTCAAATGCATTGCCGCCTCTCAGTTCCTTCACCTGTAACATTTATACTCCACTTGACTAAAATCCTCTCCACAGCTTGAGTTTGCCACTTTCAAGTTTTGTTCACAGAGCAATTTGCTTTCTCCGCCAGACCCCAATGTCATGCCAGCATAGGTCGAGCTTTTTCTAATACCGAGAGGATCTCCCACTTGATCTCTTCAATCTCACTTCAATTTCCAGCTCCTCTCTCCACCGTATCCTCCACTGCCTGAGGCTCTTCGCAGAGGGTTTTACTCCTTAACCAGTTTTTATGCAGCGGCAGAGAGTCTTCTCTGTGTGAGCCTGTTTTAAATGCTGCACACTTATTAGTAGAGAGAGCGGGAAGACACCATAAACCCCCTGCTAAATCAGCTGCACCAACACTGGAAGCCCCCTGGATTTACTGCAAAGGAATAGTGAAGCATATATAATGCGCTTTTAAAATGCGATGCCAAACGATATCAGCATGAGAGTCATGACAAGCTGTGGGTGACATCACCAAGAGGGATTACACATCTTTACTTTTTTCTCCCATCCTTCATGCCTTTCAGATAAAAATTGTTCACACTTAAAGAGATAGTTCACCAAAAATGAAAATTCTGTAATTACTACCCTCATGTCTCTCCAAATCCGTAAGACCTTTGTTCATCTTTAGAAGACAAATTAGAACTTTTTGATGAAATCCGACAGCTTTCTGACCCTGCATTTTAAACTTAAGAGATGAAGTCTGCAAAACTGACTCGTCATCTCCGCAGTAGTGATGCGCCTGTATGCATTTTTCATACGGATTACACAACCTGAGAATATTTGTTTTCCATTTTAATTGGTTCATTTGAAAGTAGACATTTTGCACTCTATAGATATATTTTTCTTGTCTGTAAGGCAAGTATACACAAAGTTTTTTAAAGCGTTAAAGGTCATCGGCCGAGACGGCAGAAGGCACATCCTGTTTGCTTTCATTATTTTACAAAAGAGCAATGATTTGTTGTTATTGTGGGTATACACAAACAAATGTAGAGTCTCAAAAGATTTGAAAGATGTATTCCTCTTATCAGTATGACCAATAATGACGGAGTATTTGAAGTGACTGCACCGCGCCTTAAACTGCATGCAGTATGCAGCTTCCTCAATAATCCTCAAAATATTTTATTTTTGTGATAGTTTTGTGATTAGTTATATATTAAACAGATCAGTAATATAGTGCAATTGTATTTTTCTTGGTGCTCGCGTCCCTACATCTCCCCCTCACTGACAGAATTTCATGTGAAATGTTCACTTATAATTATACGGTTATAACACAGTTATGTGGTTATAATTACGGTTATAATAAGTGAAGCTGTCTGCAGTGTGATGATGAATGAATCTCTTAATTACATCGCATATACATCTGCACTTTGTTGTTTCTGAAGAGAGAATCATTGAAGTACAAATGTCAATATTTAGTAAAATCCCCTTAAAATACTGAAATATTAAAGAAAAAATTCTTGCACTAAAATCACAAATATATATTGGTTCGCATATAACTCTGTCTTCATTAATTTGTATGCTTACCTATAAGAGTTTATCTATAAGACTTTAAGCGGCCATGTAAAGTTGCTACTACTTACATATTTTAGATTATAAGCCATATTTGAGGTAGATGAATGATAGATGAGCGTTTGGATGTCCTGCCCAATGTACTGTATTTCCACATAGACCAACCATTAACAATCTGTCTGTCACAGACATTTTTTTTTCCTCAGACTAAACGACTAATAACATTTTGGTCGACCAAGCCTATTCTCGCTAACTAACCCAGCCCTAATAATTTCTTCTCAACAAACCTCGTGGACTGAAACGGAAGAGAATAAATAGTTGAATAAAGTTGTTATTTTTGTTTTCTTTGTGCACAAAAGTATTCTCATTGCTTCATAATATTACAGTTGAACCACTGATGTCACAAGGACCTTTGGTTTAAGTTACATTGCTGTCTATGCAGGGTCAGAAAGCTCTTGGATTTCATTAGTAATATCTTAATTTGTGTTCCAAAGATGAACAAAGGTCTTACGGGTTTTGAACGACATGAGGCTGAGTAATTAATGACTTAGAATTTTCATTTTTGGGTGAACTATCATTTGCTTACTCCACCATCTATCTATGGAATGTGTTTTAAAAATTTCCTTATGTACACCAAAGCTGTATTTATTTAATCAAAAATACAGTAAAAACAGTAATATTCTGAAATATTATTACAATTTAAAATAACTGGTATCTGGTTTAGTGCATTTTAAAATATCTGCAAAGGCAAAGCTGAATTTTCAGCCATTACTCCAGTCTTCACTGTCAGATGATAATTCAGAAATCCTTATAACACTCTGATTTGGTGCTCAAGAAAGATTTAAAAATTATAAGTGTTTAAAAAAGTTGTGCTGTGTAATGTATTCATATAAACTGTGATGCAATTGATTCTTTAAAGACTAGAAACTTTAAGAGCACTTATTTGAAACAGAAATCTGTTACATTTTTACTGTCACTTTTGATCAATTCAATGCATTAATAAATGTATTAATTTCTTTAAAAAAAAATCATACTGAATCCTAACTTCTGAAAGGTAGGTAAGCTATAGGAATTATGAATTTCTGCCTGGCAACAATGACACTGGTGAAAAATCCTTCAGGCTTACACTGAAGCAGGGACCTGAGCCATACAGTATCTAGGAATGGATTATTATGCAGACTTATTAGTGGGCTTTTTTTTAAAAGTAACCAACCACCTAGCAGCAACATGCTAAAAAGCACCTTTGCAACAGCCTAGCAACAGCCTGGCAACCATGGGAGCACATTTGGCACAAGCAAACACAAGTCATGTTCTTTCTTTCTGTTTTATAAAAGCAATAGGCTGCCAAGGGTTGGGTGGTGTTGCCAGATAAAACCCCTAGAAAAATACTCCTCTTTCTGCTTACTGTAAAGCGCTTCTCATAGTGACAATGTTTCTTAGATGCACATCCTCACCCAGTCTTTCATCAGTGTCATACTCTATGTATCTGAGTAAGTGGCATTTGCTCTTGCTTCTGCTCTGTGGCTGGGCACACGGTAATGAAGAGCAGACACATCCTGACAGGCTTCATTGGACTCAGGACAAGCTGCTGTAGGCATGAATAATACCATTCACACTAGATCACATTAGCCAGCTCTGCTGGAATAGCACAAGCGCATGGAATCGCTATCCGTGAACGCCATCACATTCATTTGGCAATGCCATCTTCATGCGACACTCATCCGCGCTAATTGCTTCCCAGCTTTAGTCTTATGATGAGGTTTAAATGTTGAATGTTGAGTCGCTCCAAAATAGCCTTTTAGCAGACGCTTTGCCTTTTGTAATCCCGCCTAAAAACCCCCACAACACGTCTGACGAGTTTCCCTCTCGCTCTTTCAGTCTTCCTGCCTCTACCTAACATACCCTGTCAAATTTGTCTCTATGGGATGCCGTTGCCAAGGCAACTGAGGTCATTAAGCAAGACTTATATGCTTTCTCACTGCAACGCACATAGACGCAATAATGATGGTGAAGACGCGCACACACATAGTCGAGCGAGCTAAATCAGGCGTTTGAAAAAAAAAACACTGATGTAAATAAACAGAATCTACTTGTGTGCCCTCCACGCTGTAGGAGGTCTTTCCAAACACGCAGCGACATGAAAGGGAAAAAGATAAAACGGTCCACCCTTCACCTGCTCCAAGAATCGGGGGAAAAAGAAGAAGGTAAAACTAATCCAGACTGACATTTCGGGCACAAGTAACCTTTAGTTAAATTCTTCTCTGGTTTCCTGCACAACCTTTGCTCTGCCCTGACTGGGATCAGTAGTAGGAGCAAAAATTGCAGTTGCCCCGTCCTGAACATACATATATCACTGCTCGGGACTCTGGATTAATGGAGGTTAAGGTTCAATCCAGGGCGGAGAAAGAGAGAGAGAGACACGGAGAGAGAGTTTCCCTCCTCTAAACTCTAATCAAAAGCAAAACGAAATCCTGAGGGGAAGGTGATGGAAAGAGGGAGGGAGGACGGGAATAGAGTTTGGGAACAATGTAAAAGGCACAATTTAGAACCTCAAACTGAGTTGACCTAGTTTACTGCAGTGCTTAGAACCTTTGTGAAGACGTTTAGCATTTCTAACACTTTGTTTAACTGGGTCAAGATGATTGAGAGAAGCAAGCTAATTTCAAAATGAATGTTGAAAAAAAGAGGCATAATCAGAATAATTATTTGCAGGAGAATCTAGTGGGAAACAGCCCTCTGTTTCTGGATTATAATTAGCAGGCCGTTGGTGGAAATGCAACAACAAACAACCTGTCACTCCAATAAAAAGCTCATACTTCTGCGCTAATATGCGCCAGGGTTATTACTCAGAGGTGGCAAAGTAGAAGCACTGAAGCAGTTACAGATGCAATAAGCAGATAATATGTCTAACAATTAAGGCTATTTTCACACAAAGCAATAAAAAGATATTTGCTTGCAAATAAGAATGCATCAAGAGAATTATACATCAATAACTATTTTCTATACGAGACAAGGTTGAACATATAGAAAATCTTTTTGCTCAGTAAGTCCATGTTTGCCGATATTGCTATTGCTCCATCAACTCGGAATCCTGCATGCAAACAGTCCATTTGTAATTAAAATTAAAAAGGTATTTGCTTGCAAAAGTTTTAAAGTTTAAAACAGCATTTATACAACTAAAAAACATATTTTTTCCCATACTCGCTATGCAACCATTTTCTGAAGGTTAAAGGAGAAGTTCACTTACAGAATGAAAATGACTTCCATGTCATCTAAGATGTTCATGTCTTTGTTTCAATGATGGCCAACGGGTTGAAGGTCCAAATTGCAATTTTTGTGCAGCTTCAAAGGTCTCTACATGATCTCAGACGAGGAATAAGTGTCTTATCTAGCAAAACAATCTGTCATTTTCTAAAAAATCTATACTTTTTAATCACTAATGCTCATCTTGAGCTAACTCAACCTCACTCATAACATAATCACACATGCGTGACGTAGGCACAAGTACCAAACCAGTGTTTACAAAGCGAATATGCAAAGAAACGCTCTCTACAAAAAAGGTAAAACAATGACGTCGGATGATTTTTAAATTGGACAAAATTAGATGTTTTGAGAGTTGAGAGTTCGCCCTACCCTTGACTTTTCCAATGTGATTACGCAATGCGTGAAGACACATTGCAGAGCTAGTGCATGATGACCATTTGTGGTCAAAAGCTATATAACCTTTTATTTTTTTCAGAAAATGACCAATCGTTTCACTAGATAAGACCCTTATTCCTCAGCTGGGATCACGTAGAGCCTTTTGAAGCTGCACTGATACTGCAATTTGGACCTTCAACCTGTTGGCCACCATTAAAATCCATAATATGGTGAAAATTCCTGGAATGTTTTCCTCAAAAAACTTAATTTCTTTGCAACTGAAGTAAGAAAGAAAGAAATGAACATCTTGGATGATATAGGTGCGAGTAAATTATCAGGAAATTATTATTTTATTTTATTTTTTTTGCTTCTTCCAGCTGCATGTCTTGGAAAGTGTCATAATCAATGCGGCATTTGGTAGATCACAGACTCTGAGTTAATGCAGGCGTCCTGCAGTGAGACAATAGGGATCGTTGGGGTGTGGATGTGCACTGCGGTGTCTGTGAGCACCTTCAGAAGCTCCTTCATTAGCAATGCAATTATTCCACTGGGGCAAATGTACAGGGTGAAGGTCAATAGAGGTGTATCAGGAGTTAAAGAGATGTAATTGCTGTCTCCTGGTATTGAACTGATAACGACAATCTCCCACTAAGTTCTGTAGTCCACTTAATCATGCAGAAGAAATTCCATCACAGTCCATTCGACACACTCTGTTGTTTCTCTACAAACGTGAAAACAAATGTTGCTGCTTTCTTATACAAATCTGCTTGTTATTTCCTCCACGATCTTGTGTATACAAATGACAAATACTAATGCACTGAGAGAGCCATACATTAACAAGTATTTTCTGAGGCAGGGAACATATAGAAAATCATTTCTGCTTGAGAAGTCCATGTTTGCCAATATCACTGTTGCTCCGTCGACTCTGAATCCTGTGTGCAAACAGTCCATTTGTAATCAAAGCCACTGACAGGATCAATAATGAGCCTAACACAATGAAAAAGAAATAGGTTTCACCTCTTTTAGACATCCAAAGACTTTCAGTCAAACAGCATAAGGATTGAGGTGAGACCTGGTCTCCAAGGGTCAGCTATTTGTAGCTTGACTGCTTTGAGAAGGATGAAAGAACCAGAGAGGCAGAGAGAGGGATAGGAGGGATTGTCAAAAGTACTTTCAGTAGTATTAACCTTGTATTGATTGTGGGTTGTATTCTCGAGGGTTAAATCACCTCTCATCTGTCCCTCCCTAAGGCATGTCATTGGATGAACTGTCCCAATGCACAAATTCAAATCTGCACTGTCAGTTAAAGAAACAATAAATAAACCAATAGACCAAATGTCATTAACCAGCATTCCCAACAGCACATGTAATACATGGTATAATTTCATACGTGACAAAACAATTTGTCACAATTTTTCCTATATTTTACTATTCTGGTGTGTTTTATAGATTTCATATGCTGAGTGTTAAGTAAACAAAAAGTGAAAAATTGGAACCAGAAGATTGTACTGAATACTGGTTTAATCAGTTTAAACCAGAATAATTCCCTGATAAATAAACACTATTTTTCAGGTTTTGTAGCTTTGTCATAGTACTCAAGGAGCAGTGATATGCAATAAAAAACAGCCTGCTAAAACATTAACCGTTATAAAGATTAATATCAACCTTAATCAAATGAACCAGCAATCAATATAACACTGCCACAGACAGCTGTTGTGGTTTTTTTTTCCAAAGCTGTCAATGTTAACCCTTTTTAATTTGGTTCTGCTCTGTTTTTCTTCACAGAAGGGAAACACGCTTCGTCCTATTGATGCAGAAGTGAAGGTAGGACATACACCACTCAGATCTGATCTCAGAGCTTTGTCATCACAAGAATAAATTACACTTTATATTAATATTAAATTAGATTAATATTAGTTTAATATGAGATTAGTTCCCTTACAGAATAAAAAAAATCCTGATAATTTACTCACCCCCATGTCATCCAAGACGTTCATGTCTTTCTTTCTTTAGTTGAAAAGAAATTGTTTTTGAGGAAAACATTCAGCTTCAAAGGTAGCTCTAGATGATCCCAGCCAATTAATAAAGGTCTTATCTGGTGAAACGATCGTTCATTTTCTAAAAAACAAAATAAAAATGTATATACTTTTTAACCACAAATGATCGTCTTGCACTAGCTCTGTAACGCGAATGTGCATCTTCATGCATTACATAATCACATTGGAAAATCATGCACGGTTCTTTCTTCGTCAGTGTACTTCGGTTCAAAAAGGTAGGGTAGGACGAAAAACTCATTTTCTCCTCCTACTTCAAAATCGCTGTTTTACTTTCTTTGAACGTTCACTTTGTAAACACTGGGTCGGTACTTCCGCCTACATCTTGCATGACCTTTCCAACATGACTATGTAATGCGTAAAGTCGAGCTAGTGCAAGACAAGCATTTGTGGTTAAAAAGTATATACATTTTTATTTTATTTTTTTTATAAAATGACCAAACGTTTCGCTAGGTAAGACCCTTATTCCTCGGCTGGGATCATGTAGTGCCTTTTGAATTGTCGTTGGCTCCCACTGAAGTCCACTATATCGAGAAAAATCCTGGAATGTTTTCCTTAAAAACCTTCATTTCTTTTCAACTGAAGAAAGACAGACATCAACATCTTGGATGACATATGGGTGAGTAAATTATCAGGAAATTTTTATATGGGAAGTGAACTAATCCTTTAAATACATTAAAATGATAATAAAATAACCCAGTTATGTTTAAAATTGTAATAATATTTTACTGTATTTTTATTTAAATAAATGCAGCATTGAACATAAGAGACTTCTTTAAAATTATAAGAAAAAAGAAAAAAATCTTACAGATCCCAGACATTTGATTGGTAAGGAAGCAGAATCTTCTATTTGCAATTTTTTATCTTTCTATTTCTGTTTGTGATTGGATGATGGAGAGCTAATGCTTGTCTTGCACTAGCAATTTTTGCTGCTTTGCAATGTTACTTCTCACCAAGGAGAAGCAGAACTACATCCTTCCTTGAGTTTTGCTTATTTGTGCATTTATCTTCCCTCTCTCTCCTTCTCTCATTTTTCTTATTCATGTCTGCCTCTTTCCCCACTTCATTCTCTCTATAGTGCAGCTTCAGCATTTTCAGAAGTGTCAGATTAAACAACCAATCAGAGCATTATTTATTAAGTTGTACGTACTCTTTTCACAATCTGCAGCTCAAAGGCAGAAGAACATCTCATCTGTCCCAGGACAAAGATGGACAGCCTCATGATCCTCTCCTGCTTCAAGTGGTACGTAAGGGTCACAGGAGGAGATTGGGTGCAGCTGCTGGCACGGCTCGGCTCATGGCAATTACAGACTGTGTTGACAACGGCACTCAGACCGACATCAGCTTCCAGAACTTCCTGAATGGGGACAGAGGGTCTTACCTGAGCAGTGGATCACCCATGCCCCCACCATCCCCCCCTCCTCTCGGACAGCTGGTGGAGCCATACTTGCTGAATGACCTGTGAGTGTCTTCACTGTCCTTTGCATCTTTTTCAGTTCTCATGTCATTAATTACTTTCCATCATATGTTGTTCCAAACCCGTAAGACCTTCGTTTATCTGCGGAACACAAATTAAGATATTTTTGATGAAATCTGAGAGCTTTCTGACCCTGCATAGACTGCAACGCAACTGACACATTTAAGGCTCTGAAAGGAAGTAAGAACATCGTTAAAATAGTCCATGTGACATCAGTGGTTCAACCGTGTTGTTATGAAGCTATGAGAATACTTTTTGTGTGTAAAGAAAACAAAAATAATGACTTCATTCAACAATTTCTTCTCTTCCATGTCAGTTTCTGCTGTGCATTCACAACACATGAAGCTATTTAAAATTTAACCACTGATGTCACATGGACTATTTTAACAATGTCCTTACGTTGAGCATGGTAGTTGCGGTGCTGTCTATGTAGGGTCAGAAAGCTCTTGGGTTTCATCAAAAATATTTTATTTTGTTTTCCGAAGATGAACAAAGGTATTACAGGTTTTGAACGACATGAGGGTAAAATGTCATTTTTGGGTGACAGGTATCCCTTTAATACCTTTACCTAAATAGGGACAAAAAAGTGGACAAATTTACATGCATTGAAAACTAAAGAAACATATATATTTTTTCACAGTGGTTCTTTGGGGCAGGAATATAGTGATCCAAATGACTACTTCAATGTTGCCAACCATGAGGTGGATCAACAAGAAGAGCTGGAATATGAGGTGGGAAACCAAGAAATAATTTACATACAAACACAAATGAGTAAAACATTTTGAACAAATTAGATCCTTTTTTATAAACCTGGATGGTGTAAATGTATACTTATGTGTCCCTAGACCACAAAACCAGTCATAAAAGCTGAATAAATAAGCTTTCCATTGATGTATGGTTCGTTATGATAGGACAATATTTGGCCAAGATTCAACTATCTGAAAATCTGTAATCTGAGGGTGCAAAAAATCCAAATATTGAGAAAAATGCCTTTAAAATTGTTTTGATATATTTATGAAACTTACATTTAATTTATAGCAATTTACAAAATATCTTAATGGAACATGATCTTTACTTAATATCCTAATAATTTCTGGCATAATAGAAAAATCAATCATTTTGACCCATACAATGTATTCTTGGCAATTTTTGACCTGATTTTGTAGTCCAAGGTCACAAAAACATTGTATATTGGGATTAGATGGGTGGATGCAAGACCAGTAACCCAAACACATTATCACAACCTACAGTATCTCATAAATTCACTCTAGCTAGCTTTCTGTCCCGGTGCATCTTTAAAGCAGAGGGTTTAATCTCTGCCCTATAAGCAGCTCTTCCTCTCTGTCTTTGTCAGGAGGTGGAACTGTATAAGTCGAGTCAGCAAGATAAACTGGGGCTAACAGTATGTTACCGGACAGACGACGAGGAAGACCAAGGCATCTACGTTGGGGAAGTGAGTGGCCACATGCTCAACACAAACCCTGAGATTTTCAACTTATCCAGCTGATATTTAAACATTCCCTGTTCTTAGGTGAATCCAAACAGCATAGCAGCAAAAGATGGAAGAATCCGGAAGGGGGACAGGATATTACAGGTATGGCTTTTTCTTCAAATGTGCTGCAAATGAGTCATCAACAGCAATCACTGATGAACTGACATCATCATGTCATTACGTTCATCTAGGAGGTCAAGCGTTTCTAGAGACAATCAGTCTATAAACAGATAATTGGTGTGACTTTTAACACCGCCCACACAATTACTCTAGAGAGTAATTACAGAACAGCAAAGACAATGTGTCATGTTGCCATTGTCTAGACAAGTTCTTCATTTATTCTGGTTTCTGATGTGACACTGACACGTTCAATACCAAGGACTCAGTCGCTGGTGTTTTCATGCCATGTTGTTTTGATTAAAGAGCTGACCTTTTGTGCTTGAACGTAGCTGTGAATGAAGTCCCTGTGTGTCCACATTAGATAAATGGGATGGAAGTTCAGAACCGAGAAGAAGCGGTGGCCATCCTGACCCGTGAGGACAGCACCAACTTCTCATTACTGCTGGCCAGACCAGAGATAGAGGTAAATAAATATAATACACATATTAAGGAGAAAAGAACACATTAGCATAGTGTATATATATATATATTTGTCCTAGACAGAGCAAAGTGCTGCATTCTCATAACACCATATTTGGTCTCTTTTTAGAAGAAATATGAACCATACATAAAGCATTAAATCACCCCCTCCCCCAAATCTGAGCAATTAAATGGTTTTCTAAACAGACACACACAAGCACGATTCAAGTACACACATACACACAAAAACAGGCTTTTTGAGGCACATGCAAAGTTAATGGACCCACTCTGTCCCCAATGACAACATATCCTAAAATTAATGGCTTATTTTGCTGAAGGAAGGGAAACAGAAGTCTCACATCACTCAATGTCTCAATCATGTGATCACTCTTAGTGATGGGTGTCAAGGATTTGTGGCAGTTCCATTAACACTATTCCACAAGGAGATGAAGAGTGAGAGAGAACAAAGCTGCTTTACAGAATGGGGAAAAACGCTCCATTAGAAAGACATGCACAGAGGAGAAGTAACTGAAGGAATTGATGGAAGGCATGAGAGAGAGGGCAAATGAAGAGGTTCAAGCAAGGTACACAACAGGAAGGAAGTATATTATGCTGTTTTTCCACAGTAAGCAGTTTCCAAGGACATAAATTATGCCATCTGATGAGGCTATGAGGGGTACATTCAAGCTCTGGGTATCTATAGCACTTTAAAAATGAGCAAATTTGCACTTTGTACATGTAATGTAAAACAGTGCTGGAATTCTACTTGTGCATTTTAAAGTGAATGTAAATGAGACTAATACCAGCAGAAGCAATTAATCTGAACTAAATCTTAAAGTTGTCTGTGCAAGCAAATGCATTGTTTTATTTAATGCAAATTTAGCAGCATTTTCAATCTTGCACCACACGTTTATTTCAGAGCTGTATATATAGTATTCCGAATTTCTGACTTTGTAACTGTGTCAATTTTCTGCAATATCTGGGGAGCCAGTGGTGATATTGAAAAAAAATGGCTGTTGGTTATTGTGTGCAGCCTGCAAAAATCATCTATCATGAGCACAGCCGTCAGCTAATGAATAAAACAGGGAGCTCATTTCAGCCAACGCGCAGCACTAACAAGATCAGAACAAAAAGGGGGCCATTTTGTACCTCTCATTCTCATCTAAAATCACCCTCCCAGCAACACAAAATGATTAATGACGAACTGTAGGCCAGAAACAAGTGGAGCTGTCAGACTACGAGAGGAAGAGATGGAGAGAGAAAGAGAGACAGTGATAGAGAAACACAAAGAGATCGTTGAGTTAGAAAGATATTACAGGCTGACTAAATCAAGAGGAAGGAAAGAGAGACAAATGCTTAAGATATGTAGACCAATAAAACAAACTGTGGTGCTCTTTATAGACGTCTGATGTATAATCAAGCGCTAATTACAATTGATTATTGGCTTCCAACTATAGACAAAGAGAGTCAGGGAAAACAAATCAATACTTCAATAAGTCTGTATTCATCAATAAATCTTGATTTGTAGCAAGACATAACAATTGAACAAATTTACAGTCAGAGTAATAGGGCTACTTTGTAAAGTATCTCACAAGAAAGCGGTTTTATTTTTATTTGGTTAAGTCTCTTTTTTTAAGTCTCTTCTGCTCACCAAGCCTGTACAGCAAAAACAGTACATATTTGAATATATTTAAAAATGTAATTTATTAATGTGATTAAAGCTACATTTTCAGCATCATTACTCCAGTCATCAGTGTCATGTGATCCTTCAGAAATCATTCTAATATGCTGATTTACTGTTTAAGAAACATTTATTATTATTATTATTATTATTATTATTTTTTTTTTTTTATAAACATTTAGGAAAATTGAGTACAGATTTTTCAGGATTCTTTGATGAATATAAAGTAATGTTAGAGAGTAATGATGCTAAAAATTCAGCTTTGAAATCACAGGAATAAATTACATTTTAAAATATATTCAAATAGAAAACAGTTATTTTAAATAGTAAAAATATTTAATAATTTTACTGTTTTTGCTGTACTGTGGATCAAGTAAATTAAGGCTTGGTGAGCAGAAGAGACTTCTTTAAAAACATAAAAAAACTTACTGTTCAAAAACTTTTGACTGGTAGTGTATATTATACATATATATTTATGTACGTGTGTGTGTGTGTGTGTGTGTGAGAGAGAAAATACAAGGCCTCAATCCTTGCAGTTTAAAAATAATAGGCCTCACAATTCTTGCTTTACAACTAAACGTTGCACAGATTTAAACAAATGTCTATATTGCCATCTAGTGTTGAAAAGCATTACTGCATGTATTTATTATTATGACAGTACTGTAGGGCAGTGGTTTTCAAACCGGTTCTGCGAGCACCCCCAACACTGCTCGTTTTCTGTGTCTCCCTTGTCTGTCACACCTGATTCAACTGATCAGCTCATTAGTAGAGACAGCAAGACCTGAAATGGGTGTGTCAAATAACACCCAGCACTATAAAATGTGCAGTGTTGGGGGTGCTCGCAGGACCGGTTTGAAAACCACTGCTGTAGGGTGACAATACTTCCTCTTTTTTCTAGACTAAATGGCCAGGTTTTTGGCTTTATGCTATTGTTTTCATGCCTGCCAAAGGTAATGACTAAAAAAGAGGTTTGACCAATGAAGTAATGAAGTACAGGAATTGTACAAAATCAACCAATGGCTTTCAGTCAAAGCATTATAGATACACATATACATAATGCATGAGAACTGTAGAAAGCATAGGTGTGTTTGACTTAAAGCAGCGCTGCGCACACTGATCGCTGTATGGCATCAAAGTACCATGAGAGCAATAAGAGAGCAGACGGCTCCTTATGCTTTCAAATCACTCTAGTGGTACTTTGATGTCAGACACTGATTGTTCTGCGCAGCTCCGCTTCGAGTCAAACACACCTGAAGTCAATAGGAAAACAAAGACAAAGATAAATGCAGACATTTTAGACAATTTAGAAGTCCTGGCCAGGACATGTCCAGGAAAAAGAGCGAAGTATGCTTACCCTGAAGTACTGGTGATGTTCAACCTCAAGTCTTCTCTCTTGCTTTCTTTGTGCCTTTCACCTAGACGGACACTCATTTGGACCCAGAAGAGATTGACTGTGAGTTACCTGTAGGGATGAGTGTGGACAGCCTCAATACTTCCCATCTGTCCGGCCTGTACCATTTCCGCCAACAGAGACCCCAAGGAGGCATTCCTGAGGAAACCCAACATCGGGAGACACCCATGCTCAGCTTAGCAACCCTCAGCAACAGTCAAGAGCTTGACAGTGGTGTGGGCCGAACAGATGAGAGCACAAAGAATGAAGAATCCTCTGAGCATGACATCCTTCTGGGTGATGAGCAGACCAGTGCCTCCAACACAAATGCCACCAACACGCCTGGAAGCTTGCGCAAGTTCAGGCCCGGCAGGAGTGGCGGAGGAGGGAGCGACACACCATCGCCGCTGTTCCCTCTCCGAGAACTCCACCTTAGCACAGACTCGCTGGACTGTGGAAGTGTGGTGGGTGGAGGGTACCTTCACGATCCCGTCAGTGGGATGATAATGCCGGGCCTGACAGAGGAGGAATGTGAGAGGTACAGGCAGCTTCTGGAAATCAAATGTCGTTATGAGAAGAGGATGAAGAATATGCAGCAGGTTCAAGAAGAAGGAGAGGGACAAGAGGAAGCTGAGAATAAGGAGGAGACTCTGGACGAGAACAGTAACGAAAACCTGACTCCACATGAGATGGCGCTTCTGGAAGAGGAAATGAGGCACCTTGAGTTCAAGTGCCGGAACATTCTACGGGCACAAAAGATGCAGCAGTTAAGAGAACGCTGTTTAAAAGCATGGCTGATGGAGGAAGAAACATCTGGTCGGGTGTCTGCGGAACCTCAGGGGTCTCCACTTCACGAGCTGTCTGACATCAACGAACTTCCAGAGAAGGAACGGTCGGACAAGGACAGCACTAGTGCTTACAACACCGGGGGAGAGAGCTGCAGGAGCACGCCTATGGTGAGTGAGCACCGACTTCCAGTTTCTCAGATAGATGAGTCCACAAGCCCTCTGCCAAGTAGACACAGGGACCGACCAACCTGGAGTGAAAGAGGACGAGCAAGCCTCACTAGTTCATACTCACCAAGCAGCTACAAAAAGTTTCAGACCAACACCCCTATGAACCAGAAATTCTGCTCTCTCACAAGAGAAGGAACCATCCGTCGCATGCCTGAAGGTTTGACACAAGGTGGAAATTCTAGGGTGAGCAGAAATGGTGGTCGTAGTGCTGAGTCAAGTCCTTACTTCACTCGACGGCGTCATTCCAACTGCTTCACTCCAGAACGCTACCAGAGTTGCATGCATCTGGGATCCTCACTTTCAGAGAGTTCTGGACCCTTGGATAGAGCCGTCGAAGGAGAAAGTGAGGCACCAGTGGGTGGCAGTGACCGTGAGGGCCAAGAGAATGGCACCTTTGGGTCATTGCCTCATCCTAGCCCAGTGAAGCTTTCTCTGGCCTTACCTTTGCCACTTCCCCCTGCGTCACCACGCATGGAGTGGAAGGTAAAGATAAGAAGCGATGGGACCCGCTATGTAGCCAAACGTCCTGTCCGAGACCGGCTCTTGAAAGCCCGAGCTATGAAGATCCGTGAGGAGCGTAGTGGAATGACGACTGACGACGACGCAGTGAGCGAAATGAAGATGGGTCGCTACTGGAGCAAGGAAGAGCGTAAGCAACATCTGCTGAGGGCCCGCGAGCAGCGCAGACGCAGAGAGTTTATGATGCAGAGTCGCCTGGAATATATGCGAGAACACGGCCTGGATATGGGCAAGGAGAGCCAGTCGGAGTCAGGCCAGAACTCAGCCTCGATCCTGGAGCTCAGTCAGAAAAAGAGCTCCAAGAAACGCAACCGACGGATACTCGACAACTGGATCACCATACAAGAGCTACTGGCACATGGCTCTCGCTCTCCAGATGGGACAAAGGTGTATAATCCTCTTCTGTCTGTTACCACAGTCTGAAAGGATGGTGAGGACAATAGATAGAGAATCTATTTTATCGAATGATCAAACACTTTCATGAACAGTCCTCAGAAGTTTCCAGAGTCATCTTTCCACTTTACTAATATGGCTGAGCAACGTACTTGAAATATCTGAAAGTCCCTGAAACAAGACAAATTTACTTGAGAAGCAACACTAAGACTTGTCTATTGTTTTTAAAATGATTATACTCACCTGTAAGGGTGCAGTTGTGGCCTAATGGTTAGAGAGTCAGACTTGTAACCCAAAGGTCATGGGTTCAAGTCTCAGTACTGGCAGGGATTGTAGGTGGGGGGAGTGAATGCACAGCACTCTCTTCTACCTTCAATACCACGACTGATGTGAGAGCCTTGAGTAAATCCACCGAACCCCCAACTGCTTCCCGGGAGCACTGCACCACAGCAAAAAGCTCCAGGTGTGTGTGTGCTTAATCGGTGAAATGCAGAGCACAAATTCTGAGTATGGGACACCATACTTGGCATGCATTCTAATAAAGATCTTAGTGTTACTTCTCACGTAAACATACCTTTTGAAGATTTTTAGATTTTTCGGAAAACACTTAAAAAATTATGAATGAAAAAGTTAATGGGTGGGGCTACTTTTAAGTTTGTGGAAAAACTTGATTTTCTTAATTAATGAATGTCATATTGTATTGCTTCTCAGTATACATTATCACTCTTCCGAGGTCAAACATCTGCTTACAAGGATTCTGTTTAACCCTAAACTGAAAACAGCACATGGCTGGGTGGCAAAGACACTCGGAAGATTATGAATGTTGACTGAACGTACACAGACAAGCACAACACACACAACTGTACAAGCAGACAGGTCTTAGTCAAAATCTGCTTGTTGCAAGCAAACATATTGGACAAATGTAATTCATAACTTCCTCGCAGCTGCACAAACGAAACAAGAAATCAATTTCATAACTCTTGAATTTTCATGGAAAATAATGAAGGGATAGAATAACAAAAGATTTTTGTACAATTTACTGCTCTAATTACAATATCATGTAAGTGCTTATCCTGTGCAGACACAATCATGTTAAACTTTCCTACAGAGATGTGGTGCTGAACATTTGTACTGCTTGTTTGATGGTCTGTTTACACTATTCTTCTGTACTGTTCATTATGACCCAAATATGACAAAAGCACAATGTAAGCCACGTTGTGCTTTTTAATTTTGAATGTATGGTAATTCTTTTTCCTTAAACCCTCATCAAAATCAGCACAGAGAGAATTTCACAAGCCTATGTGGCCTAGTGCGGACACATACTAATCACCAGCAAAAGGGGAAGCACAAACACACACTGGATTCCTATGAAATCTAACCAGCTTCAAAAATGAAAACAGATTGTACATTTTAATATACTGTTATTAGCAGCATTTAACCTGAAGTGGTTCACACAAGTGTAGCAAAGGAGCTAAAATGAGGGGATATTCTTATTCATGAGTAAATGAATGATATACAAATTTATTAACATATTTGTAAGTGTTTGAAGATTTTGTAGAAAATGGCCTTAAGAGTTTTGACCAGTTTGGTGATGAGAGCCACTTGTTCAGCTCAACTAATTTTGCATGATTTTGACTATACTGTACATGCCAGAAATACACAATGAACTGTAGTGGAGAACTTCCATTGCTCAGTATACAGATGTATGTGACCAGAGGACTTTATCCAGCATCATTTGCCATTTCCGTCTTGGTGTTAGATAAAAATGTAGAAATCTACAGTTATACTCATATGGTACCTGTTGATTGATATCAATAGTCCTAATTATATGATGTGTAATGTGCATTAGTTCTTGAGTGGTTATTTCAATGCATTACTGAGACCGTATAAAATCTAACATTTTAGACAAATAAAACAATTTTGTATGCTTAATATAAGTCTGTCATTAGCCTGATTTCAAACTTGGATGCACACAAAACACACAGCCACATAGTCACTCAAAAATATATAAAAAACAACTTTCCAACAGCAAGAACATGTTTTATAGAATGAGAGCAATAAATTATCACATAATTTCTCTGAATTAATTCTGCATTGAAACCTCATACATATATACAAATAAAACTTCATACAATTAATTTTAAATATAGGAACTGCTCTTACACACACATACTGATACAATTTTACAATTACAATTCGTTCCAAGCCCCCAACCCCCCCAACCCCAGGTCCTTAAAATGTAAACAATGGTTCATGTTCCCATTCCCAGCCTAGATACTGATTCCCCAGTCCAGTGCAGAGTAAATATGGCATATTTATATCAACTAATATATACATTCAGGTTTATACAGCATCATTCAGCTAAGTGCAGACATGCAACACGGGGCACGGTGGCGCAAGACATTGGCGTGTCCAAAAACCAGAACACGCATCTCAAAAACTACTGGATTTTTTAATTTTTTTAACATCATACATCTCTGCTTTATTTGCGTTTGAGCTCAGCATGCCCCAGCACTCAGGACTTTTAATACAAGCACAAGAGCAAAGCGTTAGAGTTAGAGAAAAGCAAAACCGCCCATAGGAGAAAAATGTGAAATGTAGTGAACGGCCCTCTATAGTCAGATCACGCCACAGCTTATGAACAGGGACATGGAGGTCCTGTTTGTCTACAAGGGCCTTAAGGTTTCCAGTTATGGGTAATGCTAGCAGACTTGATGTATTGGACTACAGTATTGTTGTTTTATATAGGCAAAGAAAAAATGAAAAATAAATTATTTATTAAAAATAAATGGCTGGGCCTAGCAGCAGAGATTAATATTCTAATTGAAGACGTTTTCATTGTAGGACTTTTAAAAAAATGTTACAATTTTGTAAGTATAAAAATAACTCCTCAACACTAACACATCACTAATGTAATACTGTGAATGATTCGGCTTAATGGAGAGAGAACGGCCCATTTTGTTTGTCGAGGGGGGAAGTAGGGAAAGAGAAAGGGGCTGTTTGGAGGATCGCAGATGGTATTAGAGCTTTGGATCCTAGGCACTGATGATCTTTAACTTATGTATGTGCAAAACCAGAAACGTTCAGCAAGATCTTCACATTTAAAGATGCTTTTACAGCTTCTCAGTGTGAATGAGTGTGCGCATGTGTGTGAATGCAAGTCCCCTAAACGCGCTTTCATATAAAAAATAAGAGGGCACTGACATTGGACATGCAACCCAGCGTAAATTCACAATATTAAAAGAGCGAGTTGCTCAAGTGTGTATGGCTTCTGGCAACGACGAGTTTTACATGGATCATACAGCTTTTATGTGGATAATATAGTTTTACAAACTTGCTGCAAAACATTTACCTGAAATTAGCAGTCCAATTAGTTTGCTAAACATTAAATGTACACCAAAAAAAAAAAAAAAAAAACCCTAGCCTGTTGGTCTGTCTAAAAAAAAAGCTTTTAGAAAACACTCAGCACAGCACTCTGCTAAAACATATCCATGTATTATATTAGTAGTAGCTTTTACACCAAAAATAGCAAGTAGTATTTGACATCATAATAGTAATAAAGTCACCCATTAAAATCATCCATATCCAGACGTTCTTTTTAAAATTCAGTTACTTCTAAATATTTAAGATGTCTGTAACACCGTCAAAGCTGTACAAAACCAAGCCCATAAGTACAGATTTCACTTCAAAATTTCAATGACGCTCTAAACAAACACCCTGCTCCTCCAACAGGTCATCCAGAGAAAATATCTACGTGTATTACACTGACCCCAAACCTCCAATGACAAACCTTTACAGTAGGCACTAAGGTTATGTAATGAATTGCCGAATATAAATGTTTCACTGGTCAGGTGAGAGTGTTTGAGTAGACAAGATTAAAATAATAGTGAAACTGTAATGCTAAAAAGAAAAAGGGAGATGCTGAGGTAACAGGTGGAAGGAAATAAATAGAGGAGGCTCTGATATATATCCTGATTATTGGCTATTTGACTTTTTTGTGTATGTTGTATTTAGGTAACTGTTTTATATAACAGCAACAATTTAAAATCTGTGTCTACACATTCTGTTTGGCGCAAATGACAGCATGACTTCAAAAGTGTTTTTTACTGTTATGTCTGACTTATTGCAAACCGGATGCCCAGCCTCTTCAAGACAAAAGCAAAACAACACAAAAAAATAAAATAAACATTCCTTTTTTTACTATGCAGTGATGTAAGTTTTCTTAGCAGTTTTCATTTTGTCCTTTCACTCGCAAGGCAAAATAAAAGTCTCTTTCAAAATAATTAAAACGTAGTGTTTGGCATCCCCCTAAGCGCATGCTGGCCCTTCTTACACGCTGAGGAACCACGTTTGACAATTTTGAGGAATGTATCAAGCAAACATTTTCTGACTGACCCTGAAATGATTGTCATCTGAGACACGTGAAAACCGAAAAGACTACGAATGAAAAAGTTCAGTTTCTTTTATATTTTGCACTCGTCTGTCCAGTCTCCATGTTGAGAGTTCACCAGTGTCATCTTCTGACTTCTGTACGGCCAAACTTGGTCTTTTAAACTCCATATCAGATCAGTCCGACTTAAATTGGCACCCCCTTTCTCCCTGTAAGCTTTCCTTTGGCAGCGATGCTTGTCAATTTCCACTCAAACTCTTAAAATACACTTCATCTGCTTCTCCATTGTCTCCATCGAGCTTCTTAGATCTTCAGTCGGAGATTTGATGCTGTTACACAGCCTTTGTTTTGAATGGCGTCCAACAGCAAGAGGCCATTCAGGCTAGCAATGAGCATGTAGCCGGCCAGGATTCCCGCTCTACACGTGAGGGAAGCGGATATGGAAGTAACAGAGTCTGAGAATGGTGTGCTTCCTCTTGCCTGGGCTCCGGCTCCTCCGCGTTGGGACCCTGCGCCTTCTGCTGTGGCTCACCCTCACACCACCGTGCTGATGCGGTTGATAGGTTTGGATTTGGAGCTGCCGACCGTGCTGCTGTTGCTGGCTCCGCCTCCTCCTCCGCCCCCGCCCGACTGCACCCCCATTGGTCCTGGGAGCTGCGGGGCCAGCGGGGAGAGCGGGGTAAGAGGGGTGAGGGGGGTATGTGGGGACGAAGGAGGCGGTAACGGGGAATGTGGCGGAGGAGGTGGGATGGAGGAGAGGGGCGGATACTGCGGGATGTAGTGGGCGGCGCCCTGGGGTATGTGGCGGGCGGTGATGGAGGATGGTGCCTGAGGGGGCGGCGAAAAAACGAAGTGAGTTTGATGGCCGGAGTGATCCAGCAATGGGTGTGGGCTGTGGGCGTGGACAGGATGGCTGTGGATATGAGAGTGAACGTGGGAGTGGGCGTGAGGGTGGGGCTGAGAATGAGACAGGGTGAGAGGAAGCTTGCCGGTAGGACCGGGCACCCGTACGTGGCGAATGGGATTGGGATGCATGTGGTAGAAGGTGAAAGGGGCGATGGGGGAATTGGGCGAATGCGGGGACAGAGGCGGAGGGGTGCAGGCCATATTGACGTAGCGGCCTTGCTGCATAGCATGATGGGATAGTTGCTGCTGGAGCTGGGCGTGTGAAGGAATGGGCGGCCCGCGCCGTGGGAGGGACCCTCGTTGTAGGGTATGATGGATAACGGGCGGATGGCCAGGGGCGACGGCCTGCATGTGGTACCGATGATGATGGTGGTATGGGGGTGGAGGCTGGCCAAAGTTGTTGTGACAGTACTGAGCGTGCAAGGCCTGGATCTTGGATGGCCCACCGGGGTCTGACTGGCTGAGGGCGGAGGGGGACGGAGGCGGCGGTCCTCCTGTAGTAGGAGGTGGCACGGGGGCCGGGTAATGTGGCCCGGGGGGAATAAGGGGAGCAGGGGGTTTGGCGCGCTTGCTCCCAAACAGGGAGCCCAGGAAGGAACCGGAATTGCTCCCTCCAGAACTGCTCCCCGGCCCCCCACCTCGATCGCTGATGCCAGGGACCCCCCCCATATTGCCTACGGCGTTGTGAAGTTGCCCCGGCCCACCCCCCACCCCTACTCCGGGGCTCAGGATGGGGCGGTGAGGCCGGTAGTCCTCCAGCCCATAGCAGCCGGGAACGGCGCCCCCCATGGGCAAGCGTTGATGCGGCTGAGGACTGTTAATGATGGATCCCTACAGTGTGCACAAACACACAAAGCCAGACAGTCATTACACTGGAAATCTGAGTAGATGGACAGTGTTAGACTAATGAGTTACAAGTGACAGGCATTCCCCAGTTACTTTTTTAAAATAAATAATGCATGTTACTCCTCAGGGATTCACCAACATTAAAATTCATTACAAGATAATGATTTTTATGTTATAACTAATGCTCTATTAAAATTCCACACTACTTTTACATTAAAAAAAAAAAAAGAAAGAAAAAAAAAAAAAACAAACAAAAAAAAAACACTAAAACAAGTAAATTTAGCCATCATAATGTACTTGGTAAAAAAAAAAAATTTTTTTTTTAGGGGAATTTTTTTAGGGGAACCCTCTCGAAATGTGATTGGGCTAGTTTTGAGTAGCAATTGGGTGGGTTTTGTTGTGAAAACCTGGCAACCCTGCTGTACACAAAGCAGAACTGGCTCACAAACACTGCTTTATCAGGCATTACAGGCATGATGAAATAGAAATTAAATTGAAAATTTCCTGAAGAAAGTCGATTTCCTTTAGATATACACTAATATAAAAACACTAGCACCGTGTTTTGATTTTGAGACGTGCAATGCTCATGTTTATTCAACAAAGTCAAAGCCTTTTAAAAAAATCTATTCGTGGTGGTCAGTTTCTTATATTGTGGCGGCCCGCCATAAATAAATCAATGTATGGGAAACACCGCACTGGTTTGTAGTGCAAACAGTTTTACCATTTCCTGCACGTTGTTATTTTTCTCGTTATTTTCCTATAGCAGCTAATGCACCAGAATTCTCGCCCATAGGCTTACTTCAGCGTCGAAGAATAAGGTGGATAATTTGAATAATTTCAATTTATCAGTTAACAGTTATAACATGAAAATAATTATCAGCTTTATTGGTATCAGCCAGAATTTTTGTAATGGGACATCTCTAAATATAAATAAAAATAAACTAATTTGAGAGTAACAATTTATCTTGACACTTGAAAGTATATGCGAACAAGACAAGTAACATCACTGTACACACACATCTCATGCAAAAAGCCTTGCAGCATTAAATACAAACAGCCTCAAACAACAAAGACACTGACTGGGACCATTATTTTCCCAGAGCAATGCATTCATTATTAGCAACTGTACCAGGCATAACCTATTAGATATGCTGCATGCAAAGCAAACACCAATTAAATTTTTTTACATAATGCGGATTAAAACATGCTGAACTTGATCACAACAATCAAAAATTCATGCAAAGCTGTTGTTGTTAAACACGGAGTTCTCATGCATGTAAGACAACTGAAACACAAGATCATTTTATTTCATTACGATTACAAGCAGTTAGCACATCTGCCTGACTTACTTCAATAGTACTATCCAAAGAGCCAACGCTGTTTCTACGGCCTCGTTTTCCTGTACCCAACCAAGCACAGGAAGGTCAGGGTCAAAGGTCATGGAGAAAACATATTCTAACATCTCATACTGGGTGTTCGGCCCTGGATGATCCAATTACAGTGAACGAATGTCTACAAATTGTGTATATAAATGTCCACAGACGAAACCCAACTTAAAATCACTGAACTCGACATTGGCTGTATTTTTTATAGACTTTCGTGTAGAAATATGTTAATACCTGGCAGCCTGATTAAACAATAAGTCTGCTGGTATCTGTACATTTTATGCACACAGAAATTCTGCACACTGTGACAATGCAAAAAATTCTGTAAAAAGTATGCCAATCCAGACACTTGTTTAAAAAGCCTTATGCAAGGACATAATGTGCCATTAGAGGGCAGTGTCTGTCAAACTGTACTTCGTTATAGAAGTTCAGCACTTCAAAATTGTGTCATAAGGCCTGTCATGGTCAAACTATTGATTTATTTCCCCTCACAGAGAAAAGTAAAAACTGTTAGGTAGGGTTGTCAATAGTTTTAAAAATATTATAAAGACTAATTTATTTGTAATAAATCCAATTCATTTCTGCATACTTCCATATTTCAGTGAAATAAGAAAAACCTTGTGGCAGACAAGAAAAGCACTGAATTGTTTGTTTTACAAACATAAGCCTGTCAGTGGCCTACAGTCCACAGTAAACATAAAGCATCTATAATTAAAATCCACAAACTGTTATTGCATTGTTATGCTTATATTTATTGCATTGAATGAGTTTTTGTGTGAATGTGTGTTGTACCTGTCTCAGAGAGGTCTCTCAGTGAGGAGCTAAGTGCTGTTCGTTTAAGCCCCTCCCCTGCTGTGTACGTGTCATCCAGACTGGGCCTACCCAGAGTGCCGTTCACAGCTTCAGTCTTGATTCCACCAACCCCGCCCCCATCTCCGCTCAGGAGCCCTGGACGCATCACACCCTTCTGCTTCTCCAACTCAGCTATGGAGAACAAAGACCAAGAGTTAATGCAGGCAAAAACTGACTATTACCATAATGAACTATAACCCTAATTAATAATTAATCAGATTCACAGCAAATTTTAGCTTGCATAGTGTGTCATGTGTGAAGCAACGGGTAACATTCAAGGATTTCTTACACTCTACACGGTATTTCTCCATATCTTGAACCTCAGCGACACTCTCACGAAGGTCACTGGTGAAGCGCGTTCGGTCCTGCTGGCTTGGAGCGTTGAACACAATCAGGACCTTACGCTCACTGCCGGGCATCGCTGATGTCAGTCTGATACCGTGAGGATAGTCTGAAAGAGAGGGACAGAGATAGATGGTAAATGCAGTCAATTAGAGAGAGACCCAGATAAAGTGGGATGTGCTGCGCTTCACGTAATTAGTTATAGATCTCTCATTCTGACAAAATCCACAAATACACACAAGTACTGTACTTCAGCATGCCAATGGGGTAGGAAAGATATATTTAATTCAAAACATATGGTCTTAACTGTGTGGAATTTTACTTCAAGCTTATTTATCTTGTTTTAAAGATTTGCAGATATTTTGTTAATGGAAAACAAGTGCAAAACAAAAACTGATTAGGATAAATAGAAAACAGACATTCCAAGGACGTTTCCAATTAACAACACAACCACAATAGAGGGTGAGGATTTAGATAGACATCATATTTTCAGACAGACATTTTTTTCTCGTTCATATACTGCTAAGAAACCAAAACACCACCTACATGAAAGCAAGGAAAGGGTAATGAGAGAGCACGGAGATGAGATGGAGTGATGGAGTGGATGAGAGCAGAGTGTGTAAACGAGCTGGAATGGAGTGATAGTATAAATAAAGAAGGAGGGACAGATGGTCAGACAGATGGAGGGATGAATATACTTACAGGAGTTCTGGAACATATGAACCTGCATCTCCACCAGGGGAAAAGACTGTCTGAAACTGTACGTCACAGACGTCTTCTTCTTCTGAAAGATCTTTGTTACCTGAAGGCGGGAATGTTATGATCATTATACATATACCTAGTCTTAACACAAAATTCCTTAGACACATGACTGAATGTCTGTCAATCCATTATTTCCATACTTCCATTTGTGCTGTTTAAAAGTTTTGATGATTTTATTATTAATGACTTATTTTTCTAAACGAATAAAAGAATAAATAATCTGTATTAACAGGTGTCTAAGATGGACACTTACTCTTTCTTTATTTGTTCAATAATAGATACATTTATTATTAATAGTAGTAGTAATAATAATAATAATAATAATAATTATCTGCAACAGAATTTCAGTGCACGTTAAAAAAAAGAATCTAAAATTATGAGATTAAAGTCAGAATAATTTAAGAATAAAGATGAAATGTTTCAAAAATTAAATCATAGAAACTAAAGTTATAATATTTTGAGAGCAGAGCCTATATTGCACATACAAATGGCACCACCTACTCTACAAAAACACCTGTGGCGTCCAATCTTTCATTCCTCACATGTATTTAATTAAAAACAATAAACTGTTCTAAAGGTTGAAGTGAACTCCAACTCGCTAACATTTGTTATATTATTGTTATCTTTTCTGAGGTATATAACATTAAGTGACTAATCACAAGCAGTTTTATTCATGGTATAATACAATAAATGATTGTACATAATATTTAACGCCTTCCGTTCATTTTTTTTACCCAGTAATCGCAATAATTTTGTGCTTTGTGTTAATATAACACAGCTAAGCTTTTAAATTCTGTCTTTTTTTAATTCTTTAAACAATATAACCTAATTTAATGAAACGAATGTCTGATTATTGTAATCATAAAGATGATTGTTTCACATAACACTTAAACTGAAGCAAATACAGCGATCTGTCTTGCCACATTAAAAAGCTTGCAAAAAAAAAAAAAAATTGTAAGACATATTGTTTGTATTTTGCTACAAAACTGACAGAATTTGAAAGCTGAGAATTTGAAATTTCTCCCGGCGCTCCCAAACCGTGGGATTATATTAACCATGTGTAATCGGCTAATATGCTCTCAAACTTTAATCTCGTAATTGCTATGAATTAATTCTCGGAATTTTGACTTTATTCTTAAAACATTTCGACTTTATTCACAAAACATTTTGATTTTTTTCTCTGAATTTCAACTTTATTCTCGTAATATCGGCTTTATTCTCGAAATATTTAGACTTTATTCTCATAGTATTTTGACTTCATTGTCGTAATATTACAACTTCAATCTCATAATCATAGTTTTTTTTCAATGTGGCACTAAAATTTTGTCGTAAATATCTAATATTTATGTGTAGGGAATATATTTATATATATGAATATATATTATCTATACATATATATGAAAACACATATATATCCTAAATATAAAGTTATAATTTTAAACATAAAAATGAAAATCTTGATATACAGTTAAAGTCTGAAATTGTACAATGTAAATCTAAATATAAATGTACACTATATATGTTCTTACTGATTCCTTTTTGTTTTTTTAATGGACAACAAAAGGCCTATACATTTAATACACTAAAAATGCTGGGTTAAAAACAATCCAAATTTGGTTAAATATGGATAAATCCAGTAACTGGGTTGTTTTGACTCAGCAGTTGGGTTAAATGTGTGTATGTATTTAACTCAACTATTGTTTAAAAATTACTAAATGGTTGGCTTAAAATAGATTGGAAATTAAAAATCAGACACAAGTACTAGAGGCATCAGTAATAATCAAAAGGTGGACATTTAGGCAGAGAGGACTCATTTCTCGTATTTACAGTATGAATTGCGTCCTTCTGCTAGAAAATATGGAGTCCCAATGTGTAAGTTAAATCGATATAAGAACTCCTTTGGACCTGTATCAGTTTGTTCACTGAACAAGAGTTTATATTGATTTTGTTTTGAGTTTATCTTGTTTTTATGTATTTATTGTATTACTAATAGTTTATTCTATGTTTGCAGCAACATTTAGTCCACAAAAAATTTCCTTTCAAGGACAATAAAGTATACTACTACTTATCAATAAGCAATTTAAAACATGTTTATTATTTAATTAGTCTTTATTAAACTTATTAATAAACATTCATATATTAGACATATTAATACATGTTAATTTCCAACCTATTATGGGTCGATTTTAAACGAGAAATATTGTAATTTTTAAACAATTGAGTTAAGTAAAACTACCTAGAAGGTTAGGTTAATCATTTAATCCAACCGCTGGGTCAGAACAACACAATCACTTGGTTTGTCCATATCTAACCCAGCATTTTGAGTGTATACATTTGCCAATGCAAATATTGTCCTGTTATATAATCATTGTAAGTCCACATGACTCTAAACCCAAGTGAGTGTTTTTCCTCTACTCTGTCTTCTGACAGTAATTAGGCCAATATGCGCTAAGTGAAGACTCACCACTAGCAGGTCATTAAAGAGGAAGACCTCACGCTGGTGAACTCCACTTCGCTGGGGTCGATTGGGGTCAGGGACTTCATACAGCTGACAACAGCACACTAGTCTGCGATGTGGCAGAGAAAGCACCTGCACACACATACACACAGTATATCAATATACAACCTGGTTTGTCTCACACTAAACCACACAAATAAACAAACTGGAGATCAAATTTCCTTTTAACTAGAAGCTGAACAACAATATGGGGTCTCAACCACAAGTATGACATTGACTCACAGGTTTCTTGCCTACGATGACTCTTTCCACAGCCTGCACTTGAGATACATGGTCATCGTTTGTCCTGAGTTCCCATTTCTGAATGCGCTGATAGATGCCCACTAACATATCCCTGGGAATGTCCTGTCCATTATCCACTCCTGCCAATGAGAACGAAGAAGAAACAGAAGGTGAAAACTGCTGTACTGTCTTTAATTGAAAACCAATAATCAATCTGATTTAGCTGAAGGCAATTTAAATTCACCTCTAAGGTTCTTGATAAAATCCTCCAGCTTCATCTTCCTCTCAGCTTTGACATTGGGGCTGTACATGTCTGTGTTGAGAAGGATGATGGCAAATGCCAGGATAAAGATAGTGTCTGGGTTCTGAAACTGGCGGACGAGCGCAGGGTTGCACACGCAGTATCTCTGACTGTGAGAAAGAAAGACGCTGATACTCATGTGGATCTATGAAACGCAGATAAAAGAGCATAGGGTGAGATGAGAGCAAAGGCTACCTGAAGGCCTCTACCAGTCTTTCCACCTTCTGGGCTTCCCCCTGAACCTTAATCTGAGCCTGAAACTTCCTCAGGGCGTCATCCAGATCCATGCCTGAGAAATCCATCTCATCCAACACACAGCTGAGAAAGAAACACAGAAAGAAAGATCGCTAAATTCATCTGCCAACATGTTTTTGTTGATTTGTTAGCCAGTGTCTGGTTTCTGTTTTTTTTTGCCTCCAGGCTGGTGTGAACAGCATATGGATGCTTTGATACAGTCTGGGGTTGGAAGACAGGAAAAACATCATTACTAACTCCAACACATCCTTGTTGAACTGTTTCTGTCGGTTTCCCAGAAACTCCCCGATCATCTGTCTGCTTAGGCCTTTCCTCTCCAGGATGAAACGTGCAATGCCCACAGGTGTGTCTGATACAAAACCCCTCTCTATCAAATACTGGATCCCCTTCTCTGGTTTCCTGGAAGACGGAGAGAGAAAAATGGGGAGAGTGAGGATAAAACAAAGTGTGATTAATTTCAGTAAAACTAAGACATAACAACTCCATGAGGGCAGACAAAAAGTATAGACACTTGAGCAGAAATTAAATCTGAATTATTTTGTATCCAGCTGTACTTAGGATTACAATTGTATTTGGTTTGATCATGTTGACTTTTATTGATCTCCGTCATCTGATCTTAAAAACCACTTGATTGCCTATGATTCCATTTCCTCATCAGAATTAGATTTGTAAAGCACCCTGCTAAAAGTTCCCAAGGTGCTAAAACATTCATAACACATCAATCTTGCATCATAAAATGTTACAGTTACTTTTCATTATCAGTTCTCCATGATTTATAATAGGAGTAATGTGTTCAAATAAAACTGTACTACTATAAATTATCTGTGATCTTTAGCACAGGTATGAAGTCAGAAAAGATGTTCAGAGATCACCCTGGGCTTGTCATTTCCTCAATAACAGGATGTAAAAATGAAATATGACAGGTGGGATAAACCATATGGAGGAAAAAGATTAGTCAATAAATGGATACATACACTTTTCAAACTACAAAATTTTAAGGTAATGTTTATATGAATTTATAAGAGACATGTTCAACAGTGTTGGTCATCCCTATAACACGAAGTACCCTCTTATTCTCAAAGATGATTTAATGACTGTGCGATTAATAGAATTTTAGATTTTTTTATTTATTTTGGTTTTATTTTCGATTTTGGCCATCACCTTTCCCATGTCCAAATCAGTCAAATTATGCAATGTGAATGTCATAATATAATTTCTCCTGCCAGACGTGCTAAATGCTCAAAAAAAAAATAAATAAATAAATAAAGAGTTAAAAGCACATTTAGCTGTGAAGACAGAGCAAGTACAGGCTATTTTGGGCTTTGGCTGCACTCTTAAATGTACAAATAAGCATGAAGATATTTCAAAACGTATATTCTTGGTGAGTTTTCAGTTAAATGCAGTAATGTCTTATAAGGGTCAAACAACATGTGTTTTTCAGAGCTGATGCCGATACGGATTATTACAGATCAAGTAGACAAATAACCGATATTTTGAACCGATATATATGTCTGGTGTAAAAATTAAAATTAATGTCAAAATTAAGAATAACAAGGTCTCTGACAAAAACGTTTTTTTTTAAATGCTTTTGAATTATTTCATGGGCAAATGACAGATACAGATAACCGATAACCATAAAAATGCTTAATATCGGCGCCGATAATCAGTCGAGCCCTAATGTCTTATGTAAACATAAACAGCTGGGAAACTTACTAAATGTTTGTCAATACTAGACCTGTGCATTTGGTCTTAACGTGACAGCAGCCTAAAAACCTGCTGTCTCTGTCGTGTAATGTTAGTCCAACAACAAAAGAAACTGCTCTGAAAGAACAGATTAAGAAGTTGGGGGTCATTTTGGGGATTTTATGAATGCACTGACAGGGGCCCCCTGAACAGGTTTTGCTTTGGGGCCCAGAAGTCTGGGACCAGTATTGGACATATTGGTTTCCATTTTTTTTTTTTTCACCATTTCAATCAACTTTTTTTGTTATTTGTTTTAATGTATATTTTTATAATTATATATTAGGGGTGGGAATCTTTCGGTACCTCATGATTCGATTTAAATCGCTTGTTGGGGTCAGGATGTGATTAAAAATTGATTCACAATTTACAATTTTTTATCTAATTTTTTGTGAACACTGGACATCATACCTACCATTATTTTAATACAAAAACACACCAGTTTATAGTATAGGTAGTCCTGACTCAAAAAATCAAGTGTTTCCTAATTACTATTAACTTCCTAATAAGTCAAAAATATTTTACACTTCCCATTAGGTAAAGGAAGGGAAGTGTCTGAATCGTCGTGAATCGTTTTTTTACGCCACCCCGATTATATATAGTTAGTTAATATAGTTAGTTAAGTAATATGATTCCAAAAATTGCATGTATAAATAAAATAAAATAACAAAATAAAACAATATATATTAAGAATACTAATTTGTGGGAAACATTCTTGAACATTCTTGACAATATTTTATTTAAAATAATTAGACTGCAGGACACTGCTGCCACTATTTAAAATTTCAACTGAAACAGAATGTCAATCCTGTTTTGTTGAACATCTCTTACTTGTTGAAGAGGTTCAGTCCGATGCGGTATTGCCTTCTTTGCACCACGTCGTTGTTGAAGGCGGGCGAGTCCCAACTATGCCTGCTCTCTCTCTGATAGGTCTGTTTTCCTAGAGGAGGCAACGGTTCCCTTAGACTGTCCCTAGACGAAGAGCCTGAGCTGCAGTTGATGGTCTCGTTGGAGTTGGTAGTGGAGTTCAGGGAGTCGTTGTCCCCATCTGAGTGCTCCAAGCCAGTAGCTGGTAGTGGCGCGGAGGACGAGGAAGAAAGTGGCGTGAGTGGAGGCTGAGTGGGTGAGGGAGACGTGGGGTCTTGGTAGGGGTGATGGATGTGCGGCAAAGGGTGGTGGTGCAGCGGATGGTGAAGGTGAGGGTGGTGATGGTGGTGCATCATTGTGTGGTGTGGTACGTGTGTTGGAAGAGGAGATGGGATGGGGCGACCCGGGGGTCGCGTCTGGCCCTGTGCCGCACAGGGATTGGGCGTGCGAGGGACAGGGTTGTGTTTGAGAGTGCCTTGAGGTGATCCACCTGCCGTAGGCTCCTGTTCATAAAGCAGCTGCCTGCTGAGGGAGCCTCGATCTGAACGGTCACTCATGTCAACAGAGCTGTCACTAGGTGGCTCTATAGTGAGAACGGGTAGGTGTGACCCCCGCAACCGGAAATCTCGGCATTCGGTGCATGGCGTGCTACGCCGGCTGTTATTGCTCCCACCGCCCTCTGTATCCCGGCTATCTTCGCGTCCTCCGGCCCCACTGCTGACGCCCCAGTATTCTGTGTCCGTGCTGGAGGGAACCCGCTCGATGGATAGTGGAGAACACGGCATGCCGTCGTCCATATAAAGCGTGACGTCACTGTACGAAGTAGCTGTGCTGTCCTCGTGCATGACCCCCAAACGTTCTTGCTCCCCCATGACCCCCCTACGCGAGGTAGGTTTGTTGCTCCACACACACTCGCCGAAATCCTCACTCTCCTCACCGCCTCCCCCACCACCATCCTGAGAGTCCCCTCGGCCGGACTGACACGTCAGAGTGTCGTCCATAGAGTCAGCCAGAGATGTTACCTGAGAAAGGAAGCACACAGACATTTACACTACTGTTTGAAAGTTTGGGTCTGTACAATTTTTAAAGGGGACATCGGATGCAAAATTCACTTTTAGGCTTTTTTGACAAGAAAAAGTTGACAAGGACGCTTTATTAGTAAAAATAAAAACTGCCAGCGTTGCAGCCAAGGGCATCTTTTGTTGCTATAACGACAGCTGCAACTATTGAATATGGAGAAATGTCGAAAAAAGAGAAAGCTTGCCCTTGCGTTTTTAAAAAAACGCTCAGGACTTTTTGAAAACACGGTTTACTCCATAGGGTTATGATGTAAAACAGACGCTGGAAGTTTCAAAAAAGACGCCAAGTGTGAACATAGCCTTACATGGTGTTTGCATATAAATGTGTCTTAGCAGTGTGTGGACACTCCTTTTTTAATCTCCAAAAAACCTCAACAGTCAAGCTGTTTTAATTTTCTGACCAGTATGACATCATACTGCTCAGGCCCCGCCCACAACCCCTAACGGACTGTCCCATATTAGCATATTTCAGCTCTCAGCCAGTTGTACGCTGTCCGCCATTGTCTCTACGCTCAAGGAGCTGTAGTGACAACAATGTCTCGTAAGGGTTTGTAGGGTGTTTGTAGTTAGTAGTTTGTAGTTCTTCAAATCCAAAAAGTGCCCCTGTCCCCCCCCCCCAAATCTTAATATGAATATCCATTTTTTCATACTGAACCATACAATTCTGTGATGCCTACACTTGCTTTTAGTATTTAAAATGGCTGACAATTGTTTTCAGTGTTCAGTTTTAATTAACATGGCAATAATTGTCAGCATATTAGTATCAGAAGTTTAAATATCTGTGCATTTCTATCTGAGCTTATTAGTAGCCATTACAATATTTTAATTCATTCAAATTAGTGCAGAAAATATAAAAAAAAGCCCAGATATTTTTTTCTTCTGAGTCTGCTAATGACCATTGTGCCTGTTTATAAAGGCTTTCAAGGCTCCAGGGAGAATGTGCCTTTAGTAAGATACTTTGGAAAAAAGTGTCTGCTATTTGACAAGTAACCAAATGTTCCTTTAGTGTAATGCTGTGGCTCGTCATTTAGAAATGAGAGAAATGATGCCTGAATTACATTCGTCCAGATTTGTCACTGTAGGACCACATCATTTGTATCAAAGAAAACATCAACAATAATTTTATACCAATTCTGAAGCAGTTTTAAAAAAATAATAATTTAAACCTAAATCTTTAAAGGGATAGTTCACCCAAAAATAAAAATTCTGTCATTAATTACTCAACATCATGTCGTGCCAAACCCATAAGACCTTTGTTCACCTTCAAAACACAAATTAAGACATTTTTGATGAAATCCGAGAGCTTTCTGACCCTGCATAGACAGCAACGCAACTACCACATTCAAGGCTTAGAAAGGTAGTAAGGACACTGTTAAAATAGTCCATGTGACATCAGTGGTTCAACCTACCAGAATACTATTTGTGTGCAACGAAAACAAAAATTATGACTTTATTCAACAATTTCTTCTCTTCCATGTCAGTCTTCGACACACGTTCACGAGAGCACCACGATGCAGGTCACTGAAGGTCTTTCGAGTTTGGAATGTCATGAGGGTGAATAATTAATGCCGAATTTTCATTTTTGGGTGAACTATAAGTTTTAATCTAAGCGTTAATTTCCAGAGTACCTGTTTGTTGAAGGCATCGTCTGTATGCGAGTACTCCTCTCTGTCTGAAGGACAGTGTGCGGGTGAGTCAGTGTCCTGCTGTGTGTTTGTGGTTCCTGTCTGGCTGGCTGAGCTCAGAGTCGAAGTGTGATGGCTGGTATATCGACCTTGCTGCTGCTGCTGGGGCGTCTGGGGCTGAACCTAAAAATTATGAAAATTATGTAAACTAACATCTCACAAACAAGCTGAATTTTCTACTTTTTGCAGGGTTTAATCATTATACTGTTATATTGCCTGTGGCTGTCGCTCGTCAAACGAGTACTGCGAACGCATGTTCGACAGGATGATCCGGCGAGTCATTCGGCTTTCAGAGGCAGAACTGCGCAGCCGTTGAAAGTTCTTGTTCATGCGATACTGCCGGAACGCCGTCTGTATCGTGCGAGCTGCGCGTCTGCTCAGGAAGTAACCTCCATACTTCCTCTCCAGCATCTCCACCTGATACAAAGTAAGATAGACGAACAGATAAAATGAGAGCATGAAAAGAGAATAGAAAGAGAGAAAGAAATGGTGCATTGTCCTTCCATAAACTCCTCCGTGAGTGGATATTAATATGAAAGCATAACAGCACTCTGTATCATAACTGCAATCCCATCTTTCATTATGTGAGATGATGAAGGTTTGGCTTCACATTAGCATGACCAGAAGCCATTATGTACATTTGAGGCGTGACTGTAGTTTAAAGTCTGTAGGATGGCCTCCATGCACATTAAAACACAAACACTTTCTGATAAGTAGATTTTCCTATGGGCTGTTTGTGCCGCTGAGAATTAGGATAAACATTAATTAAGCCCAAAACACTTCAGAAAAGTAAACAGTGTTTGACAAACTGAAGATTTTCTTTCATTAATGGTATTAAAACATGATATTAATGCTCTTTGGGGATGGCACCATTTTCTTTACATTTCTTGTGTAATTATACATAAATATGGAATATTTATTTTCATACTATATACAGTCGTGGTCAAAATGTTACATTCAATTTGCAGTATCTGCAAAATGTTAATTATTTTACCAAAATAAGAGAGATCATACAACATGCATGTTATGTTTTACTTAGTACTGACCTGAATATTTAAATACTATTTCACATATAAGATGTTTACATATAGTCCACACGTAAATAAAATAGTTGAATTTATAAAAATGACCCTGTTTAAAAGTTTACATACGCTTTATTCTTGATACTCTGTTGTTACCTAGATGATCCACTGCTGTTTTTTTTTGGGTTTTTTTTAATTGTTTTGTTTTGTGATAGTTGTTCATGAGTCCCTTGTTTGTCCTGATCAGTTAAACTGCCCACTGTTTTTCAGTAAAAATCTTTCAGGTCCCACAAATTCATTGTTTCCTGCATCTTTTACATATTTGAACCCTTTCCAACAATGACTGTATGATTTTGAGATGTATCTTTTCACACTGAAGACTGAGAGATTTACATGTAACTATTACAAAAGGTTCAAACACCCACTGATGCTCCAGAAGGAAAAACAATGCATTATGAGCCAGGGGTATAAACTTTTGAACAGAATAAAGATGAGTACATTTTTCTTATTTTGCTTAAATATCTTTTTTACCATTTAGTAGTGCCCTTCAGAAGCTACAGAAAATACTTGCATGTTTTCCAGAAGAAAAAATAAGTTCAATTTACCCTGATCTTCAAATTCAAAAAGTTTTTACCTTCAGGCTCTTAATGCATTGCTTTTCCTTCTGAAGCATTAGTGGGTGTTTGAACCTTTTGTAATAGTTGCATGTAAATCTCTCAGCCGGCAGTTTAACTGTTCAGGACAAACAAGGGACTCATGAACAACTTCACAAAATAAAACAGAAAAACTGTGGATTATTCAGATAACAACACAGCATTAAGAATCAAGCGTACGTAAACGTTTGAACAGGGTCATTTTTTATAAATTTAATTATTATTCTTTCTTGTGGACTACATGTAAACGCCTTTCATGTGAAATATATTATTCAGGTCTGAACTAAATTAAAAATAACAAATTTTTAATCCCTCTTATTTTGGTAAAGTAATTAAGATTTTGCAGATACTGCAAAGTGTAACTAAAAAATTTACCACAACTATGTAAGAACACCATGCTATGACCATCTGATATTATTTTAAATGTAAAACAGAAATATCTAAGAAATTCCAATATTTTTTATAGATTTACATTACAGCATTATGTATTTCTATATAAATAGTATTTTGTTCATTTCTATGACCAATTTCTAGGCCACTTTACATCACAAATTTGGATTTCAATGACCAGAGGAACCCTTAACCATGGTAAATATGCAATGGGAACTCCAAGAGGCAGCTAAAAGATCTTGAGGATATTAAATTTCTTGTGGAAAGCAGATCCGTACCTTCTTGTCCTGCAGGTCCGTGGAGAGCTCATAGCTGTCAGAGAGCGCTTTGCAGCGCTTGCTCTCTTCTTCCTCTTGCTTGCGGAGTGCCAGGCTGGCGGGTTGGTTGCGGGTCCGTTGCGCCCAGGCCAGGGTCGCTGGGCTTGAAGGGGCCACAGGAGGCCCCTGTGGGCCGGGAATGTTTCGGATATTCCCGTAGCGTTCCGAGTTGCCCAGGTATGGGCCCTGACTACAGGTGCTGTCGGAAAAGCTAGCCGTGTCTGGACAATGAGGATCTCCCTCCACACTGAGAGGAAACAAGATAGAGAAAAATAGAGAATGAGCTCCAGGTCAACAACTGCCACAAACGGTCTTATCTGTTGACAAGTTGAGACTAAAACAAGTCTGTAATCTTGGCACTGAAACGGATCAGTGTAGACAAACATATTAGCACACTAACCAACATTAGCATTTCAAATGCCCATATGCAGCCCAGTCAGGACTCAGCCATCTGGCCGGAATACAGGAGAACGAGGGAGGAACAAGTAAAGATGGAGGGAGTGTGAAAGAGGAACAGAGAGAGGACATGATGCATAGAGAAAAAGGCAGAGAGAGAGAGAGATGGAAGGGAAAAACAGTGCCATGTGTGGCATACTGTCAACGAAACAAGCCAGGCATCAAAAATGATAAGAACTGAGTCATTCGACGATGACTCAGAGAGAAAGAGAGAAAGAGAGCAACACAAAAATGGAGGAAAAGGTGTACAAAGGTAAGTCGGACTTAGAGTATCCCTCTCTCCCTAAAGCAGGTGTACTGTACTGTGATGACTCACTTCCTGTTGTCAGCATTACTAAAAAAATACATACAATTGAGGTCAAATGTTTATATACACCTCGCAGAATCTGCAAAATGTTAATTATTTTACCAAAATATGAGGGATCATACAAAATGCATGTTATTTTTCATTTAGTACTGACCTTAATTCTTCTTAATACTGTGTTGTTATCTGAATGATCCACAACAGTTTTTTTTTTTGTGATAATTTGTTGATAGAGTCCCTTGTTTGTCCTGAACAGTTAAACTGGCTGCTGTTCTTCAGAAAAATCCTTCAGGTCCCACAAATTATTTGGTTTTTCAGCATTTTTGTATATTTGAACCCTTTCTAACAATGACTGTGTGATTTTGAGATCCATCTTTTCACACTGAGGACAACTGAGGGACTCATATGCAACTATTACAGAAGGTTCAAACATTCACTGATGCTCCAGAAGGAAAAACGATTGATTAAGAGCCAGGGGTGTAAACTTTTGAATAGAATGAAATTTACAAGATGTGTAAATTTTTTCTTATTTTGCCAAAATATCATTTTTTTCCTTCATTTAGTGCCGCCCTTCAGAAGCTACAGAAGATACTTACATGTTTCCTAGAAGACAAAATAAGTTAAATTTACCCTGATCTTCAAATTACAAAAGTTTTTCTCCCCCTGGCTCTTAATGAATTGTGTTTCCTTCTGCAGCAACAGTGAGTGTTTGAACCTTCTGTAATAGTTGCAAATGAGTCCCTCAGTTGTCCTCAGTGTGAAAAGATGGATCTCAAAGTCATACAGTCATTGTTGGAAAGGATTCAAATACACAAAATTGCTGAAAAACCAAAGAATTTGTGGGGCCTGAAGGATTTTTTTGAAGAAAAGCAGGCAGTTTAACTGATCAGGACAAACACGTAAGTTATAAACAACCATCACTAAAAAACAAAACAAAACACTCAGCTGTGGATCATTTAGAAAACAACACAGTATTAAGAAGCATATGTAAGCTTTCGAACAGGCTTATTTTTATTCAACTCTTTTTTTCTCTTGTGGACTATATGTATATCTTTTATGTGAAGGTCAGTACTAAATAAAAAATAACATGCATTTTGCATGATCCCTTTTATTTTGGTAAAATAACATTTTGCAGATTCTGCAAGGTGTATGTAAACTTTTGACCTTAACTGTATATATACACAGTATATATGAATTAATATCTCATATCTTCACATATAATGTTTAACATTTTTCAGTCATTTACTCACATGTAGGCGTGTGCCCTGTGCGGGAGTTTAGTCTTTCGATGGAAGCGCATGGCTAAGGAGGAGAAAAAAAACTCACACATGATGTCTGCAGCGGTGAGATAGGGAGCGTGCGCTTGCATAAGAGCTGCTCTGGGATCAGCACAATCATGCCGGTGGGTTTCCTGATGACTGCATCGACAATCTGTCAATTACTGCAGTGCCGATGCAGTTTACAAGCAGTACAGTAGCAAAACACACACACACACACATACAGTCTCTCTCTCTCTCTGAGCGTAACAAATCTCTTCACACCAGGGGACTGGTAACTACCAACACAGCAACAGCTGAGTTTTGCCAGCAACAGCAAAGCTTCAAAACAATCGGCTCAACAGCAATCAACTGAAATAATATACTGCTACACAATGTAACATTCAGTGTATGATTATCGTACAGAATACAGTTTCACAATAGACAGTTCCACCAAAAGGCAGCATAGTGCAACTGCTGTTTCTCTTTCAATCACACATGGCAATAAATGTCCTTCAAACTTTCTCTCCTGTACGTGTGTGGTAATGCGTGTCCAGGAATAGCGCCGAGTAGTCCAGCCGTGCAATCCTGCGGTGATCAGCATGAGTGACTTTAGAAATGTACATGTATGTGTGCTTGCTCATGACGCATATGCAGCTGTGGTAGAATCCCAGTCACATGGTGCATGTGTGTGTGGGCAAACCAGGCTGTCCCCACCTCCCAGGGCAAGTCACACAAAAGCACACACACAAACACGTCGCCTCAGTCCAGGGTCAGTTCACTACACACAGATTCATTATTCGTAGATGTAGTCGTAGAATTGAAACTCTACTCTACCGCTGACGTGAACGAGGCTCGCCCCAATCGGCCTGAGGGAGGCGCTACACCAATTGAAAGTACGAAATCGCTCGTAACTCCTAAACCGCTCAGTCACAGGCCCAAGCTGAGGTCACAGGAAAAAAATTGGAGATTGGCCACTTGGTGGCGCTATAAGAGGAAATAAACATAAAAATGGCTATAACTAGGCAACCATTTGTCCTATCAACATAAAAATAGCTGTGCACAGTCTTGGTCCAAAGAGCCACAAGTGTCTATGGGGACATTTGCGTATCTCAAAAAAATGGACGCCACTGGCCAATGAAGATCAAGCACCTCTTAGACAAGAGTAATGGAGGCCGACCGGAACGAAACTCGGTGGGCCTGTTTGACTCACGGCCCCAAAGGTCTGTGAGAAATTTGAAAGAAATCACCCACTGAGGGGGTGGTATCGCATATTTTGAGGACGTAAACGATTGCACATTTTTCCACACATGTACGCGATATTTGTATCGTATGATAGACCTCCTAATTTTGACCAACTTGGAGAACCACTGCTGTCAATCAAACTGTTTTTTAAGTGATTGAGAAGATGTGAAAAACCTACTTTTGCGAACTAGTCCAAGGCAATTCTCTGGACTCTCTAGGTCAATAATTATCAAAAACATGTTGAAATTTACCTTTTGGGAAGCTATAACTGGGTCCTTTAGAAAAGGGACATGTCCAAATATACCCAAAATGTCTATAAGGCCTAAACGAAAACTCAAAACTTCCCGAAACCTGCTGAGCACATGCAACAGGTGATTCTAAACAAGCATGCAAAGTTTCAGGGACATTGGACTACAGCTGCTGCTATAACAGTCATAAATGTCATAAACATCATATTTCTATGGTATATCATCACCTGGATTTGACAAAAATGCATGTAAAAAAATGTATGTATACATGTAAATATTTCTTGAATATATACATATATGTGTGTGTATATACATATAAATATACACAATATACACAGTATGCATATTATGTAAACAAACTGTTATTTTTGATGTGATTAATCGCGATTAATCAATTTGGCGTCACTAATTACACTATTTTATAATATTATCAATGTGTTGTATACTGACAACAATAACATGAGGATGACTAAATTACATTAACATTTATTAAGTAAGCAGATGCTTTTAGTTGTAATTCTTCACATTTAATATCTGATTTAAACAATGACCTCACAGACGAAGATAAGGAACCCTTTCTGAAGGTTAAAGTACACTGAGAGCGAAATATACATGTGCATTTGTTTGCTTGTGTATTTACAAAAAACACGTTCGTGGGCAGATGCTGACAGAAAGGAATATTTCCGTGCGACTCAGTGAGCAGCTGTTAATTGAGTGTCAGTCAGACTGCTACATGCATTTGGCGGTGTTGGTCTAGAAAACATTATCAACAAGAAAACAATCAAGCGTTTAAAACAATGCATCCACAAGAAATGGCCACCCGAACACTTTCAACATACTGTAATTTAGGACATGCTAATATTCCATTCATTAAAATACAGATAACACGCCAGCTCAGATTATAATGTCATCATGTGCCTCAGTTAGTAAGACAATTCAATACTTCCCATTCTTCCACTAGACAGAAATACATTGGCCAATCAAAACAGATTTGTAAATGTGTAATCCTCACTATAAAATGAGTAATAGAACACAAATATATAGGACTCTGCAGACATTAATAAAGCTTTAGCTTGCTCTATAAAACCAATAATAAAGTAATAAAGCAGCACCATTAACTTTATGATTTAAAAGAGCCATTTGCTTTTCAATAGAATGATCTGGGGCCTATGCTAATGTCACTATATCACTATACCATTCATCTGCCATTATATAATGGTGCACTTTCAAATTATGTCACTTTGCTAGCCTTGGTCATGATTTTGGAGTAACTGACTTTCATTCCACAATAAACTCTAAAACAGTTCACATCCTGCAAACATCTAGCTGTTAGAAAAAGCTAAACCTCAAAAATAAAGTTGTTAGAAATAGCAAAACGTCTGATAAACAGATAAAAAGAGTGTGCACCATTGATCTTAGAAGGGTATTGAACTGTTTACTCAGTTCTGTGTAAATCTATACCAATTTTTGTGTCTCTGTGATCTCACCACAACCCACCAGAAAACCACCACAAATATCAAATACATATAATTGAGAATAAGCAACTTCTACATAAGAACATGCAGGGGCATGTTTTGTGTTTGTACCAAGGGAGACATGTTTTCATAATTCATTTCGAAAGTTTGTTTCGTGTTAGCATGCTGCTAAGCTAACACTACAGTTCCCCAATGCATAAAAACACAGCAAAAATATTTTTATAATATATGCAAAACACTTTATAATTGCAATTAAACCATTTTTATGATAATATGAACTTATTTATAATACTCTCGCCTCATCCACCATCTTGGATCGATTTTTTTACAGAGCTCATCACAATGTATTATAGAATTGCTTTCTCTATAAAGGCTATATGTGATGCTGCCTTAGAATTTGGTCGAAACAAGGTAGGAGGCGGCATAATTAAGCTGCCTACCTTCTGGAACAGCCATGTGATGTCTTAAAATGCTGCCTCCGTAGGCAGCACACTACGTTTTGGATCAGAGCTTATATGTTTGCTACAGAAGCTGGGGGTTGGCGTAACAGCTCTAAGCGGTTTTATTATCAATTCTATCGATTTTCATCATCGTGTTTAATTAGTTCAGGCTCTGAATAACAGTAATTCCACCATATCAGTCTAGTCTCAGTAGCCTTGAGTTGGAAATGATGTCGTGAATGAGATCTTCATTAAAGATGTAGAGAAAAAGGTATTGTACTCGTTTTTGTAGCCTTTTTAGTGTTATAATGCACATAATAGAAAACCACTGCATTTGCGTGTTTATATGAGTAGGGTTAGTTCACAGAAAATAGGTCCCTTTGAAATCGGTATTATTTTTTTCCAAATGACGTTTTTACATTCACATTTTTTTTGGATTCTGTTCTTTTTTTCATTTTCATTTTTCTAGACTGTGTTTTAGTGGTTAAATTAAAAAATATTAATCAAAAAGCATGTCAAATTAATTAAAATAAAAATGAAACTCACACATTTTACACACACTATTAAAAGTTTAACAATGTTTTTCTAAGGCCCTATAAAACACATTTTATTTTATTTTTAAATTCAGTTATATTTTTACCAAATTTTGTGTTTTTTATTCATTTCTGGATTCTATTTTAGTGGTTTCATTAAATTTTAATAATCAAAAACATTTCTAATTATAATTATAATTATAATTATATATATATATAATTTATTTTATATTATTTTACTTCTTATTTTATTTCTTTTTTTCAGAAATACTGTATTGTGTATTTACATTTTTCTGGTAAATACTCCTAGTATTTTTGTGGCTTAATATTATTGCAATTTGATTTATGTGTTCCAACCTACTTTTGATTTATTCATCCAAAATTTGGCAAATTCCGTGACATTCCGTGTTATACAGTACATTCTATTTTTTATGTCTGGATTCCACAATTCCGAAATCATAGGGCCCAAAAAAAATTTAAAAACATGCCTGTGAAAAACAGAAGAAAAAAACTAGCAGAATTTATCATTCTAATTACAATCTACAGTAAAAATTAGCTTAATATTTGTACTTTTAAAGGATGCATTAAACTGATCAAGTGACAGTAAAGACATTTATAATGTTTATAATATATGTCAAGATTTCTGTTTCAAATAAATGCTGTTCTTTTGAACTTTCTATTTATCAGAGAATCAAAGGTTACTATTTGAAGCCATATGTTAAAACAGACCGAAATATTGTTATTAACAGAAAATATTCATATCCATCTGCTCAAACAATAATACATTATTTGTTTGCATACAGTCAGTCATATAATGTTACAAGAAATAGGGGGAAAAAAATCAGAACAAATTCAGGTTAAAATATGAATGAGATTTAAAAAGAAAAAAAAAAACTTTCTTTTGACCATACAAGGAATTTCCTTTAAATGACCTTTGTTTATGTTCCACAGAAGAACGCCAGTCATACATTATTATACAAAAATTAATTTTTCAGTGCACTTTTTCTTTGAATCTGATGCTGACACAGTTGTTCTGCACCTTTGAAATTGGATTCTGAATTTAGACTTAATTCACACTCACAGGCACATGGTTTCTCCTGAAATGGAAAGTTAACATACAGTCTCTGAATCACCCATCTCCTTGAGAGTACTGCTTGTGCGGCTCTGTTGTCATGCAGGTAAAGGTGTGAGACAGTGTGAGAAAATGTGTCACTGCAGGAGGTTGTTAAAGGGAAAGTTCACCAAAAAATGAAAAACCTGTCATCATTTTGTCATTCTCGAGTCATTCCAAAACTGCATTTGTTTTCTTCCAGGGAACATGCAGGGAATCTAAAAATATGGTGATGCTGCTCTTTTTCCACACATGGACAGTGAATTGTGAGCTAACTTTACTGTTGATCTGTGCAAGAAAGAAAGTGATTCATTTTTGGGTGAACTATCCCTTTAAATTGAGACATGAAACTGTATAAAGTCATTTTCATGATTAAAGTCACTTTACTAATAAATCAAGTACACAAATAATTATGTGTCATATCATTACTATATTGCAAATACATACATTTGAACTATACATTTGTTTACTTCCTTAAGATGTCCAAATATGACATAATGGTACTATTTCTGGAGTGGATCATAAAGCACTGGAAGCTTTCCTTTTGCACACTCAGCAAACAACAAATCTTCACGCAGTGAGCATCAGAAGCCAAAGAGAGTGTACGTCATTTCTGCACTCAAAATGCAGTGTTTGGCAGTCACAGAGCACTTCCTGTTTAAAGCTACAGGCCAGAACTGCTGAAGTGGTCCTGGGAATCATCTCTGCGTTCATTACTAAAGGCTCAGCCTGAGAACGCACTGTTGGAGAATAAGACTGCTGCCTGTCACGACACAGAGCGCTGTATGGTCTCGCTTTTTTGCACAACCTCAAGCAGCCTGTCATTTACACCAAACCGGATCACAGCTTCAGCAGCACAGAAGAGAGAATCACTGACAACGTGAACGTTTTGGGCTTAAAATAGCAGGACTGCTGAAAATACAAAGTAACACCCGACTTTGAACTTCCAGAGATCTGTCTGAACAAGACGGATGTTCAAAGAAGAAAAATAATGACATCATTCAGTTTAACCATTTCTGGTTTCTAAATTTAGCCAGACGACAGGCAAATAATCTCACTAACTCAACCCAAACCAGGTAGAAATTTTGGATGGGGTAAACAATAAATTAATAAATATCCAACTGTGCTTCCAAACATATCCAAAAAATATAATCCAATACAAAATCCAAACATGTGTGAATTATTTATATACAGTAAATGGCTATCATAACTTATTATATGTTATTAACCTAATATATAATTTATTACAGTCAGACCACAGTGACACACTTCATTTAAAGGGATTGTTACCCAAAAACGAAAATTACTCCATGATTTACTCACCCTCAAGCTATCCTAGGTGTATATAGGACCACGGAATTGCGGAATCCAGTCATAAAAACGGAATTTACTGTATAATGTGGAATGTCACAGAATTTGTCTAAGTTTGCATGAATTAATCAAAAGTGGGTAATTACACAAATCAAATCGCAATACGGACTAGTATCTCTAAATATTGAGCAAAAAGACTATTTAAATATGAATCTTTCATGTTCTGCGTGTCTTGTTTACTACACACATACTGAAGTTCACGTGACGCTCGCAGTGATTTCAGCATCAGCCGTTTTGCCAAATGAGGACATAAATACATTAACAACTTCAATTTCCAGAACTGCTCTGAAGTTTCTTCATAAGCATTTTTTCTTTTGAGAGATCACACAATATTTCTTTCATGTTTTCATTTTAAGTGTTTCCCAAAAAATTAAGTTTGTTTAATTTTCATTTGATTTAAAGATAAATTAATATTTTATACCTTCATTTGATAACCAGAAAATTGTAAATATTATAAAAATATTGTAAAACTTAACTTTATGTATTCAAATAATTAGACATGCTTAAACAGAATTTGGTAACAGTAAAACAGAAGGTGAGAAAAAATAAAACATTTCATAGGGCCCTAAACATGTATTTTTTGTTAAACTTTTAATAAATTGATGTTAAATTGTATAAGTTTCATAATTTTAATTAATTAGACTTGCTTTTTGATTAATAAAATGTATTTTAACCATTAAAAAAAGAGAAAAATTAAAACTGAAAAAATGGAATTTAGCAAAAAAATAAAACATAATTTGGAAAAAAAAAAAAAATGGATTTTATAGGGCCCTATATGACTTTCCCAGCTCTTCCAAGCTTTATAATGGCAGTGAATGGCTGTTGACATTCAATAGCCCAATAGAAGTCAATGAAAGATCATCCATCCATCATAAAAAGTACTCCACACAACTAAGGGGGTTAATAAAGGCCCCTATGAAGTGAATCAATGCGTTTGTGTAAGAAAAATATCCATATTTAAAACTTCATAAACAGTAATCTCTAGCTTCTGCTAACTATCATATCCATGTTCATGAGAGAGTGGCATTCAAGCGGATGATCCAGGACTTAGGAGAATGCAGTGACGAATGAGGAAGTGCAGCAGAGAGAGCAAAACAAAACATTGGTCAAGAATTAAAAGTACAAAACAAGGATTTGTAAAGAAAAATGTCAGAGGATTTCGATATAAACCAAGAGGGGACTGGTTTTCCTTTGCTGTAAACAAAAGTTGGTTCTAAAGAGACCAGCATATTCTCACCGGAGCTTACGCTACGCCTAAGTCCTACGTCATTCGCTGGAACGCCATTCTTTCGTGAACATGCATACGACATTTGTTAATATAACTCTGATTGTATACGTTTGAAAGAAGAAAGTCATATACAACTAGGAAGGCTTGAGGGTGAGTAAATCCTTTTTTGGTGAACTATCCCTTTAAGACATTTTAACTTTAAACCATCGTTTCTGGTCAAAATACCAATTCCATAATCTATAATTTTCCACTTTTCCATTAAAAAAGTTCATCCCCTGTTGTGCTTTGACATAAAAAAACCAATGACATATTTGTTTCTAAGCAAACTACTTCAACAAAATGAATCAGAATCCCAACATTACCACTACTTGTAAGAGCGAGGACTGTTTGACTCCAGCTTCAATTTGGACAATGTAATGCACATCCCAACACTAGAATGAGCATGAACATATTTATGCAAGACTTCAACACACTTCTTTCACCAAGTTAAGATAGCAACATAAGAAGAAAGCTTTCTTGGCATATTCTAAGACATGTTGGAAAAGCAAAACATGCCAATTATTCAGTGAGGTCCCATGCTGAGTAGCATAACTTCTTTAGTCAGCTGACTCAGTCTCTTTCTCTGACAGGACTCACAAGCTTCTCGCTGCTATGGTAACTAAATGCCACTTTTCATATGTGCAGCAATGTGTTTGGAATGAATACGATGCTCTACTTATAAACACTGAATGGATTAACAAAAATCTGTGCCTTTAAACACAGCGACATGGATAAGAAAACCCAAACATAGTCGGAAATAAAACTGAATTAAGGTAAGTAAAGATAAAGCAAATGAAAATTGTAGCTGTGGCTCAAATCCAATGCATTAAAACAGACAGGAAATGGCCAGGGCTGATAGTACAGCGAGATACATGGCTGGGGGATAGAAAGAGAAAGAGAGGAAGAGAGGAAGAGAAGGTCGAAGCGCAGATGAAATCTTTAGCATTTCTGAACCCATATTCTGCTGAAGGGCTGTGCAAAAGTTCATAAAGCTAAAAGTATACTGAAAGATAAACAAAATTCAAGATTTTAAAAAAAAATCATAATTCACTATAACAAAGAAAGCAGTTAGTCCATGCACCAGGAATGATGAAGCACTAAATAATTCCTTATTGCAATGGATGGCAGTCATCATGACAGAGACTGTGAGGAAAAAAAATACAAGACCAACTTGCTAGCAGCAGCACACTTGCTGAAGAACAGTGATTCTGTCTCACATACTTCGTCTCTTGCTGCCTCTTTGACAGTGTCGTAGCTTTCGCAGTCTGTAAAACAGCTGAAATCTCTCCAGCACTGTTTAAATCCCTCGCACAAGAAGACTAACGGATTCAGAAGACCCCCCGCCAGCTGAAAAACAGAGAGAAAGCCTAGAGAGAACACCACGGCTTGTTTCTGCACAACGTACTAGAGAGTTTTATTATGTTTTTTGACAAGACTCAAATCTGGAACAAGACGTTTGAAGCATTATGGAAGCAACGAAGCAGGTGCCTCCTCAAAATTCAGAAAAGAAAATAACTGACAGGACATCATAAAAAAGAATGAATATGATGCAATATGCTATGACTAGCCAATTAAGCATTCAGTGCAATAATATCGGTTTCTCATGCTCACAATTAGTTCTTAAATCACCCTGAATCAGACATGGTGTAAAAGGATGTCTAAATATAGAGTAAATAACTCACCCACTCAAACACCAACACTTTAGGTCATATCAGAGTGAAAATGATCTTGAAAAGATGACCTGTGAGTGAACTGGTTTTTAGCAAGCACTCTGCTCAGTTACATTACAGTGGGACCATCATAACACCTGCAGTTTTTACAGTAAATTGGTTGACTAATGGTCCAAATAGAAGGTAACTATAAAAAATAGCCAAATATAATCTATGCTACTGTAGGTCTACTATTTCAGCTAATTAAAAAAAAGAAAGTTTTAGAACACATACACTGACTTCATAACGTGCTAATATAAACAAATGGTATTAAATACTGACCGAATCAAAACTATTTTATGGGTCAAATCAGATCTGATTCTTTCTTTACAGTAAGGTAACAATTACAGGCTACCACTTTTTACAGTATAGTACTGGTTTCTTGTTGATAGCGTAAGGTAAATGTTATCCAGAAACTAAGTAAAATTTAAACGAATATGGTTAGTTTACACCAGACTAAAATAAATAAAACACTGCCAAAAGTAAGATTTTTTAATGTCTCTTCTGCTCACCAAGCCTGCATATATTTGATCCGAAGTACAGCAAAACAGTAACATTTAAAAATATTTTTACCATTTAAAATAAACGTTTTCTGTTTGAATATATTTGAAAATTTAATTTATTCCTGTGATCAAAACTTAATTTTTAGCATCATTACTCCAGTCTTCAGTGTCACATGATCCTTCAGAAATCATTCTAACATGCTGATTCGCTGTTCAAGAAATTAAACATTATTATTAATATTAATATATATTAATAATAACATAATATATGTTATTATTATTATTAATATTAATAATAATAATAATTTAAAAAAGTGAACTGTTTTAAGTATTGATAATTATCAATATTTAAAACAGTTGAGTATTTTTTTTTTCAGGATTCTTTGATGAATAGAAAGATAAAAGATTGCATTTATTTGAAATAAAAAGCTTTTGTAACATTATACACTATATCATTCAAAAGCTTGTAGTCAGTATAATTGTTTTGGAAAAGAAATGATAGAAATTAATACTTTTATTTAGCACGGATGCTTTAAATTTATTAAAAGTGACGATAAAGAAATTTATAATGTTACAAAATACTTTTATATCAGATACGTGCTGTTCTTCTCAACTTTCTATTCATCAAAGAAACCTGAAAAAAAAATACTACTTACCTGTTTTCAACATAATACTATTAAAATGTTTTTTGATCAGCAAATCATAATATTAGAATGATTTCTGAAGGATCACGTGACTGGAGTAATGATGCTAAAAAAATTCAGCTATTAAATCACAGGAATAAATTTCATTTTAAAATATATTCAAACAGAAACCAGTTATTTTAAATAGAAAAAAGATTTCAAAATTGTACTGTTTTTGCTGTACTTTGGATCAAATAAATGATGAGCAGATAAGACTTCTTTAAAAAAAAAAAAAAAAAAAAAACATTAAAAATCTTACTGTTCAAAAACTTTTGATGGTAGTGTAAATAAAAACGGGGCTTTTCCTCCTCATTAAAGAAGACCATTGCCTTCAGTGTGTTTAAACAGGTTAAAACAACTACAGCAAGCCTCAAAACTGTCATTCAACTGTAATATGTTTGAATATTTAACAGTCATGTCCATATGTACAGTTCAGCACTCATAAGAGGAAAAAAATGATTCAAGCATTAGTCAGTACTACACTTGTTTTCAAATGAGGGCATTACTGTGTTGAGGAAACTTGTGACCTACAAGTCATTGCCAAGAACATGCATTCAAAAACTGCGACCACTGCACAAGCTCAGAAACTCTGTACATTACAGGCATTCGCGTAATAACCTATAATTTAAAGGCATCGCTGACTGTTTTTAGCAGTGTTTTCCCACTGACTCGTTGGCCTCAAGCGTTTTCTCTGCGGCTAAAGATGCGCTTCCATTTACAATGCGCGCACGCATATTGCGCGTTTTACGTTGTTTTTCCGGTGATGCCTCATAACAGGGTCATTTAAATTAACGAATCTAACAAATTCATTAAAATCCAGTTAGCAAAAGAAAACAAACCACATTTTCCAACCAGCCGTGTCCCAAAAAAAAGACTCAAAATATTGCGTCTTACCAATACACAAGCTTGTTATGAAGAATCGCTGGAGTCTTATCCGACGCACAGTTGATGCACCACATTGTTGCGAGAAACACGTCCGGATGCGCAAGCGCTATTTCATTTGATCGCTAATTTGGCTCGAGCGCTGACAGCGTCCCTCACGGCGTGCGCGCGGAGTAGGATTCGCTTTAAAAGGCATGATTTGCGATTTCATGTGCTGTCATTAGCGACGAGATGATGAGAAGCTCATTCTCTCATCCTTGGCCACCCTCCTTCTCCTCCTCCCCTCTCGTTCCATCTCTCTCTCTCCCTCTCTCTCCCCCAATCCTTTGAATCTCTTCAGACTCGTGCAGCCAGCGTGACACAGCAGTAAGGGCGCGAAAACGCGTCTGCCAGCAGAGCTTGGCAAACCGCTTCCTGTTCGCAGCGCATGATCCGCACCTCAGGCATCATTGCTTCGACTCATCTGACAGGCTCTGTTCGGTGCCATTAAGATCAATCAGCGTGTCATGTGACATAATCTGTGTGAGTCACATCTCGATTCGTCGCGCGGTCCAGGGGAACCATATGGTGTCAATCTGGTGGTCAATTCTATCACTCAGTTCACGCCACTTCACAAAGTGCATTCCTAAAAATAAAGATTCCATAAGGGCGTTTTTGCAGCCATATAGTGGAACTATTCTGGGTTTCCAAAAGAATCTTTCAGTGAACAGTTCTTAAAGGGATAGTTCACTCAAAAAAGAAATATCTGTCATTATTTGCTCACCCTCATGTCGTTCCAAACCCATAAGGCCTTAAATCCGAGAGCTCTCGGACCCCACGGTCAAAGTCCATAATGGTATCAAGAACATCACCAAAATAGCACGTGACATCAGTGGTTCTACCGTAATTTTTGAAGCTAAAAGAATACTTTTTGTGCGTGAAGAAAACAAAAATAACGCTATTCAACAATTTTTCGCCTCCGCATCACCCTGACGCCATTTTAGAGAATATTATGACGCATGCACACTTTCATCTGCATGTGTTCTTTCACTCCATTTGTCCTAGTGACGACAGACTCAAGAGCATGAACTGTGTCAGAAAGCAAACACTTTCTGTAGACAAGATAGTGGCAGTAATTGTAATTTCTACTTGCTTTTGACGCGACATGACACTCGCATTTAGCATATTCAAGTGTCAAGTCGTTAAAGGGACAGTTCTCCCAAAAATGAAATTTAGCCCATTATTTACTCACCCTCCAGGCATTCTTGGTGTATATGACTTCCTTCTTTCAGACAAATGCAATCAAGAGTTATATTAAAAATTATCCTGGCATTTCCAAGCTTTAGAATGGCATAGGTCTGTGTTTCTCCTCATCAGCCTAAAACAAGTCCAATAAAGTGCATCCATCCATAATTAAAAAGAGCCTCACATGGCTCTGGGGGGTGATTAAAGGCCTCCTGTAGTGAATCATCGCGTTTTTGTAAGAAAAATATCAATATTCAAAACATAAAAACACAAAAAAATCTAGCTTGCGCCAACGGGTCATACACGGAAGCAGCTCTGGGTGGATGATGTATGATATTGGCGTTGTGCATGTGCTGGTGAGTCTCGTGAAAATCAACGTTTGTTTACAGAAGCAAAGTTTCCTTACTTTAGCAAAGGAAAACCAGTCTCCTCTTGGTTTATATCATAACAAATCTTTGTTTTGTACTTCTAATTTATGACCATTGTTTTGGTTCTCCACGGCGCGTTTGCGTTCGTCACGTCTAAGCAGCACATGCGCAACGCCGACATCATACATCATCCACCTCGAAGCTGCTTCCGTGTAGACCAGTTGGCGCAAGCTACATTGAAGTGATTCTTACATTTTAAATATGGATATTTGTTTTACAAAAACACATCTATTCACTACAGGAGGCCTTTATTCACCCCCTGGAGCTGTGTGAGGCACTTTTTTATTATAGATGTATGCACTTTATTGGACTTGTTTTGGACTGATGAAGAGAAATACCTGCCTATGCCATTGTAAAGCTGGGAAATGCCAGGATAATTTTTAATATAACACTGATTGCATTCATCTAAATGAAGGAAGTCATATACACCAAGGATGCCTGGAGGGTGAGTAAATAATGAGCTAAATTTCCTTTTTGGGTGAAATATCCCTTTAAGTGGCTGAACGCCAGTGGGCAGGGCCTATGGTGGGAAGATGACTATTTGTTGATTTCTTGCACTGAGAGTAGTGTTTATGCAAATGACTGCGTCCGGGTGACATCACATTACACCTCGGATCCAAACGAGCCATTTTCTGAGGTTTATTACATTAATGACATTTTAAGTTATGAAACTTGCAGGATGTATTAAGCACACAAAGACCTTGTCTATATCAAAAGATAAAGGGAAATTGACCAATTTATAAGAAACATTTTTTCTAGTGTGAAAAGATTTTAAAAAACAAATTTTAAAAATGTTTTTCAATAGTGTGCATAAACAAGAGACCATTCTCCGTTTCTCTCCTCACTTTGCACACCCAAGTTTAATTAATGTTTTTCTTTTTGTCAGTGGACTTATAATGAAGCACGCCGAGAGAGACTTTGCAACCCACTCTGTTGTGACAACAGTCTCTTCTCTGTATCTTGAGCCTTCTCATCTTGACAATGGCCCACACTTCCTCCATCTTTCACATGGACATCAAAACACAGGAGAGATTTGTGATATTTCTTTCTCTCTCTCGCTGTCGCTGTGTCTCCATCTCTCTCCCTGGCCTCAGGACAGCTTTATATAATTCATCATATTCCATATTAGCCACCATTTTGATGCCTCCTCCCCATGTTTGTCATCTGTCTCATTCTTCAGCACAAGCTGCTCAGTGTTCTGTTCACTTCATCTCTCCTGTGTCACTTTTTCTTTTTTTCAGGGTTCATACGGTCATGAAAAACCTGGAAGTATCAGGCCTGGGAATATTAAAAGTTTAATTTACAGGCTGGGAAAAGATTATCGCTAATGTACATTTCTCCAGTTATGCTCTGCATGGAAACTCCTATATTTTTCTTTTAGATACTTCACAGTTATTTACTGTTAAAATATCATAATTCTAAAGACTGGTATCAATTATATATACAAATGAAAATCCTCTTGTCAATCTTTATGAAATTTTGAGATTTTAAAAATACTTATGCAGTAAATCATGAACAACTGAAAAAGTCATTGGTTAAAAAATGTTAAAACGTGTGATTAGCTTCAAATTCTCTAACAAACTGGCTTATGCCTGTTTTAATTAGAATACAGCATCATGCAAATTCTTTGATTAATGTCCACAAAACTAGACATTAATTTTAATCTGTCCATGTCCAACCTAAATTAACTCTAGGGGAATTCTCAATTTTTTCATTAATGCTTAAAAAAAAACTAAAATTATGGCCTAGATTTGTAGAAGTCTAATGACCTACATTCTGCCATTCATCAGACTCTGACACTCTTGTGTGTTAGTTTTAAGGACATGAATGAGAATTAATGAGTTGGCTAAATTACTGTCCAAAAATTGCAAAAATTCATTATAACAAATGGCAAGGGCATCGACAACATGCAGAAATATATCAAAACAGCAATTCATTTTCAGAATATAATACAGAATTAACCAAAATATGCACTTTAATTGCATTATCATGCCTGTGTAAACAGGTTCTATTAGATGTTTTGGCCTGTATACTGTAGGTATATTTTCAAATAAACTGCCAAAAATTGTTAATGGATACATATGAGAAATTGCATTCCATTTTGTGATTTCACTGGAGGCCACAGAAGATTGATATAGCAACTGAAAGCATAACTGACAAACCACTTGATGGATTTTAGGAAATTCCTCTAAATAGGGTCTAAATCACCTGTTTGTGGCTCATTGAACATACTGGACGATTGCACATTTACATTCTCTCTCCCAACCTCCTGTGATGGCAAACAAAACACAGTCATGCTTAATTTCACCAAAACAAACAGAGGTAAGTACAGCCAAGTAAGAGAAGTTGCATGCATTCACATCACCACACATGCTCTCTTCCTAGGCATACAATATGAAATGTTACTAGACTCATATTGTTCCTGTAGCACACATTGATGACTGTTGTCCACCGCATGATACGAATCTTGTTGAAATACTGTAGACATGCATCATCTCAATGTGCAATGAGCTACTACTCATGCAGCACTCAGTCTATTTTAATGTCACCAGGGCACCACGTGATGCGAATCTCCACATGATTGGACAGACATGATGCTTCATGACTGTGCTCTGTCAGCCTCCCGTGGTGGGCGGAGTCAATGTCGGTCTCCTCGCATTTCCCTTTTCATGATTCCCACAGAACAACGATACAACGTGCTGCTGACTGCAATATTAATAAAGTCTAACTAGGTCATTTGAGCGATCAGAAAGACTCTGCTTCAGAATGCAGAGAGTGCAAACAGCTGAGAGAGATGGAGACATCACTTCAGATTAACATTTCCCCATAATGAACACTAATGGAAACATAAAAACATATATTCAGGTAGATTTATAATACTGTAAAAATCTGAACATGAGAACTCACCGTCAAGGAATAATAAATAGAAAAAAATTGTCATTACTATTACTATAGATACTGTTACTGTTCTATATATATATATATATATATATATTGGTGCTATATTGGTGCAAATACATTAAAGTAAGTTGACGTTATCATTGAAGACCAGCAATAATAATTTTCAATTTGATTACATAATAATGGCAATATACACATGTCAAAGTCAGACATGCCCCTTTGCCAGCTGTGATGTCTGGTTACTGGTTTAATCTTGGCCCAGGTTTTTAATAGATTTTTGGGTCAGCACACAATTTATTGCTATAAGTTTAAAATACAATGAATTTAGGCCCAGAATATGCAGAGCTGTAATAACTGTTAATGGTGGACATTTTGATGAATCAAAAATGTACGTTTTTTCTATGTATAAACTGTTTAATTAAGTAATAAAATATGTTTTCGTAGTTTGTGTTGTCCCTTATCAGTGCACAATTATCACAAATTAAAAAGGATTCATGTCAATATTGTCCAAAACCCCACTTTTCTAGGGTGTTTCCAAACTCTTGGAGGGCAGTATTTGTGAAATATTATTACAATTTAAAGTGTTTTCTGTTTGTTCTGTTTGTGTGTATACATATATTCACATATATATATATATATATATATATATATACACATATATAAACAAACAGAAAATACTTTAAATTGTAATAATATTTCACAATATTACTGTTTTATTGTATTTTTGATCAAATAAATGCAGCCATGGGGAGAAAAATAACAAAAACAACAAAAACCCTTAAATAAAGGTCATTAAAATCATGTTTTAAAAAATGGTCCTCTCCTTTCTTTGCAAATTATACAATTTTAAAATCTTTTAAATTCTGGAGTGACTGGTGACCTGGAAATGTTTTCATCTCGATCCATAAATAATGAAGCATACCACTTTCTTTCAACCCTTTTTGTTCCTGATTCACTATTTCCCACCATTTGCCATTTTCTCTTTACTCTCTGTTTGTCCATTACTGTAATCCTGTTTACCGATCTCTTGCTCGTCATTTGTCTCTCTCGGTCTCGTTCTCATTTCTTTGTAATCATACTGCCCCCTCTCTCTTTTTTAAATCATTATCTCTCTCTCCACACTGCTCCCACCCTTTATCCCTCCTTCACGGTGTTGTCACTTTCTCTGGAAGAGGCGGATTCAGAGAAGGGGAGAGGGGGCGGGGATGAGAGGAGAGAGTTGCTTGGTGACGGTTGCTGAGAAACGGATGTGGGAGGGGTTGCAGCGAGCCAGAGTCGAGTGGCGTTGCCTTGGCGACCGAGGTTTCACACTGTCTTACAGGATTTGGCGCAAGATGGGAGGGCTCCTGTACCTCTGAGGGGTTAGGTGGCATCATATAACAATATACACAAAATAAACACTTGTGCACATGCACACATAAACACTTGAGCTAATCTTGTTTTAGGGATAAAAACTGGTAAAATACCAAAAAATGGTTTTGCCAAAATTTGATTTTTTAATTTCATTTATAAAACGGATAGTTCCGGTATTTGATTCTGATTGGCTGAGCCACATTTGAAGCTGCTGTAAATTACTCTACAAACATACACCTTTGTTTACATTTGTAAGTTGCTCGGCAACCACAACCATTCTGAGGAACTACATTGTTTGGCAGAAGAATAAAGTTTTTATTAATATCATTACATTTCATTTGCTCTGTTTTACTTTGTGAAACCTTACTACCTTTGTGGAATAACTGTCTTATAAAAGCAATAAGCCCCATGAAGCTGTGGTTTACAGTGAATTTAACACACGTTGTTATTAGCTGGTATAAATTCACTGTAAACCACGGCTTTTGGGGGCTTATTGCTTTATTTTATTCTAATTTGAAGGCAAGGTAATGCAGTAAAATTTACTTCTGTTTAAGAACCAAACAATTTGAAACTAGGCCTATTTCCATGTACTCAAAAAAAGTTTTTTTTTTTTTTTTTTTTGTCTTCTTGTTTTTGAAAAGAGGAGGAAAAGGGAAAAGGAATGCATTTATTTGGTCAAAAATACTCTATATTGTGAAATATTATTACAAATTTAAATAACTTATTTTATTACTAATTTAACTTATTTTAAAATTCCTGTGATGGCAAAACTGATTCTAATTTGCTGCTCAAGAAACATTTATTACTGTTATCATTGTTGAAAACATTAGTGCTGCTTAATATTTTTGTGAAAACCACAAAAACGTTTTTCAGGAATTTTTTTATGATTAGAAAGTTGAAAAGAACAACATTTATTTGAAATAGAAAAGCTTTGTAACATTATAAATGTCTTTTGAATGTCACTTTTGACCAACTTAATAGATTAGTTCACTTCCAGAATAAAACCTTCCTGATAATTTACTCACCCCCATGTCATCCAAGATAATGTCTGTCTTTCTTCAGTTGAAAAGAAGTTTTTTTTAGGAAATTATTCCAAGATTGTTCTCCATATAATGGACTTCAATGGTGGCCAATGGTTTAAAGGTCCAAACTGCAGTTTCAATGCAGCTTTAAAAGGCTCTACACGATCCCAGCCAAGGAATAAAGGTCTTTTCTAGCAAAAAAAATCAGTCATTTTCTAAAAAATTACAAACTGATTTACTTTTTAACCCAAATTGCTTGCTGTGCACTAGCTCAACTTCATGCATAAAGTAGTAATGTTGAAAAGGTAATGCGCAACGTAGGCAGAAGTACCAACTCAGTGTTTACAAAGCGAACATGCAAAAAAGTCAAACTCCCTTTACAAAAAAAGGTAAAACAACGATGTTGGCTGTTTTTGAAGTTGGAGGAGAAAATGAGGTGAAGTTTTTTGCCCTACCCTTCCATTTTGAATCAAAGACAAAAGACAAAGAACTAACCACAAGTGACCTTTCCAACGTGATTACATAATGTGTGAGATCGTCGACACATCGCAGAGCTAGTGCAAGATGAGCATTTGTGGTTAAAAGGTATATAATTTTTTTTTATTTATTTTAATTTAATTTATTTTTAAAAAATGACAGATCGCTTCGAGAGATAAGACCCTTATTCCTCAGCTGGGATCATGTAGAGACCTTTGAAGCTGCACTGACACTGCAGTTTGGACCTTCAACCCGTTGGCCACCATTGAAGTCCACTATATGGAGAAAAATCCTGGAATAATTCCCTCAAAAAACATAATTTCTTTTCAACTGAATAAAGAAAGACATTAACATCTTGGATGACATGGGGGTGAGTAAATTATCCAGAGAATTTTATTCTGGAAGTGAACTAATCCTTTAATACTTGCTGAATTCATTCATTTTTAAAAAATAAATAAATAAAATCATCCTGGTAAATCTTATCTTAACACTTGACTGGTTAAATGGTGTGTTTAAAAACAGCTGACTTCAAGAACGACCCAACAACAATTGTAACACTATGAGGACACAGGATACGAAAAACACATACATGAACATGCACAACAGGAAGTTGTCCCATCAAGAGGTTGAACAAACATTGACGGGACGGTGACGGGAGCTGTCCATTGTGCTGAACACAGCCATCATCATTCACGGCTGCTTGACCTCATTTATAGTGCTGCACTACTAATTCAGATCATTTATTCCTTTTAAACAATCTGTGTGAATTAGTATTGAAATACAACATTGAAATTTAAATTTGTTTAAAGGTATTAATGGTAATTCATATAACAATGAAAAACATTTGAAAATAACTCTCTAGAATTTAAAGGGATAGTTCACCCAAAACTGAAAATTCTCATTATTTGCTCACCATCATGTTGTTCCAAACCGACATGAGGATGAGTAATCAATGACTGGATTTTCATTTTTGAGTGAACTAATTTTTTAAAGGTGATCACAATACAAAACTGCATTTTGCTTTCTTTAGTGAATCAAGCTTAACAGTTTTTTAAGTACATGCTGTTTTTAAAAATAACCCCTCATAGTGCAAAATTCAAACTTTATGCAAAGGTTTTCCACAGCGCTGTGATTAATAGTCTAGTTTTAACAACTTTCTAGAAAGTGTAATAATGGCTCTTTTGAATCAACAAATAGGCTGCTCTTTTAATCACATTATCCCATTATTAATTATGCAGCAATTACTCCCTATGCTTTATTAGGGTGTAAAATTAACCTCAACGCAAGTCAGGATTCCAAATAAGGACACAGGGAAATTAAAGCTTAAAGCTTACGAATCATGTCTAATCAAAAATGTTTATGTACACACAGAATAAATAAGCTAAGCAAACAGCCACGTCTGCAACCGCAACGTGATTCAGCTGGTGTCTGTCTGCAAGCTAACGTGACTGATCACATGAACACTAGCCCTCTGATGTAATGTGCAATGGTCTCTTCCCAAAATGCTATCTAACAGAAAGTCATCTATAGCCCTATTTGAACAGGATTAGTCTTCATATATCTATAGGCCTGTCTGTTACTATGCATGTCTGTGATGTATATCAGACTTGTGTACAGAATAAGCACTTTCTTCATTTATGCATTCCATCAGCCATAACTGTTCTTATCAGAAAATATTAAACAGCATCTGTACTAATTAATTATGCAGGAAACATTGAACATGAACATTAGATTATCAGTATCATTTTTTTAATCAGTATAAAATATTCAGCAGCCATTAGTATCACATGATCCTTCAGAAATCATTCTTATTTGACGATTTGATGCACAATTTTTCTTCTTAACAATGAACGCAGTTATGCTGAGTTTGTGTGTGTGTAAACCATGATTTTTTAATGAATAGAAAGTTTAAAAAACAGCATTTACTTGGGTATTTATACTTCTGAATGCTCGTCAATGAAAAACATGACGGTTTATTTACAGCCAGGAAATGCTAACCAGGCAATGCTAACCAGACAAACCTTGACCTCTTGGTTAATCCACACTGTCATCTATAATTCAATGATTTCCTCTGTCACTGTATGCGCTGTCACCGATGCTTTTTTCTACAGAGCAAACGAGCAGGACACCGTGAACTCCGAGCAAAACACCTGAGGGGGAAAATCCTGATATAAACATACAACCATCAGAGAGACTATGTCTTCTTTTACAGCCGAACATTTCATTTTCAGATCAAGCAATTTCTCCTGCTTCCTCTTTGGTTATAGGTTATATGTGACCTTGGCTTGGATCCAAAACACACACACACGTTCACACTTTTATATACACAGACAACACTCAAATTCATACTCAGGCAAATACACATATAATCAGCATTTAATACAGTAATATAGTACAAAGCAGCAGTGCAGATTCAACTATGCCGGCACTGCCCAACAGAGATGCCATAATATCCAGCCGCGTGCAGAAAGGAGTCACCCTCGCCCTTTGATGTGTGCTTGCACTAATCTGCGTTTAGCTCCCTTTCATGATCACCACAAGCTGACACTTGCTGTCTACCAAACAAGATTAATCCGACACAGTCATCCCCGCTGAAACATATTAGCAAATTAACAATTTCTGAAATCCCTCGCAGTTTGAAGTCGCACGCTGCAGCAGAATGACCGCAAACAGTTATCGCTCATCATTAGAGTAAATGAAGAACAGAGCCTCGAGAAACTTGGACGGCCGTCACTCAGCTTGGGATTGTCGACTTACTTCTAAGTAGAAACACTCTGATTATAATATAGCTCGTTTTTAGACTGCTTAGAAAACTGATTCAAGCTTATTAAAAAAACTGTTTTAAAAACATACAGAGATAAAAACACCTCATAATACTTGAAATATACACAAAACGATTACTGTTGGTCAACTAGCATTCTGATGTCAAATACTTTTGGATAATAACCACAACATAAATTTCCTCCAAATTAGAAAAGACATTCTTTTTTTTGTGATTCAGTGATCGATTCGCTGCTCTAAAATAAATAAATAAATAAATAAATAATTAAATAAATATTGATGAAGGTTAAAAATAATTTTATTCTGTGCAAAGAAACTATGGATTGCCGTATATATTTATGCCATTATTCCAAACTATTTGACAGCAGAATAATTAATATAATAAAATAAAATGAGACTGTACTTGCGACTTTTTATCTCACAATTCAGACTTTTTTTCTCAGAATTGTCTTATATCTCACAATTCTGACTTTATATCATGTAATTGCGAGTTATTAAGTCAGAATTGTGAGATATAAACTCAATTTAAACTTAAACTTTAAACTTAAAATAAACATAATTTAATTTGCAGTTACAATTCTGAGAAACAAGTCAGAATTGCGTAAAAAAAATCAGAATTGTGAGATACTCGCATTTGCAAGAAAGACAGAATAGTTGTTATCTCGCAATTCTGACTTTACGTCTTACAATTGCAAGTTTATATCTCACAATTCTGAGAAAACAGTCAGAAATGTGAGAAAAATTCAGAATTGCAAGATACAAATTTGCATTTTTTGAGGTTAAATTTATTCATGTCCTGCAGAAAAAAAGTCAGAATTGTTTTTATCTCGCAATTCAGACTATTTCTTGCAACTGCGAGTTTATATCATGCAATTCTGAGAAAAAAGTTAGAATTGCGAATTTGTATAATGCAGTTCTGAGAAAAAAAGTCAGAATTGTGAGATGTAAACTCCTTCAAAACTTAATTTGCAGTTACAATACTGAGAAAAAAGTCAGAATTGCGTAAAAAAACATCTGAATTATGAGATACTCGCATTTGCAAGAAAGTCAGAATTGTTATCTTGCAATTCAGACTTTATTTCTTACAATTGCATGTTCATATCTCAAAATTCTGAGAAAACAGTCAGAAATGTGAGATATAAACTCGCAACTGATAAAAAAAAAAATTCTGAATTGTGAGATACAAATTTGCATTTGTGAGGTTAAATTTATTCATGTCCTGCAGAAAAAAGTCTGAATTGTTTTTATCTCGCAATTCGGACTATTTCTTGCAACTGCAAGTTTATATCATGCAATTCTGATTTTATAACTCGCAATTACAAGTTTATATCTTACAATTCTGAGAAAAAGTCAGAATTGCGAATTTGTATAATGCGATTTTGAGAAAAAAAGTCAGAATTGTGAGATAAAACGTCAATAACCTTTTAAAAAAAAAATTTAGTTACAAAATGTTACAAATGGCAAAATGACAAGTAAGTTACTAAGTAAATAAATAAATAAATAAATAAATGTCCTGAAATACTGATCGAAGCTAAAATGATTTTATTATATGAGAAGAAGCTATGGATTGTGGGAAACTATGGATTTGTCATTATACAAAAATATTTGACAGCAGAATGAAAGAAATAATAAAATTTCATGGCACATAAAAACAACTGTAATTCCATGGTGGTCTTTTCTAGCACCGTGGAGCACCATAAACATACTAAACATATATAGCCTCTGTGTTAATCGTTCAGTACCAGAGTATATATGAAACACCATGACATTACCATTTGACACAATCACTGTAGTAGGATACAATCACAGAACTTTTGTAAGGGTTTGCTGTTCCTGAGAGAGTCAGGAGGCATTAAGAGGGACGCTTCAGCAGAACACAGCTCTAAATTACCCATCAGCCTTGTACTTGCCGACTGAGGATACCAAAAGCGCTCCTACCAGACATAGTTAATCTTCTGTCACTAGATGAGACCCATGAGTGCACACACACCCGTAAATCTGACCATTCTGGTGGAATTCATCTTTAACCTTAAACAACCGGCCCTCTTCAGCTTATAAATCTACTCACTTTCTCTTTTTCACTCACACGCACTTGAAAATTCGCATGCGCAGCCAGCTGCTTTTCTTTATATTATTAATTTAAAACATGACCTCTTACTCTTCTTTTTCTTTCTCTCTCTCACACCCTTCCCCCCCCTCTTCCAAAATGGTTTTGACGGATTTTTTCTCCCTCTGGATCTTTGAACCTGTCACTTCATTTCTAGATGTGTCAATTCATCATTCTTTCCATCCATCTTCCTCCCTTATGCTCCTCTTGTCTCCGACAACACAGCTGGTACGAATCCCATCTGCTATTAAACTATTACCGACCACTTCTAGTGTCTGAGCTCTATGAGACAAACATACTGTACATGCAACAATCATAATCAATTATATTTTAAATTAGATGACTTTTATGCTAAAAATCATTAGGATATTAAGTAAAGATCATGTTCCTTGAAGATATTTTGTAAATTTCCTACCGTAAATATATCAAAACTTAATTTTTGATTAGTAATATGCATTGCTGAAGAACTTCATTTGGTCAACTTTAAAGGTGATTTTCTCAGTATTTTGATTTTTTTGCACCCTCAGATTCCAGATATTCAAATAGTTGTACCTCAGCCAAATATTGTCCCATCCTAACAAACCATACATCAATGGAAAGCTTATTTATTCAGCTTTCAAAAAATGTACTCTTATAACTCTTATACTCTTATAAATGGTTTTGTGGTCCAAGGTCACATACTGTATATCCAGTATTTGCTTAGAAAACTAGATGCTTATTTCAACTTTTGACATGCAGAGCTACTTATTTATACAAGTTTCATAATATTCAATAAAATAAGGAAAAGTTGGGGCAGGGTAAGTTAATGTGTATCATTAGTCAGCAAAAAGAGGATATTCTTATAGCAGTTCAGTTTGGATACTCTAAATTATACTTCATTATTTTATTTTTTTTCACTCTAAAAAGTTTGTAAGTATTAATTCTGATATCCAGCTATTTTTGCTATCTCTTCATTATTTCCATTTTTGTGGATGCACATCTCATTAAAAGTACATTCTGTTCTGCATTTTTCTTTTTCCTCAAGGGATGCAACAATATTAAAATTCTGGCAGATACCAATGAGCTAGAAAGAATTATTATTACGGTCAATAGTCAATAAAGGACTGATATCAAATAAATAAAAAATATTTGTAAAAAATCTAATAATGATACCTAAATAAATGTTAAAGTAAATAAAGAACTAAAATAGTTTACTAAAATATTAAATTAAATTAAACAAATTAATCATATCTAAATAATATAAAATAAAATATAGTAATATGTAAATAAATGTAAAAATAATGCACTAAAATAATATTAAATTATATTTAAAAAAGTAAAATATCTAATAATGATATCTAAATAAATTAAAAATGCACTAAAATGATATTACATTAAATCAATTAAAATATACAAAAAAATAATATTTCATAATGACATCTAAATAAATAGTATGCACTAAAATACTATTACATGATATTAAATACATTTTAAAAATGATATAACATTATTATTGAAATGAATAACAACATTAAGATCTATAGTTAGAAAATTATGAGATCTGCAAGAGATTATATTTAAGAGTGTTATTACATTATCAGAGTTATAAAAGTTATTCTTATTTGACAATCCAATATCAGCTGACACCAATAACTTAAATTTATAATTTGTGACCCTGGACCACAAAATAAGATTCATAAGTCACACAAGTATATTTGTAGCAGTAACCAACAGTACATTGTATGGGTTAAAATTATCGATTTTTCTTTCTGATGCCAAACATCATTAGGATATTAAGTAAAGATCATATTCCATGAAGATATTTTGTAAATTTCCCACCGTAAATATATCAAAACTTAATTTTTGATTAGTAATATGCATTGCTAAGAACTTCATTTGGTCAACTTTCAAGGCGATTTTCTCAATAATTAGATTTTTTTGAACCATCAGATTCCAGCTCTTCTAATAGTTGTATCTCAACCAAATATTGACCTATCCTAACAAACCATACAGCAATGGAAATCTTATTATTCAGCTTTCAGATGATCTCTAATCTTTGACCCTTATGACTAGTTTTGTGGTCCAGGGTCACATATTGTCTGATAACTATACAGTATTAACATATTATGCATTATATTTTTACCATTTCTGAGTGCTGTTTCAAGTTTTTAAACACATTTTGTGTAAACGCCCTTTAGAAGTATAACATATTGCTTCATTTATTTTTATATTGTCATGTTCCGACGACAGGAAAATTACTTGCAAAATTTTAATTCAGATCCAAGGGCATCATTAATCGTATTAATTTTCAATCACTTTTTTTTTTTTTTTACTGTATAATGAATCAAAATTAAAAATGTTATTCCGACATCCCCTAGTTACAGCAGTGCTGAAGCTGCACATCCTCTCACACACACACGCAGATGTTCACTTCCTCCTGCCTTTTGTTCTCCCAAAAAGACAAAGACATCAGTTTTAGGCGAAATAAGAAAAATGAAATCAATTTCTTCTCTGAAACAAAGACTTAACCACTAACAGGCCACATAACCAGCTGCCTAAAGGCAGGCCAAACTAGTAAATTATTGAGTTCTGTCTCACTCAAGCATAAGACACTACACTTCACTCTGTCCCCAGTGGCTCCTAGGTTTATTTTTAAAGCCACATTTACATAAAAGAAGCCAGAACAATTCTTTCCAATACTACAATTGATAAAAATGAATAAATAGGCAATATATTGTACTTCTGAGGGCCTTCACGTCTAACTGTAATCACCACTGAGCTACGTACTATATTCTAGAGAGTCAGCTGGTTGTCCTACACAGTAAGAAAAAGCACTATTTACTAAATGACAACAGTTAACGTGATTCATCAAATGCACTCAAGAGTATAAACCAGATTAGCTGAATGTGAATTTGAAAATGTCATGGGTAAAAAGGCCCGCAGTCAACATATTTCCCGTTCGGGGTGAGCGGACAGCACATCTGTTATCGTAAGACTCTACCGTGCGGCCGCTTAGTTAGTGTCAGCGCTAATGTCACAGACAAACGTGCGATGATGCAGAGAGTCAAAGAGTGAAAGGATGGAGAGGAGTGAACAAACGAACGAGAGCTTACCGCCACGCAGCCACAGAGAGGTCCCATTCAGGCTGAGGGAAGCGGAGGAAAAAATAACCCCTTTTCTAGTCTACCCTGTGTCTCTCACACCCACCACCCCTCCTTCTTTCTCTCACTCCCTCTCTCTCGCTCTCTCTCTCTCTCTGAGGAGCAGAAAGGCTGCATTCTTGACAGGTCTCTTCCACGTGTGTACTTCACTCATGAGTGCACATGCACACACGCGCATGTGTGAATAGGCTTTTTGCAGTGCGGGGTAACAGAGAAACGCAGGGATTGGGTATGGGGCTTTATATTAAAGGTGTGATTTGACATATTAAAAGACTTCAGGAGTCAGTTTCTAGAAATCGCTTTGGCGCTCGCTGCCATTTTCAGTTTTGGTAGCTCGTGTGTTTGCTGTCTGCCTGACAAACGCAGCAGATTGCAACACCTTTAGCTCAGATTTGAACAGCATGTGTGTGAGATTTACTGTGATGACGATTCGGTGGCGGTGAGATGAACCCGACAGAAACTAAGCTGAGAATGAATGATTCTCAGGGGCTGAGGAGCAAAGTGATGTTATGAAGAGCTCTTACACTAAATAATTACTGACTTCTTCTACTTGCTGTCAACATGTCACACACGTAAACAAACAAGGATTCGAAGAATAGTTTATCCAGAAATGAAAATTCTGTCACGTACTTGTCATTCTAAACCCAAATGGTGTTACCATTTCCAGGAAAAGGAAAAATTCAGGATTGTCTTGTGCACTCTTTCCCAGTGAAGGGAAATGAGAATTAAGATTAGATGCTAAGTATCAAAATCTCACCAAAAATAGTTAAAATGGCATGTTTGGTCTTCAGAAACCTGAGGACTACAGCTTTGTGGGAGAAACAGACTGATATTTAAGTCATTATTGTGGTCACACGGTGCGCAAGATGCCATCGCTGACGTCAAAACTCGTGCAAGGTGTCTTCACACTGCATATTTAAATATGCACAACCAAGAAAATGAGATTTAAGCTTTACATTGGAGATTATACAACACTAAAATTTATTTTTACATCATTATACTATATTTTACTATTCTATTCTATACTTTATACTGAATTTTATATTATTATACAAATTTGTTCACCCTAAAATTAAAATTCTGTTATTAATTACTTACACTCATGTTGTTCCAAACCTGTAAGACCTTCGCTCATCTTCAGAACACAATGAAAACGAAATTAAATATTTTTGATGAAATCCGAGAGCTTTCTGACCCTGCATAGACCAACGTAACTGAAATGTTCCCAGACCCAGAAATGTAGTAAGGACATCATGTGACATCAGAGGTTCAACCTTAAGTCACAAGAATACTTTTTGTGCGCAAAGAAAACAAAAATAACGACAACAATTATTCAACAATTCTTCTTCTCCAAGTCAACATCCTCTACCATTATCAATAGTACCACAACGCATGGCAGAATTTTGGGGTGAACTATGCCTTTTATTTTTTTTTATATAGCATCTCTCCAAAGCTCATGGCAGGGTTGTTATTATTAATCAAAACTAAAACTATTAAGGGCCAGTTTTACTAACAGCTTGCGTTAGCGCAAACCATCTTTTGGCGTTAAAATTTTACTGTCAGGACACATTTATTTTTGCGCCTGACCTTATTGAATATGCATTTGTAGGAGTTTCCCTTTCAGACGCAAAATTTATGAGAGAAGAGTATTCAAATGAATCACGCAGCACATTTTTACTAACGTTTGCGCCATTATTTAACGCATGTCTTAAACTATTTTGTGCTTGAAATGGCTGCAATTATTGTTGCTAGGAGGAGGCATCGCAGAGAACAGAAAGCGTGTGACAGAAGGGAGAGGAATTTTTCCACATATATTAATTTATTTGGAATGCCAGAAGAACACATTATTCGAACATACTGTTTGCAAAGCCATGTTATTTTTCATTTGCCTCAGGAAAGAAAAGACGACTTGGAACCTTCAACTAGGAGTCACGCAATACCAGATTTATAAAAACTTCTAGCAAACACACATTTTTTGGCCTCCGGTTATTTGCAACGTACTGCAGCTTCTTTATTTCTTTATTCTATAACTAGGCTAATTTGTGCTGTGCTCGGTATATTGCGTTGGTCAATATGTAAATAAAATGTTGCGTCTGTGTTCTTTTATTTGTGTACTGTTAGTAAATCACCCGCAGAAACTTCCCCTTTCATCTTGCACCAATTTGCCGTGTTTAGTAAACTGGCCCTAAAAATCATATTTTCTCACATTGGACACAACAAAATCAGCAAAAAAACTAAAATGTGATAATGTACAAAAAGGAGCTAATTCAAAATAAACATAAACACTATAACAGTATATAAATAATACTAAAATAGAAAAATAAAACAAAATCTGGCAACACAATTCCACAGAACAAAGAAAGTCTCACAAAACACATCCAAATACACGCTTGATCGCTTAACCATATAATGCTTTTCTGAAAATAAGTGTATAACTTCCAGGCCCCTGCCTTTAAACACTGATCTGGGACCACAGGTTAGTGCTGCTTTTAGATGAAACACAATGTCTATCAGAGCTCATCTGTTTCCCAGTGGCTATAAAGGGCACTTGAGGGATAAACCTGAGAAGATACAGCCATTTACTGAGAGAATGAGAGCTATTCATGATCATTCCCACATACAATTATTAAACAAACAGGCAGATGGCACCAACAAATGAGACAAGAGTAAAGCGAGCTTGAGTCCTGATGCAGTGGCTCCAGAGCCAGGCAGGGAACAAAACTGCCTTAACAGCAGCAGGGTGGCATAGGTTCATTTGTTCAATGTACTCATTTAGAGCTTAGAGAACTGGACATGTCTCTCTATAGTTTGCATACAGATCGTAACCATCACAGCAGGGTTGTACACCATTCAGAATTGAACTGAGAAACTTTTAAAGGTGACATATCATGAAAATCCAACTTTTTCCATGTATAAGTGGCATAATCAGGTCCTCAGTGCATCTACCAACCCAGAAAACGTGAAAAAAGACAACCCAATAACTTTTTTTGGTAAGCCTTTTTTTGCAAGCAGCGTGTCAGATTTTGCTCCCTCCGTGACATAGAAAAGGGAATTACAATATTACCGCCCCTTAATCTGCATGTTTCCACCCACGGCGCCGTCATTTAGTTTTCACAAGCGACAACAGTACGCCAGTTCTAACGCCATTGCAAAAGTTCGAGCTAAGTATGCCAACTGTTCTGTTGTTGTTTTTGTTACTCATGTGTTCTTAACATCAACTTGTGTGTATTTGTCAGTTTAAGCGCAATTAGGCATAAAAGAGAACTTAATTTAGTACTCACATGCCATGTGACAGCCACTTTCTGTGTGTGTGCTTTGGATATGTGCGCTCAGAAAAACATATATAAGGAGTGTAGACTAATATGGTTTAAAACGCATGATTTCAGCACAATAGACATAATAATTAAAGCCAAACAGATGTTTTTTTTTGGCAGAGTGTCTGAGGTATGAGCTGTAAAGGCATAGCTCTGTTCTGGAAAAGGGGGCGGGGAGCAGCAGCTCATTTGCATTTAAAGAGACATGCACGAAAACGCTGTTTCTGCTTCCACTCAAAATAGGCTTTTTCAAAATGATATAATAAATGATCTGCAGCATATTTTGAGCTGAAACTTCACAGACACATTCTGAGGACACCTGAGACGTATATTACATATTGTAAAAAGGGGGATAATAGGGATAAATCTCCTTTAAATTCAGCTTACGTTCATTAGAACTAAAGCAGCTAACAGAATGCAGAACTGAAATTTGAAATTAAATGTAATAAAGTAGAAGTTTTTGGAAAAATGTTTAGAATGACAGAATGAAAGATTTACTAAATAGAAGGTTTCTGAGTTTCATAACCTTCGCTAGTAAAGTTAGGCAAGGTTGTTCTGAGCACATACCTGCGGAACGAGGGACCTACTAAGCGCATACAGAACAGGGGCCAAAAGTCTGGACAGATGCACTGCAGAACAAACATCACTTGCTTTCTTTTTCCTCTTCTTCAGAGAATTCACACAGCACCTTTTCTCCAATACTTGACTACCAATACGGCTCCTTTATATTCCACACCACAAAGTCCAGACTCCCCAGTCCTTCTGCCTTGAACTCGAGGCCCAACCGTTGAGACCGCAGCACATCCATTTATAACCACTTTTGCTTGTCCTGTCTGTCACAGGCCAGCTCTGTGTGCTGAAGTGATATGAGAGATCAAATCCCAGCGGCAAGTGTGACAACCGTAAACACGCAGCTATCATTTGTGGCTATGCTAGTAGAGAATCCAGCCCTTCCAGCATCGGCTTGGATGCAAGTTACCCCACAGGATTTAGATCTGATGACTGTGCAAAAGCAAATCCAGAGGGAGTTTTGTTGACGGTTCCTAGCTGAGGTACTTCATTTGCCACTAGTAAATGATAGATAAATACACACTTCAGCTCCATGTGCTCAAGAGGCCTGTTAAACACATTTGCCCAGCGTGCAGTGAATTTTTCATTTTACATACTAATAGATTCAAATATGAACACTAGATCTAATAAATCACTGATGTTTTCTAAAAGATATTCTTATCTTTGATGAAACCATTTTAACCTCTGTTGAGGAAATGTTCGGGTCACATCCATAGTGCTGTTCATTGATTTTCCCCATTCCTTTCATTTTCTATTGCCCCGAGGTTGTATTTTCCGGTTCTCACCCTTCCCCCTCTAGCGCTGACACTTCCTTCATCTCTCCCACTAAGACTTTAATCAAATTATCCCAACCCGACCTTGCGTCCAACTGAGGTGACACATACAAACTGAAGCACATCCACACAGTACAATCAATCAGTCAAAGTCTTGAACACAGTTAGCTAAAAAAAACACCTGTTTTCCTCCAAAAAAAAGAGCACATTTATAATTTGTCTGGGATCTCAACTGTATCTAAGCTCATTACTTAATGATGCTGCACTTTTGTTAAGTGTGCACATATCATTTTAAAATGTCACGCAGTGCCAGTTCAACCCCGGGAATCAGCTCGGTGTTTGAAAACATGTGGGAGGTGCCACAACAGAGGTATATACAAGTGTTGCTATCTGAAGGCGTCTGTTACTGGAGCACGGCCTGCAGCCTACGGTCTGTTGCAGCTACATATGCACTTTAAATGCCAGAAGATGCTGTATGTATTAAGTATTTTGTCTTGCTATAACATATTAAAAGAACAGTTCACTCCAAAATTAAAAAAAAAAAAAAAACTTCCCTCAGGCCTTTCAAGATGTAGATGAGTTTGTTTTTCTTCAGAACAGATTTGGAGAAATGTAGCATTGTAGCATCACTTGCTCACCAATGGACCTGTTAGAGTAAATTTGTGCTGTCAGAATGAGAGTCCAAACAGCTGATAAAAACATCACAATAATCCACAAGCAATCCATAAGACCAGTCCATCAATTCAAGTCTTGTGAAGTGAAAAGCTGCACGCTTGCAAGAAACAAAAACAATTTTCTTGATTCAGATGAGAAAATGTTTTCACTGGAAAAACCAATATTGATAGAAAACTATTTTTTTGTACTTTAGTAGACTAACTGATGGACTAGAGTCATGGGGATTACTTGTGGATTAATGTGATGTTTTTATCAGCTGTTTGGACTCTCATTCTGATGGCAACCATTCACTCCAGCAGATCTATTGTTGAGGAGGGCTGAAATGTTGGGTATATTTTCAGCAAGACTACGCAATTATTTATTATTATTATTATGGGGTTGAAGCATGTAGCGCTGAAACCCTGTTGTAATTGTTAGAATGGCCAAGGATCAGCAATCTCCACATAAATCTGATCGGGCAGACCAAGCCATAAATCGCAGAGACTTGAAACTTGGAGGGATAGTAGTACTCACACTGTCTATACTGTAACCAAGGCTCACCCCAATCAGCCTGATGGGGGTGCTACAGCAATCAAAAGTACGAAATTGCTCATAACTCCTTAAAAGTTTGTCACAGACTCAAGTGTCTTATATTGTTGGAATCCTTGGTTCATGCCAGACAAAACGCACATCTCAGATTTGTCCAGCACCCCGGTGAAAGTTATGGGTATTTTGCTATAAATTACTTTTGTGAATTAGTCCTAGGTTTTTCACCTGGTCGAAAACAAACCATTGCAGAAAGATTTTCTGGAGAGTGAATATCAATAATTATTAAAAAAAAATCCTTGAACTTTCAACCCTCTGTCACAACGCCAATACATTTGAAAGGGGCAGGGCTGCCTTTTCTAAAATGGCTATAACTTTATAAATGAAAAGAGATATCTTTGCCAAACTCACAACACGTATGTAAGAGCTGAAACTGAGGTCACATGAAAAAGTTGCGGAGCTTGGCCACCTGGTGGCGCTATAAGAAGAAAAACAGAAAAAAATCGGTTCGCACAGTCTTGGTCCAAAGTGCCACAAGTGTCTATAAGGACTTTTGCATATCTCAAAAACATGGCCTCCATAGACTGATGAAATTTGAGCACCTATTAGGCAAGCTTAATGGAGGTCGATCAGAACGAAACTCAGTGGACCTATCTGACTCACGGCCGTAAAGATCTGTGAGAAATTTGAAAGATGGGGGGGGGTGCAATATCACTATTTTTTAAACAATTTTATATTGTATTCTGAACGACTTTGCCTCTAGAACCACTGCTGTCAATTAAACCGTTTGTTTGTTTTTGCAAACTAGTCCTAGGTTTTTCATTCAATATGGAAAAAAACACTGCAGTCGAATTCTCTGAACTCAATTAATTAAAAAATTGAAATTTACCCTTTGGAAAGCTACAAGGGTCATTTAGAAAAGGAGCCTGTCCAAATATACCCAAATGCCTATAAAGCCTAATTGAAAACTCAAAACTTCACAAAACCTGGTGAGCATATGCACATGTGACAGGTGATTCTAAACAAGCATACAAAATTTGGTACTGTAACAGTCATACATGTTTAAAAAAAATCATGTTTACCTGTATTTGCCAAAAATGCTTTTTTAATTAATTGATTTAGGTGGTTACTAAATAAATGCTTTGCTAAATAAAATATGTCTTTTTTATATGTCCTTAAATGCCTTAAAACGTTTGAACCCCAGTAATCATTGCTTGCAGCTATATTTATTATTAGTAGTAGTAGTAGTAATAGAAGTATGTAAGTTTAAAAAGAAAGAAATTATGTAACAAGGATATTCTGAAATTTTAAAACAACTGCAGAATGTAAAACACAAAAAAAAAAAAATATATAAAAAATATTTAAACTGGAAAAGTAAAAAAACTACATGACCACATTTAATCTGGATCATAATAGCATTTATTCAGTCGCTTTCATCATCATCATCATCATCATCATCATCAGAAGTACCATCACCACCACATCACCACCACCATCATCAGTAACATTCTTATAATATTCAGTAATATTCTTTAATATGTCAGTTTTATATCATATCCATTATCATTCATGAAATATACAGATATCAATGAATGTTCCACCTCCTTTGGAAAGGAGTAGGAATGATGTTTCAGTATTTACAGCATGTAAAAGAGAGAGAGACAGAGAGAGGCAGAATAAGAGAGAGAGAATAAAAATAGTAAAGAAGGGCTCTTTCATGTGTGACTCATCGCATTCATTCCTGCTGTGAGCGCTAAATACAGGAACACGCTGACTGAACGCATCAGGCGAAAGATTCCACCACTCATCTCCGTATTAGAAGCTGTGTCGTTTCCAGCCACTGCATGTGAATCACAGCATGGTTTAAGGGGAGGTACTACAGGCATACATAATGCATTCAGTCAGATGCAATATGTCATTTGTTCGATTTTTTTGAGAATGTAAATTTTGCTGCTGTAATATTTTTACATAAGTTTTTCTAATAGTCTAATAGCAGCATATTTATTTAGCATACCAATCGATGAGTTGTTGATGATTAAAAAAAAAAAAAAAAGAAAAATCCTACAGTTTATCCCTTCTACTTTAATTTGCAAATTCGCATCAGGGAGTCCAGTTTTGGTACATTAGAACTCCTTGACTTTGCATATTTAATAAGATGATGCTTTATTTGCATATTTTACTTCATATGACAAAAGTCCTATTTTGATAAAAGTCACCTGTAGTACGTCCCTAGATCAAAATGTTCCACCACGACATGAGAGGCTCCTTTAAAAGTCACAGACGTCTCACTCTCTGTGTGTGAGTGACAGCACACTGCTGTAAACAATGACTGGAGGAGAGACTCTAAGTCGCTGGATAAACCAGAGAATTACAAGCCTTCTCCTTCCAACTCCATTCTTTCCGTACTTAACGGCTCCCAAAGAAATCGGAAAAGCTGGTACAACATAAAGTAAAAACAATCAAGCCTCCACAATAATAAAAAAAAGAAAACAATATCAGTCACAACCATGAAAGAGTTTAAAAAGAGCAATGACTTTTTAGAACATGCATTAGAGTTTGAGAAACTCACTGTATTTTCTTATTATCAGTTTATGCATTTGAGTCTCTGAGCAAGTGGCAACAATGTCATTGTCATCATCCTGGCACAAATACGGGGGCATTTCATAGTCACACATCTGGCTAATGCGTTTTCTTGTACTTCTCAGTCTTGTTGCAGTCCTTCCCATGAAATATATTTGGTTCATGCAATGATTCCCATTACCTTTTTACATTCATATTCATCTGACCTCAACATTCTTGTTCAGTTGATATTCTAACTGATCAGGCAAGGAATACTTATCTTGTTAAAATCATAAACGCTAAAGTAAGAGTCAGTTTCCGTACATTTATGTACGTTGTGCGTATGACTGTTCGGGATACTGTCGATTCAATTACATATTACAAACAAAACACTACAGTTTCATCCAAAACGATCTTGGACACTTTCACCAATGAGGCGAGATCGTTTTCAATCCGTCACAGCATGTCAAACTCTGTGGACATCTAGCTAATGGAACCACCACACCAGAGCGGTGTGATCTACAATAGTGCCAAACGTTTTATTTACGTTACCTGAGGTACAGTAAGAAGTTCACTATAATAATAATAATATCTCACTACTATACCTGGATAATTCAATGCCATTTTAGAGGATTCATTCACTGAAGTAGGCCAGAGATTTAAAAACTTTGAGTAGCCTATGAAGCACCGCTTAAACCCTGTTGTTGTTGTTGTTACTGACCTACACCGCTAGGCTAATATGCTAACCAGGCCTTTTTCTCCTTCGACGTGGTCCAAAGTGTCCTGCACTGCGTTACGTGTCAAACATTGACATTTACATGTATGTACAGAGTCACAAACTTTAGTCTGAGTTGGTAGAAGTGGGATGACGCAGACCGGTCTGGCTTTGAATTGTTAAGGTGATAAGCAAATGCCAGTAAACGGTACAAAAAGACACAAAATGTCAAGAAAGCGTGTCAAAAAGAACTGACGAATGGTGATCGGTGAAGCTTCACATTCAAATATGGCTTTAGAGAGGCTTGCTGTCATGTTGGGCCTGATACATACGTAAAAGTATCGTGAATCCTTAATTTTGTTGGGTAACTTTGACAGTTGGGCCGACAGACAAGCGTCTTTGTTCTCTCTGTGGGAATGATATCGAGAAGGGAAAAAACACACATCCTTTCTTTTGACACTAAATGTGGGAACAAACACAACACATCACAGACTGTACTAAAGTTACACAGGCGTTTGGCAGACGAGATACAGAGGCCAGAGAACACATGGAGGAAAGACAAAAGCAGAAAACAAAGAGAAGCTGATACCGCGACAATGAGAGGACCGGGGGAAAGACGGAGGTGGAGAAAGGGGACCGTTGGTTTTGTTTTCTTCCGTCGCTTGATTCTTCACCTCTTCGGGTTGATCTTCCGCTTCAGATCTTCTCCATTATGTCCCCTTAGTATTACTGTACAGCAATGGTTTTCATTCTCTTTCACTTGTTTCAGTCTCATACAGGATATTTGTCCTTTTCTGAGAGGTGGTAGGATGCAGATGACATGCTAGTGCAAAGGATATTTTTGTATTTTGTTTCATCGGTTTCAGTTCAATTAAGACCAGCTGCATTTAGGCTGCAGATTCAGACGCACTTGGTTCAAGTTTAGCATCCGGGTGATTGACGAGATTGACAAGTTCACCCCATACAGTCTTGTTAAAGTGGGCAGGGCAGAATTGGGGGGATGCTGTTAGGGGTGGGGCCAACAAGTCTGCTGGTTACCTAGAGGAGGGGCTACTGCACTCAGAGGCGGGGCAACAGAACTGATGGGCGATGTCATCGTCCTCATCCTCTCTAGGGTGCGGCAGAAGCGGTCAAGGAGTGGAAAGAATAAAAAAAGTTTCAGATGAAGAGGAGAAGTGTGTTAGAACAGTAAAGAGGAGGAAGGAAGACGGATGAATGGAGATATGGATGGGTTGCTTTATACTCTTGTATATAAATGCAGTTACATTCACTCTACAGTGCTGTAAATTTGTTGCGATTCAAATCAAGTAATTTGCTTGTAAATTAGAAGGAGGGTGCTGGAATGAGCTGAGAGCTGAAAACTGGCGGGTTGTGATGTCACTAAATGAATTAGAATACCGGAGGAAACTGAGCTCATGAATATTAATTAGCTCGTACTGACATTGCTAGGTAATTTTCCTAGGCTGTCAAGTCACGTTCAGGAATTAATATTCATGAGTCTAGTCTTCGCCTCGGTACTATTTATATATTGGCATGTGCAGATGTGCGTGAGTTCCGCATAGACTTGAAATTGAAATACAATACCAAGGAAATTTCATGTTTAAAATATCAGATAATATTATAGGGAAATAATAAAAGCTAATAGAGTGCTGCAGAAATGAGTTGCAAACCACGTAAACAAGTTAGCATTTTTGCACTACTGGTTCCATCCTAAAGTCAATGAGATTTTTGAATGGGTTTTTAGTTTCACGAGTTTGCCTGAACATCGAGTCCTGATGGTTAATCGTAAACAAACTTGGCTTGCTGTCCTTGCTGTTGGCTTGAGCTCTGCTTTTAACCTCCCCATTACAGTACTACATAGAAGGAGAATAACTGTCGCCGAGACGGCGCAATGACCGCTGAATATATAGGCTTGTAATAATGATTGGCAGGACTGAATGATTAGGCTTCTCTCGTATTTACGTTTGAAACTTTATTAAGTGGCTGAATTGACCCTTTGCAAAAACTAGCCCTCCTTAGTCACTGTTGCTATGTCCGATAAACAATGTCAGACATCATGTTTTCATACTGTGAAAAATACGTCGCAGAGCAAAACAAAGTCTCAGCTCTGTTCAAGTGGCACCTGAACCGATCATCTCTTCAAATTTACATAAAGCATGAAATAAACATGAATGAACATCTGAACGTATTTGTGACCCTGGACCACAAAACCAGTCGTAAGTAGCATGGGTATATTTGTAGCAATAGGCAAAAATACATTGTATGGGTCAAAATTATCGATTTTTCTCTTATACCGAAGTAAAGATCGTGTTCCATGAAGATATTTTGTAAATTTCCTACTGTAAATATATCAAAATGTAATTTTTGATTAGTAACATGCATTGCTAAGAACTTCATTTGGTCAACTTTAAAGGCAATTTTCTCACTATTTTGATTTTTTTTGCACCCTCAGATTCCAGATTTTTAAACAGTTGTATCTCGGCCAAATACTGTCCTATCCTAACAAACCATACATCAATGGAAATCTTATTTATTCAGCATAAATCTCAATTTAGAAAAATTAACCCTTACCACTGGTTTTGTGGTCCAAGGTAACTTTTTTTTTTCAACCGTGAAAAAAAGACATTAATATAAACAGTTTTCAAGTTTAAGTCCACAGAAGATAATTTATACCCTCTTGTCTGATTTGTTTGTCGGACAAAGTGGCGGATTCGGCATTATGACTATTTAGATCAGCTGTCAATCACGCTCTTTGCGAAGGGTCAATTATGGTCTGTTGTTAACACAAGATCAAGACGTTTTCATGTTTTATGCTCTGACATAAAACATCAACAACATCCCGCTTGTGATTTTTTTAAAGCTTGTCCATGTCTTGGAAAAGCACGGCTGCTAACAAGTGGCTAAATGAGACTATCACTCTAAACAAAAAAAGCTGGGTTATTTAAAGGCTGGGTTCAGCTGGTTAAGTCATTTTGTTGGGTTATTTTTAACATTTTTACCCATGTGCTCGGTAGTTTTTCTGCACTCTAAAATATGCTGGGTTTTTTTTTTTAACCCAAATGCTGGGTTCAGCTTGTTGGGTTATTTGTTTAATATTTTTTACCCAGATGCTGGGTAGTTTTTCTGTAACTAAGCTGCTGGGTCATTTTTAATGCTGGGTTATTTTTTTCTACCCAACCGCTGGATTGAACCTTTCTCAGACGAAACAACCCCGGTGTTGAGTTACAGTCAGAGCACAGACTTTTTGCATACTCTACAAGAGAGAGTGGTTCTGAGCGCCACAAATTTAGTGCATTTGTATACATTCACTCTAAAAACGGCTGGGTTAAATACAACCCAGCACTGGGTAAAATATGGACAAACCCAGCGACTGGGTTACTACCCAGAAGGTTCGGTTAAACATTTAACCCAACCGCTGGGTCAAAACAACACAATCGGTGTTTATAATCACACTCTTGTAAACTATACTACATAAAACCTTCCAATTCATAGATTTTAAATAAAGACTGAAAGACTTGTCGGAAGCTTAGCGGTGGTGACGGAAGTTATTCAACTGTGGGGTAGCTGGTCTATAGTCTGGCTTTAGCTTTTTACTCTTGCCGACTGTATTTAGGCTTCAAAACGACTTCAAAAAAGTTGTGAGGATTGATCTTAAAGAACAAAACATGTAAGTATCAAGTCACAGAGCTTATTTGTTATTCTCACAGAGTTTATTTTCGACAAACAAAAGCAGGGGAAAAAAGGTTAGTTTTTTTTTGTCAAGGAAACCAGAGTGATGCTAGAATTTTTTTTTCCCAAGATTTTATTTTTGTCTTTTTTTTTTTTTTTGGCTTTATTACGATAGGACAGAGTAGAATAGACAGGAAGAGAAATGGGAGACAGAGAGGGGGCCAGGATTCAAACTCACGACTCTCATTAAAAAAAAGCCTGAAAAATAAGATTAAGCGCTATTTGAGCATGGGAAACAACATTCATGGGGCAGTTCATTTCATATTTTGTTGCTGATTTGAAATATGTAAGTTAATTGCGAGTTCAGCAGGCAGTTTTTGAGATTTCAGTATTCCCCCATTCATTTAGATAGGACTTGGTCTTGTATGAGCTGCCTGGAGGTGTTGCAAATATGGCCACCAAGTGAAAAGACTTTCCTTGAAAGGGACTTTGGTTTGCCTACAATATACGTCATCTCTGCAGCACTCCATGTCAAAATAATTAATATAGTTAATTCCAAAATAAAGTATGAAGTTGAGATCATCCTATAATCAGTAAAAATAATAAGTTGTGATTACAACCCTGCTGAAAAATACCCCCAGCTAAAACCAGCTTAACCTGGTTGGCTGGTCTTAGCTTGTCAAAGATGGAAATAGCTGGTTTTAGCTGGTTTCTCAGCCTGGCTAGGCTGGTCAGGCTGATTTTAGCTGGTCATTCCAGCTGGTCTCCCAGCCTAACCAGCTAAAGAAGTGGCCAAAACACCTCTAAAACCAGCCTGCTGACCAGCTAAGACCAGGCTGGATGACCAGCTAAAACCAGTCAGTTTTAGCTGTTTTTTCAGCAGGGAAATAAACTTCTCAGTAGTGCATTATTTCTTCACATAAACAGGAGACAAACTTGGTCTCCCAAAATCATTTCAGTATCATAATATCCACTATACTGTTTGACTGAGTTGGCTAAATGTCAGCTCCAGCACGTCCGATTCAGGAATTGTCTTTAGTTTGCAGTGATTCAAACCTCAACCTTGTGTTTCTCAATCTTCACCAGCAGGGGGCAGAATTGCAGTACAAGCTGAAATTCATGCACCACAGTTCTGCCAATAAAACCCTGCCAACTGAAGCATCATCGGTTAAACTAATATATAATCTCTAATGTACATATATAAATACTTTATATGCTCCACAGTGAAAATTAAAACAATATTGCCTTTCCAGTTCAAACTGTTTTCAGGCATCACAATAGGCTACTTTACAACACCTTATCTCTCTATAACTTAAATTATAGACTAAACTATCAAGTGAAGTAAAGCAATGTGCACAAATACATGCAACATGAAATCATGGGAGAATGATTTGATGAGCAGAGGAAAGAGACAAGAGTGTGAATCACGCAGTGACAGAGTGTGAGGGGTATTAAGTGTGTGTGTGTGTGGGCAGGAGGGTTTCTGCATATGTTTCTGTCTCCGCCTCTGTGTGATTCACGAAGGGGGTGGAACTACATTTGAGGCGTGAGAGGATGAGTGTATGTTGGTGTGTGTGGAGGATTATGCATGAGGATGTGTCATTTGTGACTAGTGTGTGGATATAATTTGAACCAAGGAGACTGAATAGACGTCTTACTCAAAGATGTGTGTGTGGAGGGACACCAATGCAAATTTAAAGGGGAAGCGTGTAATTTCTGTGCTGTAAGTGGCACAAAATTGCATTCGCGTAAGTGGCATGGGTTTGGAGGCGGGACAAACAAAGAAGGACAGAAGAGCATCATTCTTTTTTGCAATTCCATGTAGTGGCACAGAAATTACACACATCACCTTTAAGAAATTGAAAATCACAAAGCTGATTCAAATACTTTCCTCTGTTATAATTAATTATTTGATTAATAAAAGAATAAACTGACTAAAATTGATGTGGCCTGCAGGGGTTCAGACCTGGCTAGGTTACTCGCAAGGTCACTTCATCTCCAAAAAGCCATAATTCACTTGCTCTTGGAGACATACAGGAGTATTAAGTTTGGACGAAGGAATTCATACAAAGAATGGCTTTTCCGTCTTCTAAAGAGGTTGGAGATGAGATGTGAGCGGTTGGACGTGGGTGATGGGAGACACTGAGGTGGTGGAGGATCGGGTGAGCGGGTTATCGAAAGGGGAAGTGTGGGCTCGGGCCCTTACCTTGCCTGCTCCGGGTGCCGGGCAGGGGGGAGGGCGCAGGGCGGCTTGGGCAGAAGGAGCCGCGCGGGGCAGCAGTACTGGTGGTGGGTGGAGTGGCTGTTTGCGGTCAGACTGGTGTGGACAGAGGTAGAAGCTGGAGTAGCAGTAGAGGAGGTGGAAGAATTGGTACGAGTAGAAGAAGTACTACAGGTGGAATAGGGTGGTGACCTGACAGAGAGAAAGAAAGAGAGGAAGAGGGAAGAGAGAGAGAGGAAGATAGAGATAGGCACAGGAAGAAAGAGAGAGAAAGAGAGAGAGAGAAAAAATAAAGTCAAGAAAGAAACAAAAGATAACAGACAACAAAGACAGCCACATGCATACATTACAAACACTTTAGCAGCAGCAGTACAGGCATGGTTAGGCAGCGTTATGCAGAGTTATGAAGCGTTATGCAGACTCTTATCGAGCTGTGGAGAGTTAGGTGCAGTCAGGCAGAGTATTTAATGAAGATTTAGATGGTTTATGCAGAGTTATGTCAGATTACCTGTATGGAGGAGTATTACAGCGTACAGACCAGGGCTGTGTCTCATTCCGCTCCCTTGTTCCCTATGCTGCCAATCAGTATATCAAGATCACAAATTCAGGTGCTTGCAAAGGTCCACTAAACATTGGGACAGCGAAGCCACAATCACCTCATGAGGTCGCGCATTAATTTGATTTAAAAAATAGTTTTTTTTATAACAACTGTTACTCCTGTAATACTAATGGGATCTGTCCCTTACATGTATATTAGAGATGAAATATAATTACAAACAAAATCTCTTCTAAAAGACAAAAACGAATACATTTACACCCGTCCGTCGGTGACGAATCAGTAATCATGTGAACATACTGAGCAGCCAATACTCACTTTTTTGTGGTTTCAGTGCACCCAAAAACTACTTTTTTGTGGTTTCAGTGCAATTTTGTTAACCCCACTTTCTAGGCAGTGGACTTCATAGTGAACTACTGAGCGGACTGAGACACATCCAAAGTGATGGGCAGACTTATTCTTCACTACACTGCAATTTAACCAAGAGCTGTACAAGTTGCGCTAGACAAAACCAATCCACTTATTTTATCAGTTTATATACTTTATCATTCAATGAGCCAGTTTTAAGCAAAATAAAAATGAAACATTTGTCCTATTATATGTATATACAGGAACATGATTAAAAAGGATTCACGTTAAATGAATCATTACAGTGAAATTAGACTTGCAGCTTTATGAAATCACTTTCTTAAAAATTCAAGACTTGGATTTTTCAAACTGAGTTAAAGATACTAAAAACAAACTTTCTGTCAGAGCAAGAGTTAAGCAGATCCACTTAAGTGGTGAATAGTGCCTTATGATCAGTATGAAAATCAATAACCGTCAGCCTTTGTTCCACAATGCAGTTATGTCATGCCAAAAATAACAAATGGAATGAATTTATGTGTTCAAATGACTCATCTGTAGCACCGAACCTCATGCTTTAATAATGAGTGTCACAATACAATCATGATCCTGCAGGTTTGTTTGGTTGAAACCATGTGTGACTGACCCCTACTGGCCAATCAGAGAGGTTCATTCACATTAGAAACAGAAAATGACATTCACAATGCAATTAACTTCTGTAATGTGAAGCATTTCCAAGCCAAACAGAGAATAATGGGGAAATAATGTAGGGCAGGACTGTGATCATTCCATACTGACATAATATTGTTGGATAATATAATTTTTACCCTGCCCAGGCAAACTTGGTTAGATTAGCAGAACAAAAAATGATTTTAGGCAGACAAAGTTACGTTCTTATGAAAGTTTTTTTCCTTGCAATGAAGAATTGTGTCCAATAAGACCAGAGACATTTACTAACAACTGTAAATATGCTCAGTTTTGATTTGATGTTGCCCAATTCATATTTTCTTGCAGAAAATGTGACAACTGCAAGAATGATGTTTGATTCAAAGTTCATTTTGTCTTCAGTCTTGATGGACAGTGGTGAGTCGGTCAGGCTAACATTAAACATCAAGAAAAAAAAAACAGTAACAGACACTTCAACACCACCCAAAGCTCAAGCAGACACAGTACGCTGTGACACTGACACAGAGACGAGAAAACAAAGAGGGAATCAATGGACTTGTATGAATAAAGGAAATGAGGGAAGGATGAAGGAAGAAAGAAAGGAAGGAAGGAAGGGAGGAGAAAGATGGATAGATATTGTGGCCTGAAAGAGAAGGATGTATAAGTGTGTAGGCAGGTGGTACTAGGGTGAAAAGGCCAGGGATGAATCTGTGGGTGTGAACAGGGACCTCTGAGAGACCTTTACACTATAGAATGTGCAACAACACTTTTTAAAGGTGCCAAAGGTAAAGCTGAAGTGTCTAATTTTCCAGATGACAAAGCAGAAATATTGATTGTTTTCAAACAGGTCTCCTGAACACTCCCATTGGTCACTCAAACAGATAGCCACGCCCCAAACTCACTTCATTGGCTGAGCCCGTTGCTGTGCGGGGCTGGTTGGGTTCACAAACAAAATATTTTGATAACACAAATAACTTGAACTTTTAAGGGAAAAATCCACTGGCTAAATTCACATTAAGTGGGATAAGGGCATTTTATAATTTTTAAAAAGTTACACTTCAGCTTTCAAGTGATTTTGAGGGGCTGAATGAATAAAACGCAACATGGGAATCCATTGCCTGAATTAATTTCATTATTACATTTTTTGTTTCATTTAAACTGAACTGTGATCAGATATTTCATCCGTTTCCTCAGAACGCATTTGATTTTGTGTTTAAGTAAGAAGCTTGCTTTCTTATATGTTTGTGGTTTCCTTCATCGGGAGGCATCTGTAAGCAGCACAGTTGCAATGTTCGGCTAAAAATCCAGCTGGGACAGTTGTTGGAAATGCACACATACGCACACAGCAATGTCGAATCCTCTAGGGAAGGACTGTATTGGTACATGACCTCTAACAAGCCCTCTCCTCAACTGCTCTTTCTCTCTCTTTCACACACATTTTAAAACTCAGTTTTGCTGCCCAGCAATAAAAAAAGCAATCTGTCCCCATGTGTCCGTCCGCATCATGCCCGTGTGGTCACCTCAAAACCAGCTGACATGCACCACCCTACTGCAAAAGAAAAAGAGAGAGAGAGAGAATGCCTCATCTCATCTCCCTCAGTGAACAAGCACCTCAAGAGCTAAACCCTGTATTAGCATCTTGTGCTGCTCTGTGAGTCTCTCTGGACCCATCTGGAAGGGCTGATGTAAGTCGAGGGAAACATGGTGCGGCCCCTAACAGACAGCGGCAGATAGCGTACGCTGCTCTCTGCTGATTTCAACAGACAGTGCTGCTGTCAGTCACATGGATTGAGAAGACGATGAACAATAATACAAAACAAAGAAATTACAATAAAGACAAAATGGAAATGTTTAATAGGTCGGAAAAACATGGATCTGATGCCAAAAAGGATGTCATGATACCAAAATTTGGTTACCAAAAAGCACCACATGCATGCATCGTGCTACTCTCGTGAATATGCATTAAAGGCTGACACGGAAGTGCAGAAATTGTTAAATAAAGTCATTATTTTTGTTCTTTGCGCACAAAAAGTGTTCTCATAGCTATATTAAATTAAGGTTGAGCCACTGATGTCACATGGACTATTTTACCGATGTCCTTACTACCTTTCTGGGCCTTGAACGTGTCAGTCTGCAGTCTATGCAGGGTCAAAAAGCTCTTAGTTTTCATCAAAAATAATTTAATTAATAATTAAATTTATTTTAAAAAATAATTAATTTGTGTTCTAAAGACGAATGAAGGTCTTACACCATGTCCTAATTACACACAACACAACAAGATTCCAGCGACAAGCAATTTGGGTGTCCACACCAAATGAGACGTGATAGAATCAATCGAATATCACAGACAATCAAAAGCTAGTGTGGGCGGGCTCTTTCTGGAAGCGCACCACACTCGCAACGAAATGTATATATTTGTAATCTGGTTCATAAATATTAAATCTTTTTAGGAGTATTAAATGTGCATACTGAGCAGAGGTTGCGCTAGACTTTAACATTGTCCGTCATTTTGGTGTGGCGTGATAGATCGCTGTAGCTAAAGTGGGTAGGCTAGTCGCTTGTGCATAATCAAAGGCATAGCAATAGATTCGTGACAGTTTTGTTTTTTGTTCTGGATCCCGTGCTCAGCTGCCACACTGGAGCGCAATCGCCACCAGCTGAACAGGGGTGGGTATTACAGCTACAATTTACAATAGATGACCCTCAGTGTAATGTCAAAGTGACGGACGGCCTTCAGATTTTTCCGTCACTGATTAAAAATGGTCAATGACAGACAATTTTCGGTTAATGCAACCTCTGATACTGAGTGACTGATACCATCTTTATTATGGAATATGCTTGTTGGTTCGCATCCCTGATAGCATGAGTACATCTTGGAGATGTCTATTTGACGTCTGCATTTACATCTGCAAGACATTTTTTTAGATTGTTTGCTCATCTGCAACATGTCTATGGGACGTTGTCAAATAGACATCTATTAGATGTCTTAAGATGTTTATAATTTAGAATGTATGTAAAACTGACATTTTACAGACATCTGTCAGATGTTTGTACACAGAAGACCCTTTCCAGATCAAGTGATCTTTAACAGACATCTTGCAGACGTATGTGTGCTATCTGGGATTAAGCTAGAATTTTAACACATTTTTGCTTTAATTTATTTTTAAGATCTAAGGTAAACTAGCTGTTGTTGCTTTCAGTATGACTATAAGATCACATTAGACACATTTAACTTTGAATAAAGCACATAATCATTATCTGAGATTATCACTGTCGTATAGTTTGTATGTTGTTGTTCCAGCTGCAACGTCATGGAAAAAACTGTTTCTGAATAGAAATTTTGCATGCTGTGGCTAGTTAGGACAAAAACTCAGATTAACATGGAAAAGATACCTTTTATCATGTGTCGCAGTGATGCATCACGTGCAGTTAGGACACGGTGTTATGGGTTTAGAACGACATGAAGGTAATTAATTTTTTATTTTTATTTTTTTGGCTGAACTATCCCTTTAAGTACTAAGTAACTATTGCTTTCAAGTAAGTAAACATTACTGACTTTAAGTAGGCCAACTAAAAAAAATTCTAGTCAATATCATTGTTTTGATTAAAATTCAGGTCTATTACACCAAATTTACCACTGAATCCAATATTCTGAAACACATCCTCAATTTTTTTTTTCTCTCCTACCATTTACATTCAATTAACATAAACAGTGTTTAAATGAATAAGACCGCTACTCTAACCAAAAAGTGCATCGTTCACGTTCACTGCCACAAAAACTGTTTAAAACATGTTTTGACATTGCTTTTTTGACACAGACTTCTGACATCCCTTGATGTAAATGATGGAGCTGTTTTGTGTCAAGGTTTTTGTGCGTTTGATAGGATGTGGGAGTGTGAGTTTGTATGTGTGAGCAGAGTAGAAGGCTCATTTCCTTTGTAATTCCCTGCATGTTTTATTAGCCTGTCAGCTGCACTGTCCTCTCTTTTTGCACATCACTCCTTCTCTCACTCCTTCCTTCTTTCAATTAGTACCTCTGTTCTTCTTTCTGCATTTCTCTCCTTCTCCATTTTGCCTCTCTCTTTCTCTCTCTCTCTCTCTGTCGCCCACACAGTTCTTTACACATAAACACATTTGTGATAACTCACCTCGTTCCCCCAGCAACACTTCTACTGAAGCCCACAAGGGAGAGAGAAAAAGAGAACAAGAGAGCACTTCTGTGACTTTGTGACCCGCTTGAACAAACTAGCTGTGGCCAAATACTCTGTCCCGCAGTGACTGTGCAAAAACATACTAAAGGTCAAGAGTAGATACACATTATCAGACGATTCTAACAAATTCATTAAAGAGTGTTCATTTGCTCAACCTCACGTCGTCCCTCACATCTTCTGTGGAGCATTAAAGGGATAGTTCACTTAAAAATAAAAATTCTGTCACCAAATACTCACCCTCTTGTTGTTCCAAACCCGTAAGACATTCATTCATTTTCAAAACACAAATTAAGATATTTTTGATGAAACTTTTGATATTTCTGACCCTGCATAGACAGGAACGCAACTGACATGTTCAAGGCCCAGAAAGGTAGTAAAGACATCATTAAAATAGTCCATGTGGCATCAACCGTAATGTTATGAAGCTACGTGTGCACAAATAAAACAAAAATAACAACTTTATTCAACAATTTCTTCTGGTACATGTCAAAATTCTTAATTTGCTTTCTGAAGATGAATGAAGGTCTTACGGGTTTGGAACGACATGAAGAGGTGTAATTAATAACAGAATTTTTATTTTTGGGTGAACTACCCCTTTAAGACTAGAGTAGTGGCTGTTGAAATATTATAGTTTTCACTGTATTTTTACTTAAATGGATAAAGACTTCGTGCCAATAAAAGAATTCTTTCATAAATATTCAAAAAAAAAAAAAAAAAAAACACGTTATGGAAGAGACCAAACTTTTTGAATGGCAGTGTACAGTAGGACATGTCGTACATGCTGTTCTTCCGTCCCTCACAGTCTCGTTTTCTTTCGTACAAAATTAAACATGACTAAGGTCTATTGACTGTGAACTCACTGTCCTGAAGCTGAGGGCTATCACATTAGCTGAGGTCAGGGAAGACGGCCCCACCATGCCTGCACAGCCTTGTCAATGCAATTTCGCTGAAGCACCCGCTTCCTTTTATCGCCGAGACACTCCGTTTGAGCTGGTGGAAAATGTCATAACTGTTCAGGTGGGCTGTCAGTTTCACTCTGCATAGTTTAGTCATGAACAAAAAGCATCCATCTTCATTTCCTGATGTTGCATTTCTGTCAATTTCTTCAAGTCATTCAGTATTCAGATGGGAAATATGTCTGTCAGTTAAAGTGTAATCGACCTGATAGTGTGCTAAGAGGCTGAAGGCATGAAAGTGCATATTAAATTCATGGCTGCATGAATATCTGTTCCGCTGGAGGCTGTAGATGTGCGTTAACACCACCAAATGGTGTTTGGTTTCATATAATTATCCCGCTTAAGTTGCCGTGTTTATCTGACCTAATTTGGACATCAAGTTTAATAAAGGCTATAGGCGTGAAAATTTAAACTCATGAAAGAGCCTGTTCCTGGCACATGTTGACAAATCCAGTAATCCAAAGTCGTCTGCACTGATCATAACAGATGTCAAGCTGAAGTCAATTCACACTCACACTATGACTTTTGGCAGCTTTGGGCCATTCTTTTGGGTTGTGTGGATTCAAGGAGACTGGGACAAAATTGCAGACTTTGTACAACGAACTCCCCCTCACCACAGGTCCTGGGACAATGTTGCCAGTTGTTCCTCCCTAAGATGGCCCTACGTTCTGCTGAATGTTTGATAAGTTTCGCATACACAATAAAATTCATGTGCTGAATGCACAAAACACACTGGCTGACATTTGGTCCCAAACAAAGCATCAGCAGCCGACCTTCGTGAAATTCTGTTTTGTCACTCTACAATGTAAGCAGATCTATTATACAATTGTTCACAGAAACATTATCCCTGAGAGCTCATATTTACTAATGAAAAAGCTGTAATATAATTCCATCCCTCAGAGATGTTCTAAACTAAACTTCAGATATATGTATGAACAGCATATACACACACACACACACACAAAATGATTCTTCAGCGGTTCTTTGAGGTGGTTGAGGCGTTATATAGCACCACTGCCATACAAAGAACCTGTTAAGCCCCTGTATAGCTCTTTAAGGGTTCTCTAACTCTCCTAGTGTCTTAGGCCCCATTTACACTAGTGCATTTTAATTTTAAAACTGCATTTTAAAATGAAAACAATCCTCGTCTACACTAGCGTTTCTCTGCGTTTCAGAAACTATCTCAGTCTACACTACACAACCAAAAACGTATGTCACATGACCATTCGTGCAGGTACAACGATAGATATGTACAGGTAGATGTCTTATTATTTGGAAGGCGGATGTGTCTACATGCTTGGAGTGGTCAAATGGGGCATCTACCTATACAAATCTATAGGTACAACAATGAGCATGATGTTATTGTTTACACATTTGTCAAGGATACACAGAGCGAATGTGGGCAGTCATGCCATTGTTTTCAAAAGTCTCTGTTTTGGTCCATTTACTCTGAAATGCAACCCTGGAGTTTTCAAGCTAAAACGTGGTCTGCATCATTTTCAAAAGTCTCAGTTTTCGACGGTCGAAAACGTCAGGGTAGTGTAAATGACAGGCGTAACATTAGCAAAGGTTATGCGTTTTAAAACGAAAACGCACTAGTGTAACCATAGCCTTAGTGTAGTTGGGGAAAGAATTCAAAAATGACATTAAAATAGTGTATTTCCTGAATATAACACGGTTCTCAACCTTTTTGCCTTTATAAAGACATATTCCAGAGCCCCCTCATGAGACTTTTTGACCTCAGAAAAGCGTAGAAGTGATTCAAAACAGCTTTTGTAGTAAATTCCCATTCATAGCAAACATATGGGAGTGGAGTAACATTTAAAATCTAAGGAGGGGAATGGGGTTCCTCTTATGGTCCTATTTACCACCCTTTGACAAAGGTCCTGTACAGCACCTTTAAAAATAGTCCAATGAACCACTTTTAGTGCCATTTAGCACCATTTTTGTTTAGAGTGTACTGCAGGTCTACACACAGTTTGCTTTTAAAGAAATCTCCAGAGATTTCCATGGAGTATGAGCACAGCGTCTCTCACACCCTTTGCATTTTTATTTATTCAATATTTTGGCTCATTTGATCATGCTACTAATAGCATATAGCACTCCAAACTACATTAGACACATGCCAATGCAGATATTTTCCCACAGGGAAAGCATACACCAGATGAAAATGATAAAATACAACCATAAAACAAAGTCCAGAAAGCAAAACAAACAGATCTTTTATTTCAGTGCATTCTGTGTAAAGGTAGATGAAAACATTTTCCATATTTTGTTGTTGTCCAAGACCACGTGTTCAATCTCATTTTGGTGCAACTCATCGTTTTTTTTAATATGCAACCTGGTCTCATGGCAAAAACATACCTGTGGGAACTTTTCTGTAAGATGCAAAATATGTACCAATAAGTATATATCACTGCTGTTTCCAACAGAAATGTCCACGCTAAAAGAGTGTTTGTTTTGGGGGTTTTTTTGCCCTGGAACAGCTAAATGGTATATGGATGTACTGTACAACAATTACTGTTTTTTGCATTACTGTAAGGGGTTGGTGTAGACGTTAATAAAACACAATCTAATGGGTAGAACATTTTATTTATTTTACATTTTAAAAATAAAGTACCATCTGCACTACACCTACCGTTCATTTCTTTTGGAAACCGCAGTGATATGTGCTTACTAGTACAGATTTCATGTCTGCACTGCCAGGTTCAGCTCCAACCACATCATCAAGTTCGCTGATGACACATTGGTGGTAGGTCTCATCAGCAACAACGATGAAACACCGTACAGAGAGGAAGTGGCACAATTGGTTGAATGGTGTGGTGCAAACAACCTGTCCTTCAATGTGAGTATGACAAAGGAGGTTGTGATGGACTTCAGAAGGACCTCTGTTGACCACCCCCCACTGACCATCGACAGCTCGACTGTGGAGAGAGTCGGTAGCACTAAATTCCTGGGGGTGCACATTACAGAGGATCTCACCTGGACCACCAACACTACATTAATCTCCAAGAAGGCGCAACAGCGGCTCCACTTCCTGCACCGATTTAAAAGAGCAAGTCTTCCTCCACCCATCCTCACCACTTTTTACAGGGGCACTATTGAGAGTGTGCTGACCAGCTGCATCACTGTCTGGTACGGGAACACAGCCGCAAAGATGCAAAAAAAAGGTCACAATACATTTTTTCATATTAGTCGATATGGATAATTATCACAATAAATTTCATATCTTTATTTCTTTCAAGTTTAAAGGCAGATTTTTGTTTCAAAGTGAAACTTGTAGAAACCAGGTTTTAATCTAATCTGTATGGTCAGAACATGACAAACACTTCATGTTTTTGATTTTTTGTTTTGTTTTGTTTTTTTTTCAGTCATTTTTCCTTAAAATAAATATCTTAACAGAAGATTTAATTTCTTAGTTTTTGCACTGATACTGTTAAAAATTATGAAAAAGGTTTGTGTTGCCTGACATTGATGACGCATCTTCAGCACAGTTTGCAGTGCAGGCTTAAATATTAATAATAATCACATTTTACATTTAGGATGCAGATGTAAATTTATGTTCATCATCACAAACAGTAACATCTGTAAAAATTAGGGCTGTTATGAAAAAAAAAAATAACACGAGTAAAATATTTTAATGAATATATTTTAATTGAAGACTGCTGGTAACAAAGCTGTTTTGGATACCATGACTTATTATATGAACAAAAAAATACTGAGATGTTTCTGAAATTATCTTTTTTTTATGTTCCATAGTTTATGTTAGGCTGTTGCAGCCTAAATGTTTATGTGTAATAAATTTTGTGTTAAATCAAATAAAATATTTATTTCTAAAGCTACAATCTGTTATGTCTACTTGATACTTTCTCATTTAACACAAAAACAGCTTTAAATAATCTTTTGTGGGTATTTTCACAGTCAATTTTATTTTGTGATTAATTAGATTTAAAATCAACACATCATGTAATTAATAAGATTAAAAATTTCAATCGACTGACAGCCCTAGTAAAAACTGTAAAAACCTTATTTTTATATGGTGAAATTTATTATTCTGTCCGTTTGAGACAGAACTAATTAAACCTAACTAAACCTAAAAAACCTAAAACTAATTAAAAACCTATTTAAAACTTAAAACTAAATGTATATTTAACCTAAAATTTTAAACCCATTTAAAACTAAACCAAATATTAGAAATGTTGCCTTGGGGACTAAATGAAATAAGTTTAAGATGAAATTATAACTTAAATAAAACTAAATTAAAAAAAAAAAAAAAAAAAAAAAAAACTTAAATTAAAATTAACCCTAAAATATACAAATAAAAGCCAATTCAAACTATAAAAACAATACTTAAATAACACTGCTGAAATACACTGGTTCACATTCTCTGTATAAAAGAAAATGTAAAAGTATTACATCACAAGTCCAGTTACAACGCAGCTCTAGGGCTCGTGGTTGAAAGCAGTGGCGGATGCCCTCGGGGGCCGAGTGATGCATTGCTGCTGACTGCGGACTGCAGGGGCTGCTGGGGTGGGAAAGAACCTCACGGCAGCCCCGCAGCAAACCGCTGCTGTGTTATTTCCATTCCCATCCCAGCAGGGACTAGCACGCGCTCACGTTCACGCCTCCGCCGGCTCAGGAAATCAGGTTGAGCAGAAATACCGAAGCGGTTTCATTAATTATTGCAACCTTGCATTAGTGTTGCGGTGACATCAAAAACAAGCATGATTCATAGTGCAACGCATAAATGATGTCACATTTATGAGAACGTATTACTGCGATTTAACAATGCGAGAACAATTAAATTCACATCCATATCGGCGGAGCGACTCGTGAACCGAGGACAAAAGCATCCGGAGAGTAATTATAGTGAAACGTGACATAGCGGCGGCCTTGTCCTCAAGCACCGCTTGTCTGTGTCCTTCTGCTGTGTGTAGGGAACACAAATACACGCACACCCACACACTAAAAACGGGTTATGTATTACACAAGCAACTTTTTCGGCAATCCAGTTCATCTACAGGTGTTGCCATGACAACCAATCATTTATCCTTCAGATCCCCAGCTCTTGCCCATGGTGAGGAATCGTCATAACAACGCCACCGAGAGACACTCCAAAACCACAGATCACCCTCGTATCAACACCGCAGCATTAAAATGCTAAAAAAGCCTTTTTGCAGCAAAAAAAATACAAGGAGACATTCCCACCGTATCAAAATCTGGCACATTCTTGCCATTTGACCTTTTCCCCTGCACCCACTAACACTCCCACACGCAAAACGCACGCACACAGCTGGGCTATTACTCACGTAACTTCTGACTAACCACTGACGCCCATGTTCGCTATATGGGCGAATGCAAACGACATGCATATCAATACCCATTAACATACTCACACTGGGCATATTGGTCACTACGGCAACAGCTAACAGGGAGTCTTGCAGCCAAGTGATGCTAATTCTCGATTTCCAAATGCTTTTCAGCCCTCATGTTCTCGCACTTGCTGTTCTTCTGCTAAAACTGCTCCAGATGCGAGAGCTCTTTCATACAGAGAGGCGATAAGTCATTAGAAGCAATGGCATGTCCCACATGCATTCAGGCTGCCCTAGATAGAACAGGCCTCTGTCACTTGACAGAGCGTGCGCTACTACAGCGGTCAGAGAGTGCACTGTGGAGGAGGAAGAGGAGGAGGAGGAGGAGAAATGGAGATTGAATGAAAGCGTGAACACAGACCTGTCTTTGTTGGACGAGTCTCCTTCTGGCCTGTGGATCCAGTGGAAGAAAGAGTGAGAGACAGACAGACAGAGACACAGACAAACATGGAGACACAAAGAAAGCGGAAGTGTCAGTAATGTTATATTGTTGAACACATACAGTAAGGAATACATAGAAATCAATGGAGCAGATGCAAATACAAATTGATTTTGTGCAAGGAAATGGTTTGAATGATCACAAATAATCAACCATTTTCTCAAAAGATCCACTACATTGTCAATGTAGTGTCAATACAGCATCATGAGGTAAAATATATATATATAGGCTAAATATTTTAAAATATGTCCAAAACCAAAACTATTTGTATATTAACTACCATTTACTTCGTGATTCCAGAGGTTTTAAGAACCGCATACTCTTCTATGAAGCAATATTTATTGTTATTGTTAATATATATTGTTTGTGCATTTTAAATGGTTAGTTCACCCAAAAATGAAAATTCTGTCATTAAAGGGTTAGTTCACACAAAAAATAAAATTAGCCCATTATTTTCTCACCCTCCAGGCATGCTAGGTGTATATGACTTCCTTCTTTCAGACGTTCCCCGAAGCTCTATCATGGTAATGGGCTCTTCAACAGTGTTTCTCTTCAACAGTCCAAAACAAGACCAATAAAGTGCATCTATCCATAATAAAAAGTGCTTTACACGGCTCCAGGGGGGATGAATAAAGGCCTTCTTTAGTGAACTGATGCATTTTTGTAAAAAAAAAAAAAAATAAATAAATAAATAAAAAATAAATTCCATATTTAAAATGCAATAATCACGTTAATCTAGCTTGCACCAACTGGTCGTACACGAAAGGAGCTCCGGGCAGATGATGTATGACTTCGGTGTTGCACATGCACTGGTGCAAAGTGAAGCACGTGAACACGAAGTGGAGAAAACAAAACAAAACAAAACAACAGTCACAAATTATGAGTACAAAATGTAGGAGGATTTCGATATGAACCAAAAGGAGATTGGTTTTCCTTTGGTGAAGTAAGGAAACTTTGCTTCCTTTGCTCCTGTAAACAAATGTTGATTTGTCTGAGACTCAGCAGCACATGTGCAACGGCGACATCATCCGCCCGGTGCAAGCTAGATTCATGTGATTACGTTTTAAATGTGGATATTTTTCTTACAAAAACGCATTTGTTCCACTACAGGAGGCCTTTATTCACCCCCCGCAGCCATGTGAGGCACTTTTTATTATGCACTTCATTGGACTTGTTTTGGATTGTTGAAGAGAAACACCCACCCATTGCCATGATAGAGCTGGGGAGAGCTAGGAAAATTTTTAATAGAACTTTGATTGCATTACACAGAGGATGCCTGAAGGGTGAGTAAATAATTGGCTAATTTTCATTTTTGGCTGAACTATCCCTTTAATTACTCGCCCTGATGTCATTCCAAAACCGTAAGACCTATGTTCATCTTCAGAACATAAATTAAGATATTTTTGATGCAATCCGAGAGCTTTCTGCCCCTGCTTAGACAGTAACAACTACCACATTCAAGGCCCCGAAAAATAGTAAGGACATGGTTAAAATATTCGTGACATGGTGCTCTCGTGAACGCGCATCGAAGACTGACACGGAAGAGAAGAAATTGTTGAATAAAGTTGTTATTTTTGTGTTATTTTTGTGTATCTTTGCGCACACAAAAATATTCTCATAGCTTCATAAAATTAAGGTTGAACTACTGAGGTCACATGGACTATTTTAACAATGTCCTTACTACCTTTCTTGGCCTTGAACGTGCCAGTTGCATTGCTGTCTATTAGGGTTGTGTGATTAATTGAAAAATAATAAAAATTGAAAAAAAATTTCCCATTTCAGTTATTTATTTTTTTTTAATCCTATTAAGACTTTCCCATGAAAAACATACTACTGCATGTGTATTCAGCATTATACGGACATGTATGACTATTGCGTTCATCTTTTGCAGCCTCTCGCATGTGAGTGGCACGTTTAAGATGCTGTCAAGTTAACAGAATTTAAACTTTTACACGAGTAATAAATGACAATTTTCATTTTTTTGGGTGAACTACCCCTTTAATTTGTTATCAAAGGAAATCTATTGGTAAAAAGCTGACATGGGCTTTATAAACCAAGTGCTAACCAGGTAAGTTCCCAGCGACAATCAGAATACACATGAATTTTAATATACATATATGTGGAGTAGAACAAATTAGATTTAACCATGGCAGGGCTACCCAGCACAACATCACAGAAACCAAACAAACCAAGTTTTAACCTTAGAAATATGCAAATAAGGTATACAAGTGTTAAATAATATTGTTAAGAATGGTTAATAATGCCACTGTATAGACTGACAAACCACTGCTTTTTGGCACCAAACACCCTCTCCATTTAAACTTAAATTAGGTTAAAATTAATTAAGACTTTGATTACAACTAATAAAACAGACTATCCTACAAAGCAGTATGTGTCGGGTTTGAGTGACATGCGGGCTCCTCCATAGACATTCAATTATTCAATCATAATTGTATAAACTATCAGTCAGTCCTCCAACACCCAGTGTATTACTCACAGACTCACGTCTACGACAGTAATTGCCACCTTCAATGGACAAATGTAATTAACACCGGCCATGCTAATTATTCTGAGAAACAATCCCACCTCAACAGCTCCCCCACAGCAGTAGTTACACTTGTTCATTAGCCGAAAGCATTACACCAGAGAGCAAGATTGTGATCACCCAAGTTGGGTCATTTGGATTTGGCATCTGTCTGATGGGACAGGAACAGACACACAGATCAAAACCGAAAAAGCTCACATGAACCGAAAAAGCTCACATGAAAAGGCGATGCTGTAAACAACCCTTGTGGGTGAAAAGAGAAAAGGCGACCCTAAAGAAAATGGCAAATGACATGTTGGTGTGCCATCTGCTCAACACCAAAGGAGGGCTGGTGAGGGGGTGAACGAGGAATTGGGAAATTTGGCAATGGTGTAAAGAGAGAAAGAGAGAAAGAAAGAGAGAGGGAATAAAAAAGGATGGATATGTCTGAAGTGAATTCAAAATCAGTCAAATGATGGCTAACGGTCAAAAAAAGTCTTCAAAACAAGCCATCTGCCCTCATAGTGTCATGTGACCGTTCATTGTTTCAGGTAAAGTTGATGCTAAGCGAAAGCTAGCAGCCCTAAAGTTACTCAGGTGTAAAGTAAACACATGGCCACATCTACCAGATGCTGTTTACGTGACTGCTAGTGAGTTCAAGCATTTATCATGTGAATCATCTGACGGCACAGGAAATGACACAAAGGCAGAGGAGTTGAATCTACATTTATCTTCATGTTATATATATACACACGTTTTAAATAAAAGCAGCTATGGGAGACGTTAGTTTGTTAATGTGTTTATCTAATCATTTTCACAACATATACTAGTTAACTAGGAGTTAATTTTTCTAAACATGGTAGAAATGAGTTTCAATCACCTTACTACAAATACTAATGGTGTTCTGGTCAGAAACAAATTTGAAGGCAAATATTAGCCCACGGAGTGCACACAACAACCAAAGATTTACTTAACACAAGCAAAGATTATTATAATGTTTGAGTCAGAATGAGACAAACTCGAATGAACTAAAAATGGGACATTTTAATTGAGAACAAAATGTGCAAACAAAGTGTTGGACGAGGATCTATTGTCCGACAATAACTCAACCAAAAGGGCATGCTCATTCTGTTTGACACATGAGACTTTGTCTTGTTTAACAAGGACAAACCCATTATAAGAATGTGTCAAATGACTGATAATGACAGAAAATTTAGTATCAGTACTGTTATTGTTTTCCATAGCTTGATAAAAGACCCAGAAGTTGAGCTTTTTTGCCATTTACAGAGAAAATGCTAGCGGTGATAAAACCGCATTTCTCACATTTTGTAGTAGGGATGTAATGGTATTATCAATATCGTGCTATTGCGATAGCAAAACTGTCTCGATATCATTGTGGTCACATGACGACATGAAACGACACGTCTTCCAGGCAAATGGTGTAGTTTTTAAAAAATATTTAAGCTTCTTATTCTAACATAAAAGGTCTTTAAAGCTGTGTTTTGGGCTATTACGCTTTGGCACAGTATTTGTTAAACGAACTATCCCTTTTCATTTTGCGTTTCAAAGTGAAGCTCGCACTTCGTTCAGGCGATGAGCTCATGATCCAGTGTTTTCCGTGCCTCAGAACGGCCCCATTCTCAGCGAATGCAGTAAACTAGTTTATTGCATGCACTGTGAGTTTAGCGCACATTTGGGAACACAACAGCCACCAGTTATGCTTTATTTTCATGGCAGATGATTACAGCATTTCACTAGATTTGTAATGGGATGCGTTTAGGTAAGCCTGTTTTCAATTAAGCGCGAGTTTTCCTTCAGAATTAAAGTTCTACTGCTGTTTCTGTCAAAATGGAAGCTTAAAAGTGCAGTATGAATTGCTGACAGCAACTGGTTTAAATGGATACTGCAGTCAAATTCAAAATAGAAATTTCAAATGTAGAAAAAAATAGGAGAGAAGTATTGTAATTTCTCTACTGTAGTGTAAAGCAAACATTATTTTTATTTTTAGTTATTTTACCGTGCAGTTGTTTTTGCAAAATATGGCTATTGCTGTCATAGGAATAACAATAATATAAAATTGTTGTTGTTATTGTTATTATTATTATTATTATTATTATTATTATATTCTAACTTGTTTGGCTGAGAATGTAATTTAGTTCAGGTGCAAATCAATAAAAAAAAAATTTGACTTCAGTTTTCTTAGTTGAGAACATGGGTTGGAGCTCTTAGTTAGAATAAGTGCATTAGAATAATTTAACTTTAAAACTTTACAAAATTATATTTTTCTTTATTTGTCTTTTCTTTAATATTGCATTAAATATTGCATTGTGGAATTCATAGAGATATTATCATATTGTGAAACTTTGATATTGTTACATCCCTAGTAGACATGCAATATTTAATAAAGAATTAAGAATTAAAAAATAAATAAATAAATAAACATAAAATATACAAAAAGACGGCTGCCAACTACTAGTGTGTAATTTAAAAAAAACAAAACAAACAAAAAAAAAGTCTCTTATTTAAGGAATTTTCTTTTACATTTCATGAGAATTATTTTTACGCAAGCACAATTCCAGAGAATGTCAACTAATACGCAGACCTTTTTTTTTTTAGTTTTCTGATTATATTAATCATATACACTAAAACTTGTAAAACCACTAAAATCTTCTCTTTAATAAAATTCCTAAATTCCTAATATTTATTCCAAATGGTCTTAAAACTACAAAAGGATTCTAATGTGCACATAAGATTTGTACTAAGGTGACTGAAATTCATTTCTACCATGTTTAGAAAAAAACTCCTTTTTTCTTAAACTAATCTAGTATACGTTGTGAAAATGATTAGATAAACACTAAAAAAAAAAAAAAAAAAACAGTTGCGTAAGTGGATTTATTCAGCAACCACAATTGCAATTTAGTCTCAGCAAATAGCGACTGATCAAATCACTGAACGATACTTTTTGTTGACCAGAAGCAAAAGATCCAAATCAATGGTATAAATCACAATTGCCACTCCTAACAAATACTACAGTTAAACCATAATTACTATGCAAGAAGTGCAGTACGCAATCTGCCCTCAAGGAAAAGAAGAAATAAGTCTCAGATGAGAAAGCAAGCACTCAATTTATCTCCGCAAACAGAGGGCATACAGGTTTCTCTCCATTGGAAAGGAGGGCAAGAGAAACAAATCTAAGAGGTGTGCATATTGGAGAAACAAAACATAGAAAGTGAGCAACACAAAAAGGGTGCAGTGTATTCTGCAGCCTCTTCCGCTCTCTCTCTCTGACTCCATGCTTCGCTCTCCCACACAAGTTGATCCACAATCTGACTCTGCGCTGAATTTTAATCACAACCTCTCCTACACAGTGGCCCGATCATACATACAAAACGAATCTCCACACCACACCAGCCACCTGCCTTAAAAACTACAGGAGACGCTGTACTGCAGTGCTCCACACTGATCCAATCCACGTAATGTTAATCTCCACACGCTCAAGCACGCATCTGTATGCATTGTGCGCTGCGATGAGGCCGGCTCAAGTGCACACTACAGGCGGGAGCGATCAGAGGTGCAATGGAGAGGTCGATTCCTCAGCAATGCAGGGAGAGAGACAAACAACTTAACTGTCAGCAGCACAAGGAGTGGCCCACTACACTTCTGTACCATCTCTCTCTCTCTCTGGATTTGTATGGAGCGTGTTGACGCAGCACATGCCGGGAATAATATTGACAGTCTTGAGGCTACTGACAGCTTCGCTCGCTGTCAAAATCTTTTCAGAGATTTTGTTTCCTCCAACACATTTTAAAACCATACAAGACATCAGTATCAGTTTAAAGGGACAGTTCAGCCAAAAATGAACGTCATTCCAAATCAACAGGTTTGTGCACCATTCACAAATGAATTGATATTACTATTTAAATTGCGATTCAAATCCAAAACGAGTTCCAAAATGCAATTTATTCCAAAACGAAGAAGTAAAACGGATACAGAACTGCAGTTCAAACGTAAGGAAGTAGAATTCAAATAAATTGACATTCAAAGAAATGAATGTCTTTTAAGCAGAAAAGACAAACTTTTAATGTCTATTAGACAAAGCCTTTTTGAAAGAGATCAATAGATAGATTGATTGATTGACAGTTAGCGGTGGGTGGTTTGACCAAAAATCTTGTGTTTTTTTGTTTTTTTTTCCCTGACTGGGCCTTTATATAAATCAGAATCCATGAAACAGTTGCAGAATCACTGTATTTTAAACACGATCCACACAAACATGCTACATGTAGCATGAGTAGTTTTTGGTGTAAATTAGATTGTATAATTTTAAAATCTGAAGCAAAAACAGAATGGTCTGATCTTAGCTTTGTGAAATTATGCTACATAAAACATATCTGCACTAAACAAAAACAGTAGATGGGCTTAATGAGAATGCAAATTCACTTTCTGCCAGCAGGTGGCAATTATGAAACGGCAGCGATACTGTTGTAAACAAACCAGCACTGTGCTTTTAAACACTATATTAATATGCAATGAGGACAAAATAACATCTGAACTTTTCTGAAAACAGTCAATTTCAATTCATGCCCTGATAGCAAGCATCACAGAGAGGTCTATTTGACGTATGCATTTACATCTGGAAGACATATTTTTTAGTGTTTGCTCACCTGCAATAAGTTTATAGGACGCTTCCTATCAGACGTCAAATATATGTCAATTAGATGTCTTTAAGACGTTAATGATTTAAAATGTATGTAAAACTGACATCTCGCAGACATCTGTGATCTTTAACAGACATCTTGCAGAAGTACATGTGCTATCTGGGTATAAACCCACACCCCAATTCACCCAGATAGCACACATACATCTGCAAGATGTCTGTTAAAGATCACTTGATCTGGAAAGCATCTGCTGTGTACAAACATCTGGCAGACGTCTGTAAGATGTCAGTTTTACATACATTCTAAATCATAAACATCTTAAAGACATCTAATAGACGTCTATTTGACAACTGATAGGAAACGTCTTTGCAGCGTATTGCAGATGAGCTGATGGTCTAAAAAATGCGTCTTGCAGATGTAAATGCAGACGTCAAATAGACGTCTCCATAATGTATGTGTGCTATCAGGGCAGTATTCAGGATTTTCATTGCACATTAAACAATGAGTTTGCTCTGCCTGCTACTTTGCGTTTTCTCCACTTTGTGTTTGTATTCAGCGTCTGTTTTTTGTTAACAGCCACTTACAGCTGGTTTATTTGCTCAGTTAAAAAATTAGTTGTGTGTTATTAAAAGTTCACCAACCATTAGTCAGAAGTGTATGCCCTTAAAGTGAATCTCCTCTTAGTTCAAAACACTGTCTACATTGTTTAGCCACTCCCTGATAGCACACGTACATCACGGAGACATCTATTTGATGTCTGCAGTTATATCTGCAAGACGTATTTTTTAGAGTGGTTGCTCATCTGCAATACATCTATAGGATGTTTCATATCAGATGTCAAATAGACGTTTAGTAGATGCCTTTAAGATGTTTAGGATTTAGAATGTATGTTAAACTGACATCTTAAAGACGTCTGTCAGATGTTTGTACACAGCAGATACTTTCTAGATCAAGTGTCCTTTAACAGACATCATGCAGATATACGTGTGCCACCTGGGCTTGTACTGGTATCCCGGTTTTTCTAAAAAATCATACGTGTGCGTAATTCAAACCAGTTTACGGTTTGAACCGGTGTATCGCCCAGCACAGATAGATAGATAGATAGATAGATAGATAGATAGATAGAGTGATTGTGTACTTACAATCGCTTATTTCATTCCTTATAAATTTAGCTAAAATTTTAGTTTGCGGTAAAATAAAGCTAAACTTCCTGAAACATCCTTATTCTCCAGAAAACAATCACCGGCATAGTCCAATCTCGTTCAAAATCACAAAAGTTATTACATTTGTGACAGATTTAGCACGCTAATTCAATCCCAGGATCCCATGACATGAGCCTGTCACTCTGCCAAAGGCCCAGCAGCACGAGTCTGTCCAGATAAGAGTCTGTCGGCTTATGTAATGCTCAGGCTCGATGGCACAGCCAGCTGCCTGTCCGATGGCCTGGAAAGAGTCCTATTGTGACAGACTGTTGCACTCAATTTCAGTTTTGTAAGACAGACGGAGTGCGAACAGGAGAGATACCCTCTGAAAGGTGCTTTCTGTTCTTTGGTTCCTGATTTATAAAGTCATTAGTTCTGCACCAATATTACAAGTGTAACGTAAACGCTGTTAAAATACTGGTGTATGATGTAAAAACTCAAAAAGTATGTGTAGTTCAAATTTTGTTTTCATCCAGTGTCAGTGAATATTACAGTACTTTAAGGGATAGTTCACTCAGAAATTCTGTCAGCATCTACACACCCTCATGTTGTTCCAATTCTGTATGGAATACAAAAGATACTTTGAAGAACGTTTCAACTGTCCATACAATGAAAGTCAATGGGGTCCAACAGAACACTAGACCTTTGGAATAACATGAGAGTACGTAAATGACAGAATTGTCATTTTTAGTGAACTACTCCTTTCAAATATTTTGACTGTTAGCACACGCACCAACGTACAGTCTTAAAAACTGTTTTTGCATGCAAACACAAACTTTCTCAGTTGACAGTTTTCCAAACAGCCAGCATGGAGGCTGTGGAAACTGTTTTCTACAGTAGATCCTCAGCTATGCAGTAAAAGAGCCCTCAGGCCTGTACTTACTGTCTCGGCAGAGAGCTTCCCAAACTGGTAGTGGCGCCGTCTCTTTCTCGTTCCCTGTCTCGGTCCCTCTCTCGCTCCGTGGCATTGGCTCCAGCTGACAGGCTTTGGCCGAGCCTCATGTGCGTGTTGGCATTGATGCGCCGGTCCCGTGGTGGCACGGGTGGAGGTGGGGGCGGGGGAGCCGGAGCCGGGATGGGTATCGGGATGGGCCCGCTGTTGTGGCTCTGATTGGCGTAGATGTTAGTGGAGGTTGAAGCGTTGGAAGTTGGTGGCTGGACGGGGTGAATGGGAGGTGGAGGTGGGGGCGGGCAAGGCTGTCGGTCCAACCTCAGGTCTTTGTTCTCCTGGCTGAGCCGGTCCAGCTGCACTTCAAGCTCCTCAATACGCCGCCGTTGAGTTTCCAGAAGCTTCTGTTGGCTCTCGATTATGTTGTTGAGCTCCAGCAGGTACTCCACCGCCCGGTTAGGGCTCTCCGGGCTGCCCTGCCCAGCATCCATGCTGATGGACACCTGCGTGACAGTCACCGTCTGCCGGGACAAGCTTCTGGGATCACCTCGTACGAGGAAGCTCTCCCCCCCACGTGGAGCGGGTGGGGGGGAGAGACGGAAATGTGTTGGAGTTAGAGTTGGGCAACCAGGGTGAAATAATCAGTGGTTTTAATCTGAGTTTCCCTCAATGTTAAAGTCAGCTCTGGAAGTCACAGTACTGGAAAGCAGTGAGGAAATTCCATATTGAGAACTGATATTAAAAATCAAGTGATGATGATGATGTTAATGAGTGGATTTGTTTGTTTGTTCGTTCACGATTGGTGCAAGCATGTGTTTGTGTATGTGTGCACTGCTATTCTTCTGTCAAGCGTGCCATTTTTCCACTGCCACCAAGGAATCATGGAACGGAGATCAAAGCCAGTTTGCAGAAATGAACTTCATCAGTCATTCAGCCAGATATTACTCCCGCTAGGTAATAAAAATGAACAAAAAACTAATCTGTGACAGAGTCACAGAACATTCCCAGCACCTCAAGTCCAAGGTAAGGATGCAAAAAGCCAAGTCAGCAAATATCCATTACACAGGAAGGAAAGCCGATTTCCTTTTCGTCCATTTCTCTGGTGTGCATCCTTTTCCGTTTCTCTTTCAAATGTGGAGCTGAAGCACTGCAGCTGTTTTCTGACTGTCTATTCATGACTCATATTCCAGACTGAAGTGTTCAGGAGACATTTTCGTCAGGAGTCATTCTATTCCAGAGGCGATCGAGATGGAAAGGTAGAGAGAGAGAGGGACCAAAGTTCTTCTGATAAATCCACCGCAATACTAAATTGGCTTCTGGGAGGTGTGCGCATGTCTTTCAGAACAACCCAGTTCCCCCTTCTCTCTTCTTTGCACCCTCATTACAAAACCAAGATCTCTTCATTCAAGCCATTGATATTGCTCATCATCATGCATCTTAAGACATGGAATCAAATTTCCCACGCATGATGCATTTCAACTCATTGCAAAGTCCGTTCAACGCAATATTTGGTTATTTCATAACACACTATTTCTTTGCACCTTCAGTCCATTATGTCTGAACCCTAGTGTTAAATAATTACAAGTATCATTAATGTTTCATGCACGCATTTGTCGTTTACTCACGAGCGGTTTCACACTTATTGCCCAGACAGTCCTTGAAGACAATCGCGCATCTCCAACGCGTACAGCTGCGCGATAATGAGGCGATGTGTAGAATGCGTCCCAAAGCGATGACATCAAAGTCGATTAAATCTCCAAATTCGACGTTCCAACGCCAAAAAATCGGGGATTTTATGAGTTTCAACCGAGCAAATGATTATGGATCTTCTGCTGCGGTTGATCGCAACGCGTTCCTCCCGATCACCTGGAACAAAATCGAGAGGAAATACAATCCTTGCAGCAGGATGTCCACTGCCTGTCGAGTTTTATGTCGCTTTGTGTAATCAGCGCAAAGGCGCTCAGGTCCCGAAACAGCTGAGACGCGCAATACAGCGTCCGCTTGCTCGTCCACACAGTGTCAAGCCAATGCGTGCGAGATCATTAAATAACACCCATGCTGATGGAGCACAGCTGTCACTATCATTTTTAAGACAATTTATGGAGACTGCGTTGCATGACAACTAATTAAACTACCCGTAACGGTTGTGTCTCCTAGTATGTGGCAGATGTCAAGACGTATTGATGCTAGTGACTAAGGATATTCGTTCATGAATGAACCGCTCACATGTTGAACAGGCATGCATTCCCTTCTGATGCTCCCTGGACAGCCCTGCACCTGCCGCCCCTCGCCGCCATTCGGTTTCACCGCAGTGTCCACATGTGTCTCGATCGCTAGTTTCGCAGCATGTCGATGATGCTCAGCGCCTCTTGCCGTGGTAAAGGGTGATGCAGGGGTTAAATTCATTTGAGTGAGTCAGAGAGAATATATTTTTCTTTTCAATCGAGGCTCTGACGTTAGTCCGAGCGTGTAGCGCTAGAGGAACATGCCGGGGAAACTGTGTCGCTGTGGTCGGCCATTTTGGAACGCGGTAACATTAATTTCGACGGGAGAGTGGCTCCTTGCGCTGAGCCAAAATGAGTGCAGTTTCTCTCTCTCTCTCTCTCTCCCTCTCTCGTTCGCTCTCTCTCTCTCTCTCTCTCTCTCTCTCCTACACATGCACCTCAAGACTCAAACCGAAGGCTGTGTGGTGCATTTAAACTGCAGAAAAAGCAAGCCAGCATAGATTTACACATTGAGGCAATGTGGCTTATTCAGTGCGGTCCAAATTTAAATTTCAGCCAGCAACAGGTAGCCTACATTAATATAAAAACAGGCTTTGCACGGCTAATGCGAGCTTAAAATGATGATAGTGCCCAATATGAATATTTCATTTGCTGGTATAATTTCTACTGCAGCAAAAACGGCGGACAAGTAGCTTTCGGCTTTTACAGCAATTTTAGGATGTTCCATGTGCTGAATCACTCTCATGCTCTCACTGCTTTCAGCACCCACATTAAACCATCCATTTTTTTCTTACTTCCACCCACACGTCCTGCCCTCTCTTTCTCTCTCTCTGTGCCTTAGTCACAGCTGAACTGTGTGTGAGTGAAAGGGATGTGCTAAGCACATGCAGGGAAAGGAGACCACTAGTATGTTGTGCTTTACTTTATCATTAGGGCTTAATTTATCTGTTTAATAGCAGTAAGAATACAGTGATGCCATGTTAAGGGTGGAATTATGCTTCTGTCATCAGAAGCTGTGTTGTACAACCTAGGGTGTGTGTGTCTCGATCAAGCTCCCTACTTCAGTAGTCAAGGGAGACAGTTATTTCAAAGACACTTCCACTGTCAAAGTCATTCCAATGATAAATTCCCATAAAAACTATGGGCATGATGCCCAAAATGCTGTCTAGGCAGGCAGCTCACTGGTTTTTGAAACACAAGCCACTCTGTGCTGATTTCTGGGTCCAGGATTAATCTTTACCCATGGCATTCTGCGTCACTGGTTCATCAGCTCACTCCAGATGCTCTCTTCTTAAAGTTCATGGAAAACGTGTTCACGCGTGAGAGTCTGCGCTCTGCACGGGCGAATTGGGCACGCTTCGCTCATATAGAGCATACTGATATCTACAGTTTATGTAAGAGGTGCATGCGGAGGAGAAAAGAGTTGCAGAGAGAGAGAGAAAAAAACGATGGATGGAGAGAAATCCATTTAATTTCTTACTCTCCCACACAGAAGCCTTAATTATTCAACTGCATAATTCTCTGTGCATTTTTGATTCATCTTCATTGTAAAATATATCTATCTATCTATCTGCCATCTTTCTATCTATATATGTGCAATGTCTAGGTATTCATCTTGTCTGTCTGTCCCATCTATCTGTCTATCAATGTATCTATCTATAGGGTTCATACAGATACTGTAAAATGCAATTCCAAGGACTTCAATCAGAACATCTCACTTATGGTTTGATGTTTTCCACTGTTTAAGAGAAAAAATAATCTAACAGCTCCAAAATCCTGATCTGAAACAAATTATTCATGATATGCACTCCTAAGTCCTGAATTGAATCAAATGATTCACAAACCTGCATTGAATTCCCGATCTGAATAGTGATTTGTGATCATTTCTGATCAGCCCTGGTGAAAAAAAACAGCATATGCTGGTTAGGTATGTTTTGATGCTGGTTTATGCTGGTCCTTTGCTGGTTTATGCTGGTCCTTGACCAGCAACATGACCAGAATATACCACCAAAGGACCAGCTTAAACCAGCATCAAAACATACCTAACCAGCATCCCAGCATCAAAACATAACTACCAGTATATGCTGTTTTTTTCACCGGGGAGGACTCAGAGCGCAGAATGATTCAAGAACCCACTCCGAAGTTCCGATCTAAAGCAAAAGATCTGTGAACCTGCTCCAAAGTCCTGATCTGAATAGTGATTTGCGAACCATCATTTCAGATCAGGACTTGGACCATGGATCGATAATCATTTAGTTCACAGGACTGATTTGCGATAGGCAAAGTCCAGATCTAAATCAAATAATTTGCAACACACGACTTGAAGTGCCGATTGAAATCAAATGATTTGCGATACGAAGTTACGACCTAAGTCAAATGATTCGCAAACCCTCTCTGAAGTCCTGATCTAACTCAAATGCTTCGCGATTTAAAGTCCCAATCTAAATCAAATCATCTGTGATACGCAATCCGATTGGAGTGCTTCGAAACAGTGAATCATTATGCAGTGCAAGGGTTACTGATTCAGAGTTTCGAAAAGCTCTATTTCAACCATCACTAGTGCTTTTTAAAATCATTACAAGCAATGTCGAAATTAGAAAAATGATATCTATCTATCTATCTATCTATCTATCTATCTATCATCTCACTATATATGTACAATGCCTAGGTATTAATCTGTTTGTTTATCTGTCCCCATCTATCTATCTATCTATCTATCTATCCAAATGCAATCTCGTCTGTCTGTACTTTCACCCTCTTTTCTCGCTATTCCTTTTCTTTTCATCTCTTCATCTCTGTTGTGCTCTTTTATGTCTCTGACACCAGTCATAAAAAGAAAGCTGGAGAACATTGTGAAGATCTGAGCTTCAAAACTACTGTCATGTTTTCAACCCTCCCCATCTCTTCCTCTCTCTCCCCACAGGGCAACCACAGCGTTTGTTCTCTCACACTGAGCTTTCTATTCCCTCTTAAATGCTTTAGGAACATTTCCTATTCTTTAACTATTCATTCACAAGAAGCAGCGTGTTATATAAGGAGCTTCATCAACATGTCACATTGGTTTTACAGTTGATCTGATATTTGCTCTGCAGAGCTGTGGTGGCTTTATGTGGTCTGGTCCAATCGTTGTCTCGTTCTGACAGTGACATTAGCGTGTAGATAGCAATGGCCGTGCTCCATTAAACAAAGGGCAGGAGGGAGGATTCGACATGGACCAATAGTTGGTGTGTAAAACTAATAAAGTCACATTCCAACATCCAGTAGTGCCTGCCAAAACCATAAAGGTGAATTTTATTTTTTATACTTACAGAACTGAAGGCTGTCGTTAATATCTGGATGGAAAGAGATGAGAGAACGATTGTATGTTTTCTTTTTGGTTGATGCCATCATAACTCATAAGCATCTCAGACATTCACTAGAGACAAAACTGAGCTGTGACATTATTGAACAGGGAAAATGTTCAATTTACACATGTACACAAGTCTTTCAAAATGAGACTTGGCACTGGTAGAACACCTACTGTAATATAATAATGTTTCAGTGATGAACGAAATGGGAAAAATGTTATTTTCTCAGAATACACAGCAAATTGCGAGACATTAAAGAACAAAGACACTTCTTAACAGTATGTGAAAAGTCTGAATTCACAGTATTCATAAAACAGTAAGCAAAAAAGTACACAGATGATCTACTGTGACTTCCAGTGAGATTCTGAAGTGCGAATCGAATGGACACTTCATACTATCCCATGAGGCCACGGGAGAGGAGCTGTGAAAAGCAGTGAAGCGACAACAACTGATGCTGTAGGTCATACGACAATGACAATATGACGGATACAGTGCATCCAAATTACATTCATACATTCATACTGTTTAGGTCACACTTTTACTTTATGACCACGAAGCACATGTACAAAAGAAGTACCTACTCAGAAAGAATGTGATTTTGGATGCAGCCCATTAACCAGTTAGCGCTATGCTAATTTTGTAGGCTAAGCTTGAAAGCTGTACTGGCCATTTTAGCTTCTGTAATCTAATGTGCTGTGTAATTTAAAAAATATTTTTTATTATCAAGACTAAAAATGTATTTCTAATCAGGCACTGAATAAGGCATGCTAACCAAGCAACTCCTTTAACCTGAAAATTGTAAATAGCAAATGGAAATAGGACATGAATTTACAATGGACTACAAAAACATCCTCATTTCTTAGGTCCACCACCTGCCACTGACACACATACAATATCCAGGCCAACTGCATAATGCGCAACATATCAGAGACGCTGTAATATACAGCTCTTGTGTACACGCCTCGCACTTATCGCCGATTATACTTCATATGTGAGTGACACAAACCCTCCTTGTCTCATCTGAAGCAGCCTGTAGCTTGCTGATTAAAAAGGTCAACATGACATTTCCCTGGTGCTCAACATCCAACCCCCTTCTGCTTGCCTGAGCAGCACACATGCACGCCCCAGCAACGTGTCGGGTTCTCAGGCGCACGTTACATGCGCTCCCAGACTAAAAATAAAGATGTTGTGATCTTTCAGATACATATTATTGACTCTTAAGTCAGCGGTGAGATGTTGTAAATCAGGCCAAATTCTTAATGTTATCAGAGTTTTGAGCCAGATTTGCTGGGGTAAAATAGAGGGAGGAAGGATGAGGCACAGCAGCCCCTGTTCGCCCTCCCGTTTCATAGTTAACATGGTGTAGGGCATAGCGTATAATTAGTGGGAGCAATTAGAATAGAGAGGGAGAGGGAGAGAAGCCTTCTACTGTTATTCCCACAGGCCTGCTCGCACTCTGAAGTGAAAAGACTGATAATCATAGTTTCAAAAGTATTTTGATGAATGCTAGTATATGCTTTAGGAGCAAGACTCTAGTAGAGAGAGGAAAAAATAACAAATTTGCTCCAATTCATGCAGTTACAGTATTGTTCATAAGCATGAAGTACTGAAAATCTGATCATCTAAAATTTGTGTTGTGAATTAATGAACAGTTTTTAATGAACCGTTTTTTTTTTCCCCAAAACCTGGTGTGGTACATACTGTAGATGTTTAGCATTTTACACAACACAACAGGGTGATTAATGAGATATTTTGGCTAATTCAAAGGCAGGATTTCATGTATCCTTCAGGGACTAGACTATTTCAGTATGTACTGCAGTGAGGTAAGAAATAAATATCCAAGATGGTGGACGCAGAATATCCAGAATATAAATACAGTATATTTTACGTAACATTAATGATAAAAAAAAAGTTCATTCTAATTAAAATGTTTGTATGATGTATGAAGTTTTTTGTGAGGAATGTTGTTAGCTTAGCAACATGTGCTAATAGCACACTGTGGGCTAGTTATGTGTGGACTCTTCATGTGAGGAGCACTATTTGTGAAAAAGTTTGTTGTTAAAATTCTGTGTAGTGTGCTCCAATTCAGAGTTTATTCTGTTAGGATGTTTTTGGAGAGATCGTTTACACATAACACAGAGCTTTTCCTGTTGCTTTTCTAAGTAAATGTGCTAGATGTATATGTTTGAATCTTTTGAAGCATCTCACATTATCAACATTATGGAAGCCCATTTCTGCCACTGAATAAAAAAACAAAAAAAGGTTACTTTTTATATCACACAATTAGGACTTTTTTCTTGGAATTGTGAGATATAAACTTGCAGTTGTGAGTTCTAGTCAGAATTGCGTGATATAAACTCACAACTGTGAGTTATAAAGTCAGAATTTTGTGAAATAAACTTGCAATTGTGAGTTATAATGTAAGAATTGCATAATATAAACTCGCAATTGCGAGTGATAAAGTGAGAATTGTGAGATAAACTCACAACTGCTTTTTTCTCAGAACTGCATGATATAAACTCACAATTATATATTGCGAGTAAAGTCAGAATTGTGTAATAAAAACTCACAATTGTTATAAAAACAGAATTGCAAGATATAAAATCACAACTGATTTTTTTTCTCAGAATTGCATAATATAAACTCACAATTGTGAGTTATAAAGTCAGAATTGTGATATAAACTTACAATTTTGAGTTATAAAGTCAGAATTGCGTGATATAAACTTATATATAACTTATAAACAAAGTTATTTATGACAGACTTTTTTTCTTGCAAATGCCATTCTGACTTTTTATTCTCAGAATAGTGAGATATAAACTCGAAATTGTGAGTTAAAGTCCAATTTTTCAGGGGAAAAAAATATGTCCTCAGAATTGTGACTTGCGACTTTATATCTCGAAATTCTGACTTTATAACTCACAATTGCGAGTTTATATCATGCAATTGTGATTTTATTTCTCAGAGTTGTGAGTTTATATCTCACAATTCTGACTTTATAACTTGATATTTTGATTTTATATCTTACAATTCTGAGAAAAAAGTCAGAACTGCGAGTTTGTATCACGCAATTCTGAGTCAGAATTGTGAGATAACAAGTCGCAATAACTTTTTTTGTTTATTTTTTATTCAATAGGCTTCCATGTCATTCTTAAAGGAGAAGTCCACTTCCAGAACAACAATTTACTAATAATGTACTCACCCCCTTGTCATCCAAGATGTTCATGTCTTTCTTTCTTCAGTCGTAAAGAAATTGTGTTTTTTGAAGAAAACATTTCAGCATTTTTCTCCATATAATGGACTGATATGGTGCCCCGATTTTGAACTTCAAAAATGCAGTTTAAATGCGGCTTCAAATGATCCCAAATGCGGTTGTAAATGATCCCAGCCGAGAAAGAAGGGTCTTATGTAGGTAAACACCTGGTTATTTTCATTAAAAAAAACACAATTTAAATACTTTTTAATCTCAAACGCTCATCTTGTCTTGGTCTCCCTAAACTGTGTATTCTGACTCCAGACTCAAAAAACTCAGATCATATTTTCTCCCTCAACTTCAAAAATAATTTCAGAATCATCCTACATCACTGCAGAAATTCCGAGCCAGTGTTTACAAAGTGAACGTGCAAAGAAGATCAAACACCAACTTAACAAAAAAGGTAAAACAGCCATATAGGATGATTTTGAAGTTGAGGGAGAATACGAGATGGGAGTTTTTCGACATACTCTAACTGTCATGACCCAGAAAAAAACAGAGGTCGGGAAGAGCAAGACAAGATGAGAATTTGACATTAAAAAGTATATAAATTGTATTATTTTATGAAAATAACTAATTATTTCATTAGATAAGACCCTTCTTCCTTGGCTGGGATCGGTTACAACCGCATTTGGGATCATTTGAAGCCGCATTTAAACTGCATTTTGGAAGTTCAAAATCGGGGCACCATATCAGTCCATTATATGGAGAAAAATCCTGAAATGTTTTCCTCAAAAAACATAATTTCTTTACAAATAAAGAAGGAAAGACATGAACATCTTGAATGAAAAGGGGGTGAGTACATTATCTGCAAACTGTTGTTCTGGAAGTGGACTTCTCCTTTAAAATGCGCCACTCAAATTCAAATAAACTGTAAAAAAAAAAAAAACCTTTTTCTATATGACTTACCCTTTAGCGTACATTCACACAGAAACGTTTATATATGGCGTTTTTTGGCATGCAGAAACATGGCGCTTAAATTAAAATCAGGTAAACTTTTGTTGAGACCTTGCGTGTTTTAATTCCACTGCTCTGCATCGTGCATTTTGCGGAATTAAGCTCGAAAACACGCTTCTGACTGAACAGCCACTTGGAATATATTTGACTAAGTACAGCAGACACACCCCTGGTGAAAAAAACAGCATATGCTGGTAGGTATGTTTTGATGCTGGAATGCTGGTTGGGTAGGTTTTGGTGCTGGTTTAAGCTGGTCCTTTGCTGGTTTTTGCTGGTCATGATGCTGGTCAAGGACCAGCATGAACCAGCAAAGGACCAGCATAAACCAGCAAAGGACCAGCTTAAACCAGCATCAAAACCTACCTAACCAGCATTCCAGCATCAAAACATACCTACCAGCATATGCTGTTTTTTTCACCAGGGACGGTGAAGTTGCTTGCAAGGTTTTGGAATAGTTTAGTGTTTATGTATCGTAGGACCAAATGTGGTGTGATATTGAGAGATCTGTTTGATATTTTTCTTCTGCAGTATATGGAGAATATGTAGGACGCTGGATATTGTATGTGTAGGAGTTTATTCCCAAGTGGTTCTGTGATATGTGCGAGTACTCGCCTGTTGAAATGCAGAGCCTTGAAATTCCGAGGGCACACGCTTCCTAGATGATTAGCGTGGTTCACGCAATCTCCAACGAAAAGCTTGAGTTTTTTTTTCTTTCAGAGATAGGTACTTTTCATAGCAATTTAAAAGAAAATGTACTGCAGATTAATGAGTCAAACAGACATGTAGGAACACCACTGAGAATCTAAAGATAATTATTGGGCACATGGCATTACAATCAAATTATCATCAGCAACCATATCTAATGGTACTAAAATATATATAACACTTGTATTCTTTGTTCTAAAACCTAATGAGCTGCTTAGGGAGTTAAGATTTTTTCAGTGATTTCTTTTTTATATATACTTATCATTAGCATAACTATTAACTTAGCAACATGCTAACACAACAATCCCTAATCATCTGTGGCCTATAGCTCACTAGACTTTGAAACCAGGCTACAGAGAGTGGAAATGAGTGAACACGACATCTTTTTTCAGTTTTATTCAGTTTATTTCTGTAACTGCATGTCATTATTCATAATTCAAAACTCCCTGTTGATGCATTCAAAAACAATACAGTATCTTCATACATATCAAGAGCAACAATTAAAAACCTGTACATCTGTGTTCAAGGTGTCCCCTCACGGACTGCTATTTACACACTCAGCATCTTCCCTGCAGAGGACGCCTCTAAAATAACGGCTACTCGAGGTCTCGCTTCAGACCCGGCAGGTAAAAATCTGCAACACACTGCTGCCTGCTTCCTCATTCTCTATACTTGAGATTCCTGTCTACGCTAAGTCAAAATGAAGGAGAGGACGCTTATGCTATAAAGGAAGTACAACCTTTACACAGAAGCTGACAGAATCACTTTTAGCCCCATCTGAACACTTGACACTGTTTTAAATGCTTTCCGCTGGCTTGCGAGTGGTGACCTCCGTATGCACTGAATGGGGGAAAGCAAAACAGCGACTGCAGCCAGCCAGTTGGAGGATCAGCACCAATGGAGAAAAAGAGATTACAAGAATTCAGACCGGACGGCTGCCTCAGAGAGGTTCTCGACTGGTGCAGCGGTTACTTCCTTTATACGACAGAATGTCCTCTGCTTTCATTATCGTGGGCCGAGCTGTCTGGCACACAGGGGTGTGAAAAGCATTGAGAAATTATACTGAAGTATGGGTACGGTGTCAGGGTTTACAGTATCTAGTCAAAAGCGTTAGCTTTAGAAATAGAACAAGACATGAAAGCAAGATGATGAAATCACAAGACAGTGGAGATATTCCAGTGTTGGGGAGTAACTATTTGCATGTAACAGTGTTACGGAATTTAATTACAAAATAAATGTAACTGTAATCTGTTACAGTTACTGAGAAAAAAAAAGTGTATTACAGTTACTTACGAATATGTTGAAACATTCGTTATAAATTTTGAAAAGTAATCAAATGTAATCAGTTACAATACTTTAAAGTAATTGAAATAGTTACACTACTTATTACATTTTAAATAGAGGAACTTGTAATCTGTAATCTATCAAACGATTAATCGTGATTAATCACCTACAAAATAAGTTTGAGTTTGCCTAATATATGTGTGTGTACTGTGTAATTATTATGTATATACAAAAACACATTCATGTATATATTTAAGAAATATTTACAAGTATGTGTATTTATTATCATTTTTTATATAATATATATTATATATAAATAAAAATATTTTGTACATAACATATTTCTCTTAAATATATACATTAATTTGTGTGTATTTATATATACACATAATAATTACACACAGTACATACACATATATTAGACAAACTCTCGATTAATCACGATTAATCATTTGACAGCCCTATTCCAACTAACCTTCCCAGCACTAAATGTGCAGAACAACTTGTTTAATCATAATTTTCTTAATGTTTTGGCAAAAAGACTTTAGGACACACAATTTAGTATTGAAAACATATCATTAGAATTAAATAAAAAGTTTTAAAACCAGTCTGAAATTGTGACATTGTTAAATTAATTGTTAAAATAAGCCTAAACTGATCTTACAGTTGTTTGATTATACAGGTACACTGTAAAAAATAAAAAACACAATTTGTTGAGTCAGCTTAAAATAATTCGTTACCCCGCTGCCTTCAAATTTCAAGTTCAGTCAACTAAAATAAGTTTAGTCAACTTGAAATGTTAAGTTGTACTAAGTAACAACTTAGATATTTGTGTTTGCTAAACTTAACAGATGGGTAAGTAACCCAGCTGCCTTAAAATTTTAAGTTGATTCAAACTCAAATATCTAAGTTGTCACTTAGTATAATTTAACATTTCAATTTGAATAAACTTTTTTTGAGTTGACTGAACTTAAAATTTCAAGGCAGCCAGTTTACAAATTATTTTAAGTTGACTCAACAAATTGTTTTTTACAGTGTAGTTGTTTATTATAATTTCAGTTTTAGTAATTAGTACTTTTTTAAAATTTCAGTTAGATGCGACATTTCAAATGTATTTTGTTAAAGTTTTAAATCAGTTAATGAATAATAATAGTTTAGCTGATATATTTTAATAACTTTTTTATTAACTGTTTTATTTTATATTACCTTTTTTTAAATAGCTTTTCAGTCATATTAGTCTTCAATTATATAAAATATAAATACGACCATAATTGTAGCCAAATACATTTTAACTTTCAGGTTTTCATCATGATGGCCAGTGAAATATGTACATTTAAAGATATAAATCAAATAGTACAAAGTAATAAAAATGTGACTTTTTTCTTACAAATGTGGTTTTGTAAATATTCAGTTTCAAATAATACTTCTAGTACAGTGAAGAACAATCGCTCGAATACTTGACACCCCTGCTGCCTTCTATCCTATATTTCTAGAATATTTCTAGATATAAAAACATCTCCTTTTCTTTCGTGTTTACAAATAAAAGTGTTCTTGTTCTGTACAATGGCTGACTCCTTACAAGGCCAATATAGCAAATTCAAGTTGAAAATTCAAAGCTGAAACACTCGGTTTGTGTTTTGACATTTTAAAAGCGTCAAACTCAGAGGGCCAAACGCCCATCTGGATTTCTCTCGGTCGAGGGAAAGAGTATGACATCATTGATTAGCATTTAAATGGCACATTTGCACTGATAGGAACCTTGCAGACATTATTATAAAAAACATTGCATCACTGTATTCATATATCGGTTGGCTCAGAGTATGGCTCGTCCTTGAGTCTACGTCTCTGACTACTGAACATCTAAGGGTCTAAACTGTCTCCAGTACAAGGAAACCTATACGGGGCGGGACAAATGTTCGGTGGGCATGCTAATTGTTATTTTTGTGTTTCTAAATCTCGCTTTTTATATGTTGTTGAAGACGCCATGAAGAGGGATATAAAACAGAGGACCACAGTGTGCAAAAACCACAGTGGGCACTAGGGGGCAATCAAGCCGTCAAATCAGATTCCACAATTTGAATAATTCCAACAGATGTTCTATAAAACATTTCAATTAGCCTCCTGGGCTGTGGAATACAGTATCATGCCATAGGGACGTTTAATTTCATCGTAAGGGCCAGTGCTATTAAAACTAGTATACTCACTACAGACATGCAAGATTGAATTACAAGAATCGTTTTATATATCAAGCTTCTCGTCAAGCCAGTGGGCACCTCGGTTTAAAATGCTGCACGTGTCTCCGGATAACTCGACAGTGCTGTGTATTTCTGATATGTGAGACATTGGGGGAATCGAGAATTAAAAAAAAAACAATTATGTACAGTAAGCTCGTTTCTCATCAGATCTGCTACAGTAAGGGAAATGCTACAGTTTGTAATGTTTTGGAAAACAAACTAAATCTTCCCCCTCACAAAAATAAACCCAAACTAAACATTTACAAGGCTCATCCCAGTTTCTGTACAGTACGTGCTGATGCCAATGGGATAATCAGGTACAAAAGTCAACATCAATACCCAGGCTGGTTGAGGATTCTGAGAGCAGTGAACTTCAGATGACACCTCAGATGTACTGTGTAATACTCATGTAAGAGCCCTGATTTAAAGTATCACTTTTCCGAATTGCAAATTGTTGCTAAATGCTTACAGGCTGCGTATGGCAACGGAACTCGCGTGTGATCTTCTACGTAAGCATTTATTGATATGTTACAGCACAGTAAAGATCTCGGTGATAAATTAACACACTGCGTGACTTTAGAATATTTGATTTATATAAATAAATTAAAATTTACTTGATAAAATGCTATAATATTTTAAAAAATCAAATGCATGTATATAGGGATGCATTTCATTCGAATTAATTTATCACAGATGATTTTACCGTGCATATCACTTAGCTTTTCAATGAGCTTGCCTAGAGCTTTGCTTGGTATGACACAAAACAGAAAGAGATAGCACTTATTGCTCAGACAGTTCTGAGGTAAAGATCAATGCATAAGCTGGTGGTACAGCATGTCTGATTATCACCGGATCTCCTTTAAATTTTCGGTTTCGATTCACCAACCCGCCTGTGTATTTTAACAGTACACAAAATTACGAATCTCATATCTTAGGTAGAAAAATCCTACCGCAATTTTTGATCAGTAAGTCTTACAAAATGCATAGAAGACCTGTATCAAAATGCCCTTTTTTCATCTTCTTGTTTTTTTTTTTTTTTTTTTTTTTTTTTTTGTGTCTCTTTTTTTTCTTTTTGTCTCCTGAAATGAAGATTCCGCATGATGCTCGATGCTGATTGGTGGAGGGCTCGGAGATGAGGACCGAACAGGCCTTCGTTTTCTCATTTTCGTGTTTTCTCAGAAATGTCGAGGGCAATGAAATGGGTCTGAAATATCGGAAAGCATACAAACGCAAAAAAGTATCACAATGGGAAAAAATCAAAACTTTGGGTCCTGATTTTGAGCTTGAGGGAAGTCTATGTCTCGTATAAAGGAATATCGCATGAGGCACTTGTAATGGCTCTCTTTCACTTTGACTCACTTAGCTGAAGTTTCGCAGAGCGTGTGCAGAATATTTTCCCCAACTCGTGAACCAAGTCTTGCAAAGATATAGATGTTAAAGAGGCAGAACAGTATTGTGTTGCACACTTTCTACTATGCTACGTCTTATGTTCTTTTACTTGTATTTGTTTCTCTTTTTTTTTTTTGGTAAACACTGGCTAAAGAAGCAGAAGGCACCTGGAGAGGTTTGATACGGCTCACTGGCCTTATAATAAAACTTTAGTTCTGTTTTCTTCCTTCCCCCCCTCTTTCAACAGCAAGACCACCGCGCACACAGCAGGGGAGGGGTTACAGTCCAGTCACAGACAGCAAGCAGCTAATAAAATCTCTTTAATCGCTTAGTCCTGCTCCTGAAGAACTGTTTTCCATCTAGTTTACGTTCATAAATGTAGCTCTTCTGGGGCACGACTGAGCAACCGTGTCTTAAATAAATCTTCCTTTTTATAATAGATTTTTTGTTGCATTCTTACAAAAAATAAATGGAATAATATGCAAAATAAAAATGTTGAATGATGAAAGAAGACACATGCTATGAAGGACATCATGAATCGTAGACGAATACTAACTGACCTTTCAGTTACTATTATGCTAGCCACATCATAATGGCAGCATTTGCTCATTTTCTTTCCTTGGCCACTGGATGGCGATAAAATCAAATGTCGATCAGCCTGGATGAAAGACGTACGCTGTATCTAGATGATACCAATACCATAACTCTAGACTATATGTGATTTGGACGGAAAAGGGACAGATGGGATGGTGGTGGTGTACTGAAAACCACAGATATAGAGACAGAGCTGAAGAGGCTGGATGAGACTCATGTGTTTGTGTGTATGTGTGTGTGTGAAAGAGACAGAGAAGAGAAGAGAAAGTTAAAGGGATAGTTTACCCCCTAAAAAAGTCAAAAATTGTCATCATTTGTGTTGGTAACGCTCAAGTTGTTCCAAACCTGTATGACTATTTTCTCCTATAAAACACAAAAGGAGAAACTGAAGACGAGCTTAGATCATTAAAGGTCTATAAAATTCATTTGAATCATAAAAGTAGTTCATTTGACTTGAGAACTAAATTATGTTAAAATAGTCTACCCAAAAAATTTTAATTGTCATCATTAACTTGCCCTCAAGTCATCCAAACCTGTGTACATTTCTTTCTTCAGCTTGTAACCAAAGAGTTTTAGGTCTCATTCACTTCCATAGTAATTTTTGTTCATACAATGGAAGTAAATGTGCCGGAAAACATACTTTAAAAAAATTACAATGTTTTAGTGCCACGTTAAACAAAAAATTTAAGATTACGAGAATAAAGTTGAAATATTTAAAGTCTAAATTTCAAGAATAAATATGAAATACAAGAATAAAGTCGAGAATAATGTTAAAAAATTTTCAAGAATAAAGTCAAAATATTTTGAGAATAAAGTCAAAATTACTAAAATTAATTCATAGCAATTACGAGATTAAATTATAATATTTTGAGAGTATATTCTCTGATAGCATACGTACATCTTGGAGGCATCTATTTGACGTCTGCGTTTACTCATCTGTGATATGTCTATAGGATGTTTCGTATAAGATGTCAAATAGATGTCTATTAGATGTCTATAAGATGTTTATGATTTAGATTGTAAGTAAAACTGACATCTTACAGACGTCTGTCAGATGTTTATACACAGCAGATGCTTTCCAGATCAAGTGATTTTTAACAGACATATTGTAGACATACGCATGCTATCTGAGTGAATAGTCACTTATATACCTCAAAAAGACAACAATATAACTTAAGCTATGTTAACAAGTTCGCATAGGAGCCCTCTTCAGCCTGTAGAACGTTTTGTTGTTTTGTTTTTAACTAAATACATGTAAGGAATGAAAGGTTGGCCACAGAGGTTTTTTACGGAGTGGGTGGTGGAATTTTCACAAAGAAAACAGTAGCCTATAATTTATGAATTGATTCACATAGTTTGTATTTTACTATAAAACTGATTTTGAAAGTTGAGACTTCGTTTTATTTTAAAAAAGTACCAAAAGCAACAAAGCTTGCTACTTGGGGGCTGACGCACTACAAATAACGAATGCAATCGAAGACATGAAATATTGTTTCCAAGCATACTGTCCCCACGGGTATAACACACGGTATGATTTCTGCTAATAATCCCACATTTGTAGCATTAAAAAGGGTTAAATAGGATAACCTAAATTTCTAAAAAATTCCGGTGGCCTGGCAACTTCTCCCATGTTCTCAATCCGGGCCTTTTGCATTCGCAATATAGGCTATCAAAATATTGTAACTTTTTTCTACGATTTAAATTCTCGAAACATTTATCGACTTTATTCTTGTAGTATTTTGACTTTATTCTTGTAACATTTTGACTTTATTCTCATAGTATTTCGACTTAATTCTCGAAATATTACGACTTTAATCTTGTAATTTTCGTTTTCGTTTTTTTTTTTTTTTTTAACATGCCACTAAAATGCCGTCATATAATCACTAAAACATGGTGGGTTAAATATAACCCAACACTGAGTTGAAAAAGGACAAACCCAGCTATTGGGTTGTTTTGACCCAGTGGTTAAGCTAAATGTTTAACGTAACCGCTGGGTCAAAACAACCCAATAGCTGGGTTTGTCATTTCTTAACCCAGCATTTTTAGAGTGTTAGATTCACAAAAATTTAATCGAACTGAACTATTTTTTGTTTCTCTTACACACAGCTATAATATGACTTCAGAAGACTTGGAATATAGTATACAAGTCATATGAACCATTTTTGGTGCTTTTGCATCTTTCTTAAAAGCTTCGGTGCCTATTCATTCACGTGAAAATGTACAACTAGCACAATTCTCATTAATAGTCATACTGAATTGGAACGTCATGAAGTTGCATTTTTAGGTGAACTATCCCTTTAAGAAGATAACATTAGGACCACAGTCCTCCCTTATTCTGGCTCAGCCTTTTCCCCTCTAAAACCTGAGAGAGTTTGTGAGGGCTGGGGACTAGCCAGGGTCCCGGGGCTGTTGTCGGAGATCCAGGAGCCTGTAGAGGGCTGATGGCATCCAGGGGCCACTGAGTCCCCGAGAATGCGATGCTGGCTGCAGACACACTGACTTCAGAGAAGCTGTGAGCCGATTCGGCGCCCGACCCATCATCGTCATTGTCCAAAGGCATGAGGAAGGAGAAAGGTGTGCGCTGTGTGCCCTCCGTTGTGCTGGTTCTGTTGTGATCCCTCTTTTCTCTTCTAACACTCCCTTTCTCTTTCTCTCGGTGTGTTGGGAGACCGTTTTCTCTCTCTGAACTAACATCCCTCACTTTTCGTCTTCTCTCTCCAATGGTATTACTTTTTTGCCTTCCTCGTCGACGTTCTTCATCTCCCTTCCTTTCTCCATGTGTGTCGTCCTCTTTCTCTTCTCTCCGTGGCCCCTCTCGGCTCCTCAGCGTGCCGGGTAAACTCCGTGAACGCATCTGTGGCTCTCTCCTTCTTCCTGCCGACCGAGAGCTACCAGCCGTACTAACGTCCTCCGCCCAGCCCCGCTTGCTTTCCTCCGCTCCTCTTCCTCTGCTCCTTCCCCCTGATTCCTTCCTGTCCTTCCCCCTCCTCTCTCTCCTCTCTTGTCCATTGTCATCCACCCATCCTCTGCTCCTCGGAGAAGAGCGATCTACTGTAGCCACACGTGGCTCCTCGGAGAAGAGGGAGGAGGGGGAAACGGCTCCAGCTTCACGGTCTAAGAAGGAGAAAGAGTTAAATGATAAAGTACAAAAAAAAAACTAAAGGAGGTGTCATAAGGGTTGGATGATGGAGACGTGGGTGGATGAGTGAGTGCACAACCATGTGATGTACCAATGACTGTTCTGAGATCAGTAAGGGGTTATTCCCTGAAATCTCAGTCTGAGTAAAGGTCTGTGATGGAGGCGGTGTGCGAGAAATGCGTTTGCTGCTTTTCTAAATGCTGAATGGTTACCTAAAGTACATCTCAAATCAATATTTGGATGACTTTGGGAATCTCTGCAATGATTAAAGGCCATAATTTAAAGGGATAGTTCACCCAAAAATGAAAATTAACCCGTAATTTACTCACCATCAAGCCATCCTAGGTGTATATGGCTTTCTTCTTTCAAACAAATACAATCTGAGTTATATTAAAAAATGTCCTGGCTTATCCAAAGTTTATAATGGCAGTGAATGGGTGTTGAGATTTTGAAGCCCAAAATAGTGCCTTTATCTATCATAAAAAGTACTCCACATGGCTCCTGGAGGCGAATAAAGGCTTTCTGAAGCATGCATTTGTGTAAAAAAAAAAAAAAATCAATATTTAAAACTTTATAAACCGTAATCTCTAGCTTCTGCTAACTGTCATATGATAGTTCACGAGAGAGTGGCGTTCCAGTGGATGACGTTGGATGTAGGCATATTGTAAGCTCCAGTAAGGAGTGACAAACGCAAAGAGAGCAAAGCAAAACACTGGTCGCAAATTAGAAGTACAAAATGAGGATTTGTAGATAAAAATGTTGGAGGATGTCAATATAATACAAAAGGAGACTGGTTTTTCTTTACTGTAAACAAAACTTGGTTCTCACGAGACTAGCATATTCTCATCGGAGCTTGCGCTACGCCTACATACTACGTCATCTGCTGGAACGCCACTTTCGTGAACGGAAAGCTAGAGATTACTGTTTATAAAATTTTAGTTTGTTTATAAATTCAGATATTTCACATCGATTTACTTCAGAAGGCCTTTATTAAACCTCTGGATCCATGTGGAGTACTTCCTATGATGGATGAATGCACTTTTTTAAGCTTTAAAATCTCAACACCCATTCACTACCATTGTAAAGTTTGGAAGTGCCAGGACATTTTTAAAAATAACTTGCTGACATTGCATTCATCTAAAAGAAGAAAGTCATATACACCTAGGACAGCTTGAAGGTGAGTAAATCATGGGGTTATTTTTATTTTTGGGTGAACTATCCCTTTAACTGAAAAAATGGCTGCAGTTACAACAAAAGCGTTATGCTCATTCTCACTGAAATGAAAAACAGCTAATTTAGTTAACAAAATAATTTACTAATAAGTCTGCTGTTAGGTGAATTTTTTTTAAAAACTTCACTATACACACACACACATACATAAAAAATAACATGACAACCCTAGTTACAGAAAACAGAAGAAGCTGAATGTAGAAGGGAGTATGAGAACTGTGAGATCACAAAGTGAACATTAAGAAAGACAAAATGACAACCAACAGGAACGGTTACCAACCGCGTGTTTTCTGTCCGGCCGATGACATAGAAGCAAGGCTCGCCCTGCTTCGAATTAGTCATACAAAGAGATAAGCTGGAAAGCTCCACTGGAGGAGAGTTCAAGAGAGAGAAAGAGAGCCAAAGTATGAAGTAGTGAAAGACAGGAAGAGAAAGAAGTAAATAAAGAGAAAAATTCCAATGCAGCATAGGTAAAAAGATTTAGTCTGACCATGGGGGCACTAGAGATGATTGAATTTATATCCTGAATGCTTTTGGAAAAGCCTTAAATGTTTTCCTGGACAGAGTATCATTTCAACATATGAGCTCTGAATATCCCCTTACCCACCCATAGCCCTGACTAGAAGAGTCAGATCTACACACAAAAACCTGGCAACTATCAGAGGGAAGCAGAACTTTTGTAAAATATGATCTGTTGATCATTACTCTTATCAAAACCTAAATTTCTCAAATCCTCTATTCTTATACATTACTTTGTCTCCCCTCACCATAATCTGGTACGTATCCATTGCCTTTCTTCAGTACGAGATGTATCCGGGCTCCTCCCTTTCGGATCTGCTCCACGGCCTGGCTGTGTGTCATCCCAGCTGTGCTGTCTCCGTTAATCTCCACGAGCTGATCACTCACCTGCAATATGAGTCAGCAAAACCCTCTGTGACTCAGCGTAATGTCAACAACAGAACCTAATCCCAGCATGCCTCAGCATAATCTTCACAGCATGACTCAGTACCGCTCACATTCACACTTTCAAACATCCCTGACAGAATCAAGTGAAATTCTGATATTTATTGGTGTCCAAATAAAATTTATTTAGTGCATGTGTGTAAACCAGGGATAGGCAAGTTCGTTCCTAGAGAGCTGTTGTCCTGCAGACTTTAGCTTTAACCCTGAAAAAAAACTCATCTGCCTATCCACCTTATTCTTCAACGCGGAAGTAAATCTATGGGCGAGACTTCTGGTTCATTAGCCGCTATAGGGAAATAACGAGAAAAATAACAAAGTGAAGTACACAGTAAAACTGTTTGCACTACAAACCAGTGTGTTCATAATTAAGATAATACATTGAAGTAACATGGTAAGACACACCAATTTGCAATATCAAGCAGTGAAACGAGCTGTTTTGTACAGCTAAAAATAGCTGGATGTGAATGAGACTGGAAGCCAGACCCATAGAATTTACAAATGGCCTCGGTGGACAGCCTTAGAAATCCTGAAGACTTGGATTAGTTGGTCAGGTGTTTGATTAGAGTTGGAGCTAAACTTTGCATGACAGTGGCTCTCTAGGATCAAACTTGCCTACCTCTGGTGTAAACTAACCTGTATTTTCTGACTGCGTGAGGCCGGTCCGCCCTCCATCAGACCGAGCACATACAGACCCATGTTATACTCGCTTCCACCTCGCAAACTAAAACCAAACCCTGTTGGCCCCCTCTCAAGATCAACGCTATAATATTGGGAATCCTGGAGAGTGAGAGAGACATTTCATAGGCAAATTTATGTGGTGTAGTGTATGAAATTCTGGAAGGTTGTAGTTAACTTGCTACACTTCAACTATTTTAAAGTGCATTCTTTCCCCACACATTCGTATGAACTTTAACCTGAGGTTGATAGAAAAAAAAGTCTATGGAAAAAAATGCCTCCACAACCTATGCAAATATGCATTTGACATTCTGCATGTATGTAGTCTCACCTTTTGCTTGGCTCGATGCCCTTTTCTTAACCGACTCTCAGCATCAAAGTCAGGATACTCAGGCAGATTATTGTCTGACAAAAAAATAGATACTCATGAGACCTTATTAACACTTATTTACAGTTTTTACACAAGCACCCTCTTGTGGAAACTGTTGAAAATACACCACAAGGTCTAGCAAAAACATTACTTGAGAATATGTGACCCTGGACCACAAAACCAGTCGCATGGGTATATTTGTAGCAATAGCCAACAATACATTGTATGGGTCAGAATGACTGATTTTTCTTTTATGCCACAAACCATTAGGATATTAAGTAAAGATCATGTTTCATTAAGATGTTTTGTAAATTTCCTACCGTAAATATATCAAAACTTAATTTTTGATTAGTAATATGCATTGCTAGGAACTTCATTTGGACAACTTTAAGGGCGACTTTCTCATTATTTTGATTTTTTTGCACCCTCACATTCCAGATTTTCAAATAGTTGTATCTCGGCCAAATATTGTCCAATCCTAACAAACCATACATCAATGTGAAGCTTATTTATTCATGATTATTTATGACTTCAGATGATGTATAATAAATTGACCCTTATGACTGGTTTTGTGGTCCAGGGTAAAAGATAATAATAAAATACAACATAATAAATTAACAAATAAAAATTATTTCATTGACAAAATTATTTAATAATTAACAAATTATACAAACAATTTAACAAATAATAAAATAACAAATAATATTATTAATAATAAACTTTATTTACAGTGTCTCAAGGAACTTTATAAAACAAATACCAAAATGTAAGATATACACAATAATTTCTGAAGGATCATGTGACACTGAAGGCTGGAGTAATGATTAATAAATTAATAAATGATTAATAAATTAATTAATAAATGATTAATAAATTAATAAATAACATTTACATTTATATATATATATAATATTTTTTTAAATTGTGATACTGCACAATATTTTTTTTACTGAATTTTTGAATTTTTTATAATTATTTTTTTTATATATTATTATTATTATTTATATATATTTAAATAATTGCAGGCTTGATGAGCATAGGATATTTTAAAAAGACAAAAAAATCTCACCAAACCCAAACTTTTGAATAGCAGTGAATGAACAAATGAAGAGATAACTCTTTTTTTTTTCATTGTGCATTCAGATTTATCAAACTGCAGTTGTGTTATTTTGATTTAAAGAAAAATTAACTAAAAAAATCTAACACAATAAAAACAAATAACATAATAAAAAACATAAAAATTAAAAAAAATATCTAAACTCATATAAACTAATTATACCACTATTTTAAATCATACAATATGATTTTAAAAGTGAACTAAAGAACATTTATGTGTGTGTGGTGTGCTTACTAGTGTGAGAGCGTGGTATGATGGTGAGTCTGAGTGTGTTTCCGGCTCTGCGCAGTATCTGTGCGAGGTCTCTGTGAGGCAGCGTGACCACGGATCTGCCCTCGACGGCTTCCAGCTGATCCCCCGGCTGGATCTGACCGCTGCGTGCTGCTGGGCTCCCCCGTCGCACCGTCACAAACCTGTGAGACACTAGAGACGAGGCTAAAGGGAAAAAAAAAGAGACAGAAAGAAAGATATTCAACCTCTCTTCCATGCAAATTAACCAAAATTCTTTTTTATTTTATAATGGGTCACTAAATATTTTATTTTATTTAAGCATGATGTGACAACACAAAAAAGCACATTTCTAAATGAACTGTATGAATCACTGAATCAAAAGACGATTATACAGCTGACAGAACACTGAACAAATTCCTCACTTAAACTTTCATGTTTACATAACCATGGGACATTCTGGACCACAGAAGTTCTTTACTGCCAATCCTAGAGACAGCCACATGACGATTCGTTTCATTATTTAATAGATTATGTGCAAAGTTATGCAAATCTGAAAGCTTCAGCAGTTACATTACACCACAACTCCACAAGTCCAAAAAAATCTCAGTCAATTGGTTTTAAAAGTTATAAGTATGAGTAAACTGTTACTGTTTTTTTAAGTGCTGGGCAACAATTAATCGCATCTAAAAAAAAAAAAGGTTTTTGTGTACATAATATATGTGTGTGTACTGTGTATATTTATTATGTATATATAAATACACACACATGCATGTATATATTTAAGAAAAATTTTGCATTTCCATTTAAATGACATAAGAACAAGTAAATAGTGATAAAGTTTCAAAGTTTTGTAACTGAATTCCATAGGAAAGAATGTTAGATTCCAACAGGGATTGGGATTCAGATCTACCAAGACATAACTAGGACTCAAACTTCTGCGTGAAAAGAATAAACATTGTGTGTGCGATTGTTAATTTAAAAGTCTATTTTGACATGTTCTCCAACACTAGAGGAAAAAAAATGTTCCACACGATTTCACATTCCACAGAGGAGTTTTCCTCTCAGAAAGAACTAAACCTGCTATAACTCACTAGAATAAACTGTTCCACCTGCTAGTTACAAGGTGGAGCTATCTTGACATAAAAATCCTATGCATCAATCATGTTTATTGTACAGCTGTGCTTGGTTAATTATTGCCTTCTCCTCAGTTTTTCCCAAGTTTCACTGTTGTTGTTCTTTGATGGGTCTGTACTCACCCTGTGTAGCCTATTGTTTGTCAAAGACGCTTTAAGTATTATGTGTTTTGTTCCGCTCCAACCTCGTCTGTCCACATTATTCGGCCTTTCACTCTTGGCCAAACAAGAGGTTGCTTGCCAAGATTGTAATCTCAAAGACCTCCGTACAATTACCCTGAGCACTCGCCGTCATGTTACACAGAGACAGTCAATTAAAGATAGAAGAGAGAGACATAAAACATCAGACAGCAGACTGAAATACTGCTCTGTTGCCTTTAGCATTCTGCTCCATATACATCTTTGTTGGGAGATGCTTCTGCAAGTGATGTGCAAATGAAAGGCACACAAACACACCAAATTTAGACTGACATGCAGGTTTTCATAAAAAAGAAAATCAACCACCCCAAAAAAATGGAGAGAAAGACAGAAAGAGACTAAATGAATTAAGAATAGAAGAACAGAAGCATGTTTTTTCCGAAGACAAACACGAGGAGAACAAATTTTCCTTAAATTATTCTATTGAATTATGAATGCGACCATTTATGTAAGATTTAAACACAATGTTTTGCTAGTGGTTTGTGAATAAGGCCCAAACTTAATAAATAAACAAGTGAAAGTAACAAGCTAGTACGAACTGAGAGAACTGAGATGAACCTATGACGTGCACTACCGTTCAGATGCACCGGGTAGTAACCTGGTTGAAACTTTCAGTCGAAGGGCAACAAGAGAAGCGATGTAAGTCTTCACTGATTCTTCTAGCGATAAGAAGAGGAGAAAAGAATGGGAAGATGCCTGTGGATGAATGAAACTTCCTAAAGACCTACATCTTTGTTCTTTCCATTTCAGCCATGATGCCTTGGAGGCTTTTAGTAGACCGCAGCTACTGAAAGAGCTTACAAACGGCACACTCAAAAAAATGCTGGGTTATTTTTTAAACCCAAATGCTGGGTTCAGCCTTTGGGGTCATTTTATTGGGTTAACTTTAATATTTTTTTTACCCAGGTGCTGGTTAGTTTTTCTGTATATTAGCTGCTGGGTAATTTAACGCTGGGCTATTTTTTTCTACCCAACCGTTGGGTTGAGCCTGTCTCTGACAAAATAACCCAGCGGCTGAGTTACAGTCAGAGCACAGGCTTTTTGAGTTCTCTACATGAGAGGTCTCAGCGTCACCGATTTGGTCCACTTTACTGTGTTGTACATTGTATTATTTTAGGAAATGCCTTTTGCCTTGCATAAAATAAATTGTTTTTATTTGTTATTGTACTGGGTTTAATTTAGTTTGATATTAAAATTTATTCTCTAATCTCAGTACTGTTTGCATCTTTCAGCTACAAGTGAAACGCGAGGTCTGAATGGTCTGAAGTTCACTGTTACAGCGCTGAACAGCAGCCCATCACCGGCTCAGATTACGGCAACACACCAGCACAAGAATTATTTTGGTAAAAAGCAATTACAGAGAAAGGTTGAATACACTAAAATTAAAATGCTACTTCTAAATGTTACATTTTTTATGTCTTAAACACTTGTTAAACGAGTTTAAATGTATGTAATATTGTAAACTATGCTGTATTCACCCTAAAAACTGCTGGGTTAAAAACAACCTAGCGCTGGGTAAAATACGGACATACACAGCAACTGGGTTGTTTTGACCCAGCGGTTGGGTTAAATGTTTAACCCAACCTTCTGGGTAGTAACCCAACCGCTGGGTCAAAACAACCCAATCGCTGGGTATGTCCATATTTTACCCAGCGCTGGGCTGCATTTAACCCAGCAGTTTTTAGAGTGTACATTTAATTTGTCTTGTATTCTTGCTTAATAATAAATGTTCATCTTTTGATTATTGCTGTTGTCTCTAGTAATTCTATGTGTGTTTTTAATAAGTTCCAGTCCATTTTAAGGCAGCAATATAATAATTTTTAAACAATAGTCGGCTTAATAAAAAAGGGAAAGGGAAAGGAAAAAGGTGATGTGTGGCCAAGTATGGTAACCCATACTTGGAATTTGTGCTCTGCATTTAACCCATCCAAGGGCACACACAGAGTAGTGAGTAGTAAACACACAACACACACACACACACACACACACACACACACACACACAGATCAGTGGGGAGCCATATAGCTATTGCTATCGCTATCAGTTGTGGTATTGAGGGTGGAGAGAGCACTGGTTATTCACTCCCCCCACTTTCAATCCCTGCTGGACCTGGGACTTGAACCTGCAACCTTTCAGTTATAAGTCCAACTCCCTAACCATTAGGCCACGGCTGCCCCCGTTTTTAATAAAATTAATAAAATAACCCAGCATGTTTAGTAAAAACATTTAACCCAACCAGCTGGGTCAAAATAGCCCAGCATGTGTTCTGTTTAATATTTACCCAGTGCTGGATTGCCAAATAACCCAAGCTGGGTTGTTTTTAACCCCCTTATTTTGCAGAGACAAGAAACGCTTGATGCCATCCTGGCAGGAATGTAAACATGCCGACGCTTGAAGGAGTTTTTCCACATGGATTTCACACAATATCCGGGGGTGTTTAGACCCCTATGTGGGGAAAAAACGATGGTACAGCATTTAGTGTAGGCCTACACTAAATATCCATCGTCACCTGTAAGCTCCTTTAGCAGCTGTGGTCATCATATCAGTATTTTATTTTGAGTTGTGTTGTGGTTAAAATAGCAACAGGTAGCACCAGTAGCTCATCGAGTGGGGGGTTTTGTACATATTTCAGTAGTAGACATCATTTATGTTATATGAAGCCATACAAGTCTTAATACCCGGGGTTCCCTTTAATGAAATGTTACAAATGATTTATACTACAAACAAATACTGTTCTTTTGAATGTTCTATTCAGGCAAATAGCATTTCCTAATCTAATGGCTCCTCAGCTCCCATGGCATACCGTTTAGCAGGGAAGTTTGCATCTTTAGATACAGAGACATTCTAAAACACGCTCTTAGCACTGCCACTGGGCAGTATTGGCCAGCAAATCGAACTGTTTGTATTGATTGCGCACTTGTGTGGGGAAACAGCCAACTGCGCAGAACATGTAAAAACGACAACAGGTCTGAAACAGTTTCTGTTAGCCCTTTAAATGGTCCCATATGCAATCTAGGTCAAAGGTGATAGCTTAGAGCACCTCTTGTACTTCAACATATGTGAATTGGGATTCTATCTATGCATTTCAGCCTCTCACTTTGTTGAGGGAACTACAGAACCACAAAGGGAGCTCCGACTGTATATTAATAGGAAATGAAATTACACAAACAAAGGAAACAGTGTTGCACTGACACAGTGGTCAGCAGATCTGAATAAACATATCAACACCATGTCACAAAAGAACAAGCATATGGTAGAAATGCTCTACTAATTTTTACTCCACTGTGACTTTCGAGCATGAGCCAAGAAACACTTCCTAACAACAAGAAAGTCCCTTTTAGATCTGTACAAAGAGTCCTGCAGCTTCCTCAACTGTGAGTCTGAGAATACCTGTATGCAGCTCTTTGATAAACATAACAGGACTGCAAAACTTACAAACTAGCTTAATTAGCACTTTAGTTCAACTAACAGAGTATCTGATCTGTATGAACTTTCCTAAGAACCCCATAGAGAAATCACTACACACGACAAGATCAAACATACAGGAGACAGAGAGAGATGAAATACACATGTAGAACAAGCTACACAGAAACCTTTTCATGTACAGTATGTGTGATGAGGTGTTTAATAGTTGACATGAAATGGAAATTTACCCCATTTTATTTGACAAACCGACTAAATTTTAAGTTACTTATTAAGTTTTAGTTATTTTCAGTTAAAGGAGAAGTCCACTTCCAGAACAACAATTTACAAATAATGTATCACCCCCTTGTCATCCACGATGTTCATGTCTTTCTTTCTTCAGTCGTAAAGAAACTATGTTTTTTGAGGAAAATATTTCAGCATTTTTCCCCATATAATGGACTGATATGGTGCCCCGATTTTAAACTTTCAAAATGCAGTTTAAATGCGGCTTCAAACAATGTGGTTGTAGACGATCCCAGCCGAGAAAAAAGGGTCTTATCTAGCTAACGATTGGTTATTTTAATAAAAATAATACAATTTATATACTTTTTAATGTCAAATGCTCGTCTTGTCTTACTCTGCCTGGACTGTTTTTGTTCCGGTTCATGACAGTTAGAGTATGTCGAAAAACTCCCATCTCATGTTCTCCCTCAACTTCAAATTCGTCCTATATCGCTGTTTTACCTTTTTTGTTAAGGGTGTTTGATCTTCTTTGCATGTTCACTTTGTAAAGACTGGGTCGGTACTTCTGCAGCGATGTAGGATGATTCTGAAATGATTTTTGAAGTTGAGGGAGAAAATACGATTGGAGTTTTTCGACATACCCTAACTGTCTTGAGCCAGAATACACAGAGTTCAAGGACTGCAAGACGAGCGTTTGAGAATAAAAAGTATTTAAATTGTATTTTTTAAATGTAAATAACCAATCGTTTCGCTAGATACGACCCTTCTTCCTTGGCTGGGATCGTTTACAACCGCATTTGGGATTGTTTGAAGCCACAATTAAACTGCATTTTGGAAGTTCAAAATTGGGGCACCATATCTGTCCATTATATAGAGAAAAATGCTAAAATTTTATTCTCAAAAAACATAATTTCTTTACGAGTGAAGAAAGAAAGACATGAACATCTTGGATGACAAGGGGGTGAGTACATTATATGTGAATCTTTGTTTTGGAAGTGGACTTCTTTAATAACTGTAACATTTTGGGCTTTTCTCATACAAAGCTATTGTATTACTTCAAAAAAGACTTTGAATTTAGTGCATGAGTCATGATTCTCTTCTATTAATACTTTAATGATTTTTTGTTTTTGGTCATTTTAGAATTGTATTTTATTGAAAAGATTCATAGAGTACATTCTCCAAAAACTCGACAGAACCCTTTTGTGTACAGAAGAAAGTCAGTCATACATAGATATGGGTGAACTATTATTTTAAAGCAAGTCAGTTCACTTGGTAACGTCCTTCGGCAGCTACTGTATTTTATATTTTCTATGTAGGCAACAACATACTGCATGTTACAGTTTCTACAAGTGGTCCATCTCCTCCCCTTATTCTGTCTCTGGCCAAGATCACAGTTACAGATCCACAAAGTGGAAAATGATAATATTGTTTGCTGAATAAACTGTCATCTTGAGTTTAATTAAATAATGCTGTGTGTGTAGAGAATCAGTAGAGCCCAGGTGAGTGTGTGTTCAGTGTCATGTGAAGCGTGTTGTGCTGGACGTGAATGTTCTCCCTCGTACCACACCGTTAAGTGCTGCCAATTATTAGCAAACCTACATTATTCATGAGTCTGTCTATTATTCATAACACATTCATGCATTATTCACAGAGTGTAAAACATCTTTGTTAATGAGCATATTGTTCTGTGGGTTATTTATAGAAGTGGATACAGAGCAAAAACACTAAAATTGTTATTGTGTTTGTAAGGAGGATGCATTTAATAAACACAGCACAGGGGGTTTATGTAATTTCATAAAAGTCTCCCGCATGAAAACAGAGATAAAGAGATAAATAACAGGGATGAATAGAGGGGTACAGCTGTTTCTGACCCAGCTGTCTGAAAGAAAAAGAAATGCTCTTTGGGATTTGTAGTTACTGAACATCAGAGTATTTTGGCTTCATAAAGGTATATAGTGCTTGTTACATAACTGTTATCAAACACTTCTCATAATCATAAATCCACACTATTATAAATGACACAGAGAAAGACATGCATGCTTTTTATAGCCTATAACACACTAGAGTACTGAAAAAGGCATTTTCTATAGGTTTCGTACTGGAAATAAAAAACTATATATGTTAGTAATAGTAATAGAGCACAAATGTATTATATATTGATTTTAAACAAAAACACGTTCAATATTTTGAATACGTCAACAATTCAACACTGACACGAACAAGTCCAAAACACAAGCACGGGTAAAACTTTAACTACTCTTTAAACATGTGAAATAACTGGGTCGCTGCGCTTCAGAACTTTTACAAAACACCTTGTTTCTGTTCTCCTCCACTTTTATTCATGAGCCTCTGTTATTTTCACGTCCGGGCAGATTTCCTCTGAACCGCGAGCCAATGAGCCGTATGAGAGCCTAGTTTTACACACACCACAGGGTTCGGCGGGAAGAACAGAGGTTTTGCGTGTTGTGGAAGCCGAGTTCACGCGGGGGTCGAGAGTGGATGGCTGCAGCGCTCTAACAAAACTCCTCATGCAGAGTAGAGAACAGAAGGACTCATGCTGAGATTATGACCTTTCGTCACATGTCAGAAAAACACACGCACACGTTTACCTGACTTTTGGTGAACTCCTATAGGCTTCTATTGTTATTAAAGCTGAAGAGTTGTGTTAATATACTTTCCCCTATTTCAGTTTCTTGTGCAGATGCATGTACAGAAAAATACTTTCAAAACAGTCTTGTGTTTGTTTGAACATTCCAACCAGCCTGACAACAGTTCAATCAATAGCATAGGTTTTCAGCGGGACTATCTGAACAGCCAGCCAATGGCAGAGAGGGGGAAATCAAAAACAGTTACACAAACAGTATATTTACGATTCCATTTGAAATGACACACTTCATCTTTAAGTAAACTTACTACAGAATAACTATAGGCCATTGTTAGGTTGATTTCCTAAATAAGCAGGGTTGCCAGGTCTGTGTAATCAAAACTAGCCCAATGGCTAATAATAAATAGCCCAAATGTAGACCAATGACCATATCCCAAATATCACAACTCAAAAACTCCATACTTAAAGTACATATTTTACAGTCAGTGTTGAAAACCAGTATTGTAGTGATCATAAACACAGCTATTTTTCTCCATAGTGGACTTCAATGGTGGTCAACAGGTTGAAGGTCCCAACTGCAGCTTCAATGCAGCTTGAAAGGGATCTACACAATCCCAGACAAGAAATAAGTGTCTTATCTAGCGAAATGATCAAGTCATTTTAAAACAATATATTTTTTAAACACAAATGTTTGTCTTGCACCAGCCCGACCTCACCTCAATGCAAGATGAACATTTGTGGTTAAAGAGTATATATGTATTTTGTTCTTAGAAAATGACTGATGGTTTTGCTAGATAAGATCCTTATTCCTTGGCTGGGATTGTGTAGAGCCCTTTGAAGCTGCATTAAAAACTCCAATTTGCACTCTTAAGACGTTGGCCACAACTGAAGTCCACTCTGGAGAGTTGGGGTGAGTAAATTATCAGGAAATTTTTATTCTGGAAATGAACTAACTTTTAACATATACCGCGGTTTTATCATTGATTGAATACAAAAGTTTTCAGTACAAGCGTCTCAGTCAAATATACTTTATGCAATATGTGACCCTGGACCACAAAACCAGTCGTAAGTAGCACAGGTATATTTGTAGAAATGGCAAAAAATACATTCTATGGGTGAAAATTACAGATTTTTTTATGCCAAAAATTATTAGGATATTAAGTAAAGATCATGTTTCATGAAGATATTTTGTTAATGTCCTACTGCAAGTATATAAAAACTTAATTTTTGATTAGGAACATGCTTTGCTAAGAAAGATTTTCTCATTATTTAGATGTTTTTTTGCATCCTCAGATTTCAGATTTTTTAAATAGTTGTATCTCAGCCAAATATTATCCTATCATAACAAACCATATGTCAATGGAAAGCTTATTTATGTATCAAAACAAATTATCAAAAAAATTAGGAAAAACATACAACGACCCATTAACCTGTGGGATCAGTTAAGAAAGCCCAATTTCACGAGAAAATCGCAGACCTGGCAACAAACAATGTTCCAACCAACCTGATAACATTTCAGGCAATAGTGTGAGCTGGGGGTCATGGCCATCTAATCAGCCAGCCAATAGCAAAGAGGGGAAGTATTTAAGGAAATATGTTTATAAAGTCTGTATTCTTTTTGTTATTCCATTTTAAATTATACACTTCAGTTTTAATTATAATTATAACATAATATATTTAACTTCTGGTGGTTCAGAAATTGAAAACCTAATTAGAAATTAATATAGTCTGCACCCATAGCCTTAATGTTACATGTCACGACACGGTGACCCGAGTTCGAAACCTGCCTCGAGGTCCTTTGCTGATCCTGCTCCCATCTCTCCTCCCAGTACTTTCCTGTCAGCTCTCCACTGTCCTCTCACAATAAAGGTATAAAAAGCCCATAAATATAACTTAAAAAAAAAAGAAATGAAAATAGATGTTTAATCTGTTTCTGAATGTTCAATGAATGGAACCACTGCTTAACAAACCAAGGTCTTTAACTTCAAAACTGATTACTTCCTCATTTTCTAACATTTGTATACTTAATGCACTGACACTACCCTTCAGTGACCAACGAGTAAATGATTCAGTGAGTGCATGACCAGTGAATGAATGAAAAACAACAGATATAGAGCACAATTTGTGTCACATGTGCCTGGATTAAATTTGCAATCCAGGTCTCAATTTATATTATATAAAAGTACAGTATTCTCAGTGTGAAGAAATGTCTGAAGTTTTCATCAAAAAACAGTTCATCCATAAATAAAAAATCTATCACAATTTACTCACCCTGATGTGATATAACATTTGACTAAGCATGTATTGATTCTTTTCTATCTTTAAAAACACGGAGCAAAAAACAAGCAAAAAAAAAAAAAAATTTCATACAAGCATACATTACAAAACTGAAACACACAGATGCAGATCACAGCATTAAAGCTAATGGTGACTACGCATCAGACCCAAAACACTCCATTTACATCAGGCTGACCCTACAGAAACAAACAATCACCAACACTGCTGTAAACAACAGCAAATGATACAGTAACTGCATTGAAACTTCGTTTAAGACAGCCTTAGAGTATCCAGCACAGAACAAACTGATTACACACATTCTATCTAAAGAGATCCACAACACATGTTCAACAAAAGCAAAACGTATCATAAACATTCAAATATCCACATACAATCCCTTCAGGGAAAAAGATGCAAAGCCAACCATCTGTTTAATATTTAATCGTATCCAGCTCATTAGTCCTGGCATGTAAATATGCACTAAAATGAACAACGCAAAACATCACATGACATTGAGAAAATGTGCTCAACCAATGATCCAGAACTTGCGATGTCTGTTAACACAGCTAAGCTTCACGAAACAGCATCAGCTGACCCCAGAACAACTCGCTCCTCTGAAAAATGGAAACGGGCATAAGACAACGCCTTAAGGATATTGCACATAGAGAGGATACAGATAAGATACAGACAATCTCATATTGAGCACAGTTTCTCACTCTCTCTGTCTCACACACACACACTGCACATTCTCAACAAATGACTTCATGTAGATGATCTCACACACATGATAAGATTTTCAGGGTAAGCAGCTCATAACAGTAATAATGTAACTGACAGAAAATATAAAATATAGAGATATATCGCTATATGTAGACTATATACATGTGTTATGGTATGGTACTGCAACAAATTGCAAAGATTACCATGGCAGACAGTCCAAAAATATGCTACCATGGTCAAAGAATGCTAAAAACTAGTAATATCATGGTGCCATGGGCTTATTGGGATTTGTGCCGTGGCAACACCATGTAAATACTATAGTAAATCAATTGTAGTACCTTGGTAATCTTTAAAATACTATAGTATTACCATGTGATACCATCATTGTACTACCACAGTACATTTTCTAATGTATAAACCATACACAAAAATATGGTAATACCATATCCAAAGAATATCGAAGCACCATATCTAACACTTAAAAAAGACCAAAAAGTGCCATGGGTACCAAAATACCCTTGAGTTCCATATAAATACTAGAGTACATGAATTTTAGCACCTTTAAATTTCACAATACTATAGTATTGCTGTGGGATACTATCATTTGCTCATATTTATACCACAGTATTTTTTTTGTAATGGAAAGTGATACCATGTCCAAAGAATATCAAGTCACCATTTTTAACATTTACAAAAATTTACCAAATATTTCAACATGCTTCATTGTACCATGGCAGTACCATGTAAATACTATGGCATATCATTGTACCATGGTACTACTAGAAATGTTTTTATGATGAAAAGACATCATAAAACAGTGAAAAATTTGTTAACACTATGGTTCCATGTGGAAAAAAGTAGTATCGTGGTATTTTTGACACCTTTTTTGTAAATGTGAATGATATTTTTCATTATGCCAAAGTTTGTTTTTCTGTTCATTGTTATTGAAGTATGTTAGCAGAGATTTGGACCCTTTTACAGTGTGGATGAGCCTTTGTTCACTGGTCCAACACATCACAGAAGAATTAAGTCTTTCATTGGCACTGCCACTGGAAATATTTCAGGCATGTGAGAGCCCAGGTGAACCCCAGGACGCTCTGAAGTATGAAAAGTCCCGATGTAATCAGAAGGGGAACACTTCAGAAGAACTATCCTGGAGAGCTCAAAGCCTACGGATACAATGCAACACATACAAAACACGCATCCTGTTCTCTCCCACATGAACAAACTGTTCCCATGCACCTGAATCTCAGTTCAAACAAACAAATCATGAAGCTTTAGGAAACACATGTTCCAGGAAAATCCACTAAATCACCACTGAACTAGATACAGCTGCAGACCATTAATTTGTTTGTAAAGTAAACAGTACCAAGGTCAATAATTAAGCAGAATACAGATATTATAAGAGAGGTAAGATAGTATTTACGTTTTGCGTCCTTCACCGTTTTCAGGGCAGACTGAAGCCTTTCCAGCATGTTGTCCTGATAGAGTTTCTAAATCCAGCTTCAAATCCAGAGAATTCCACTGACACTGAGACTTTAATCTACATATAATGTTACAAAACAGTGAAGAAATGGAGAAAAGAATGACTGTTCAGGTGTTTTTTTCCTTAGAGGAGAGGACGCTTGCACTGACAAAACTGAACTGGGGAAAAGAGAGAGGGGGAGAGGGTGAAAGAGTGCAGAGAGAGAGAGGGAGGAAGGGAGGGAGGGAGGGATAGTGAGTGAAAGCAAATAAGAGCGATTTAATACTATACTGAATCCTCTCACAAAACAAGCATCATGAGAAGGAAAGTGTGTGATATTTAAAACCATACATTTGGATTTATAACAACACACACACACATATACACTACTGTTTAAAGGTTGGGCTAAGATTTTTTTATATTGAAAGCAATACTAGGATGCATTTTAATCTAAAACAACAGTAAAGACATAATGCTAGAATGTTACAGAGGATTTCTGTTTCTGATAAATGGCCAAATATTTGAAAGATCTGCTATTTATTTTTACGAGTGTACATATTTGATTCAACTGCAAATCTTTAATAAATGATATCATCCATAATAGAAATTTGGTTGATACTTTGATCTATTTCAATTTTTTTTAAATATACAATTGAAGTCAAAAGTTTACATACACCTTGAAGAATCTGCAAAGATAGTTAATTATTTTACCAAAATAAGAGGGATCATACAAAATGCATGTTATTTTTTATTTAGTAATGTCCTATATAAGATATTAAATATAGCCCACAAGAGAAAATAATAGTTTTATTTGTTAATTGTATTATAAATATATTATATATTATATAAATATATTAATATATATATATATATATATAAAAAATTAATATATTTATTAATATATTTATTAATACAAGGGTCTCATGAACAACTATCACTAAACAAACAATATATATATATAAAATTATATATATAATATATATATATATACATTATATATAATTTATATATATATTTTGTTTGTTTAGTGATAGTTGTTCATGAGACCCTTGTTTGTCCTGAACAGTTGAACTCCCCACTGTTCTACAGAAAAATCCTTCAGGTCCCACAAATTCTTTGGTTTTTCAGCATTTTTGTTTATATGAACCGTTTCCAACAATGACTGTATGATTTTGAAATCCATCTTTTCACACTTAAGGACAAATGAGGGACTCATATGCAACTATTACAGAAGGTTCAAATGCTCACTGATGCTTCAGAAGGAAAAAACAATGCATTAGGAGCCAGGGGGTGAAAACTTGAAGACCAGGGTAAATTTAACATTTTGCAGATTTTGCAAGGTGTATGTAAACGTTTGACTTCAACTGTATATAATTTTGCTGAAGGCACAAATGTTTCCACAACTTAAGTCCAGTGGAAATTTGGATGTTACAACTAAAAATAATAAGGGCATAATGGACTCATGTAGTTAGTCAACATTACAACATCACAAAAGACGCCAACTAAACAACAGCTCCAGTGGTGTAGGTGGTAAAGCATGTAGCAGTGACTTTTTGACACAATCGACCCAAGTTCGATTATTTTCAATAAAATTAAGGAAATAATTGAAAAGTGTAACTAAAGTACCTCACAGGTGTTTATCGGTTAGGGTTAGGGGTAGGGGTAGGTGCACGGAGGACTTTATTTTCCCATAAGCCAGCATTCATGTAATAGTTTTAATAAAAATGATAATTTACACTCAATATGTTATTACTGAATATAGTTTTATAAAGTACTGCAATACAGAGGTATAATATCCACTTTCAGCCAGTTTCATTAAGTAGTATAAAAAGCAACTAACTAATATTATTGCAAAGAAAATACTGTTATTTGTTAAATACCAAGTAGAATAGATTGCTATTTGCAGTCAGTGTAAATAAAATCCACCGCTATTTGCACTTGATGTAAATAGTACCTATTGCTAAGAAAATACACTATTTCAACTTAGGCTGATGATACAAGGGGCAAGTTTTCGAGCAATGTTGCTGGGCAACTTTGGGCAATTTTGTTGTCAACGGGCAACCAGGTGAGACACAGGGCCCAAGACTGATCTAAATTATCCAGAAATTTACTATAAATTCTCAATGGAAACGAGTCCAAGTAACATCGCTTAAAAAAAAATTGCTCAAAGAGTTGCCCTGTGTATCATCAGCCTTAGTGTAAATAGCATCTTATTGCATCTAATCTTGCATCACTGAGCCATTGCCGGTGTTATAATATTATAGTAACGATCATCAATTACTATTAGGCACTATAAACAGACAAATGTCAGTGGTTCTTTCTTGGAAATCTCTGTGTTACAGAAGAAACAATAAGACCCAAATAACAGTGAACAAGTACTGAACTACTAAACAGCTGAACAAAGGACAATGCACAAGAAAAAAAAGAAAGAAAGAAAACAGGAAAAACTGTGCACTCAGGAAACTGTTCCATTTGTCGTTTCACAACTACAAGAACTGCTAGAAACAAAGCGTGACCTCATTTGGACTTCAACTTATCTTACATTTATAGTACAATCTTTCCTCCTCAACATTTAGAGCAGTGAGGTACAAATCATACATGTACATTTAAAGAGGTCATGAACTGAGAAATCAAAATTCCCTTGATCTTTTGACATATATATGGAAGCCTGTTTCCGGCACTGAATTAAAAAAAAATGTAGAAATGTTATTGCGACTTTTTTCTCAGAATTGTGTGATATAAACTTGCAATTGTGAGTTAGAAAGTCAGAATTGTGAGATATAAACTCGCAATTCTGTGAACATATCAGTCTTTTTTTCTCCTCAGAAATGGACTTTATAACTCACAATTGTGAGTTTGTATCTCATAATTCTGAGAAAAAAAAATTCTTTTCGTAATTGTGAGTTTATATCCCGCATTTCTGACTTTATAACTCGCAATTGTGTGTTTAAATCTCACAGTTCTGAGAAAAAAAGTGCGAGATGTAAACTCAAAATTGTGAGAGAAAAAGTCAGAATCGTGAGAAAGTATTGCAGTTACCTTTTTTATTTTTTATTCAGTGGCGGAAACGGGCTTCCATGCATATAAGAGGCCAAAACAACAGGTTGTGGAATGTGCCACTTCATGACGTGGTGACTAAACACCACCTCCGCAAAAGAAGATCAATGCCTAATTCTACATCACTTCCTGTTTCGCCTCGCCCTACGAATCAAACATGTAGCGTAAATAACGAGAGCGGCAAACACAGGTCTATGCAGAAAACAAACAATAAAGATGGTTCCGAATCAACAAAACGCTGTGCAGTGCCAAGTTGTGGAAAAACAGTTTCTGCATTGCCTTCCTGCTAATCCCAACATTACAAAAGAGTGGATGAACTTATCTTTAATGAAGATCCAGACCGCGTCAGTAACTCGGTCCTTTGCTCACTTCATTTTACCATAGATTCATTTACAAACATGGCACAATTTGACACAGGATTTTTAGAAAGATTGAAAATAAAAGACGATGCCATGTTGACTATATAGAATCCAATATTAATGACGCATCACACAAGTGTGAGTAACTGTTTTTAGTACGTGGTCACTATTACTTAGTCTGTTATTACAGATAGTTGGATTTGTACTGAGTATTTCTGCATTTGAAACCTGAATTACAGAGCCCATCTATGAAGGATGTAGGCTGTCAAACATACACAACTGTTAACCAATCCTAGCAGTGGGCATTTACTTCCGAGTCTACAATCCGCCATGCCTATTCAAGTGTTTTGATGAGAGGGGTCAAAACAGGACAGAAAATAGCCTATTACTTCTGAATTATGATTGTTTTCATGTAAAAATCTTGATAGCATTATAAGTGGACCTCAAAGAACAGTACAAAATAAAAAAGGCAGCTCATGACCCTTTTAAAACTAATAAAAAACACAACTGGAAACATCTTAAAAATGAGAGTGAAAAACTCTAATCAGCAAAGCCTCAAATCAAGTGAAAGAAATCATACTTAGTCTGCTAATTAGAGATTTTTTGTGCACATGCATATTGCATAATGGCATGACTCAGCTGACCAACATGCTTAGAGGGGTAAAATGCCCTTTTTCTTGACAATATTTTCTTACAGTTCACCTGCTCTCCAAACATGGAACAAAGCAGAATTACATACTCTCTCCCTATGTGATAATTACTTTATGCAGACAGTAAGAAAGATATATTTCCACAGCCCTGAATTTGCTATAAATAACGTTTTTGCTTCCAAATACCGATAAAGATAAAATAAAGGTCACAAGGTCACTGGTCAGAAATCATGAATGCAGATGATACCCAGTCTGTACTTACTTCCATTCATTACGTCCTGGGATGCGATGACAAACCCGAATCCTTCTCCTGGTCTCCGTCTCAATTCTACCTCCATCGCTCTGGAAGAGATGGCTCCCCTCGTGTCTACATGGCTTTTAGATACTGCGCCGAGATTCGAGGGAGCAGTACGGCTCCACTGAGCAGGTCCGTCCTCGACTCCTATCCAGTCCCGGGGCTCCAGGGTCAAGGTCACGGGCACTGAGTCCAGGAAGCTGGTGCTTTGGACCAGGTTGGGGAGGTCACCGCAGGGCGAGGAGGGAGAGAGGGTGCTCTGGCTGGGCACAGCACCATCGGAGGAGGGTGAGGTTAGATCAGGGGTGCCCAGGGAGGGAGGAGGTCTCTTATAGGCATTTGGGGAGCCTGGGGAGCAAAGAGAACCTGAGAGAGAACAGGATAATGATGGGTGATAGATGCAGGATGTATGGTGTTCTGTGTGATGATAATAAATGTGTGATATAAAATGAGTTATTTTACTTGACTTGATATGGAAATCATAATAAATATAAAAATTATTAATCATAAATATATAAATAATTAATGTGAGGTCATCGACTTGCATTATATTTTATTATATTATATTACATTTGAATTATATATATATATATATATATTTAATCGTTATATATTCTCTATATAACTGTGTACATGACAAATCTTGAATCTTAAATAATATAATACAATATAATATAAAATAATAGACAATATTTTTATTGTTTTATTTATTTGATATTTATAAATATTTGATATTTAAATTTGATATTTTTAAATGTAACTGGATATTTAAATTCACATTTAGATTGACTATGATATAAAATGTAAATTACAAAAAAAAAAAAAAAAAAACAATTTTACACACCCTACTTATATGACTATATGTATTATATATATATTTTTTTATATTAGACATTTGTTTGTACTTCATTGTTTTCCTTTATAGTGTTATAATTAACATATTACACATTCTATTTTATTTTATTTTACTTTTTTTATCTATGGTTTGTATGCAATTGCACAATTATACTTAATTGACATTGTTAAAATACCATTAAAACATGAATAAACAATAATAACTATAACTAATAACTAATAACAGTAATAAATGTTAAATAATTTGAATGTAATCTTTTAAATCTCTCTAGCATTTATGATACATTTAGTTTTTTAGTGTTTCATTTGTAATTTATTTAGATTAAATAATACAAAATTTTAAAGTGACCTTGACATCAAAGTGGACAAGTATTTTATTTTGTATTATTTTGTTATGTGACCCTGGACCACAAAACTAGTCATATTTGTCCATTTTTAAAAGCTGAATACATAAGTTTTCCATTGTTGTATGTTTTGTTATGATAGGACAATATCTGGCCAAGATACAACTATTTGGAAATCTGGAATCTGAGGGTGCAAAAAAAATCTAAATATTGAGAAACTGCCTTTAAAGTTGTCCAAATTAAGTTTCTAGACATGCATATTACTAATCAAAAATTAAGTTTTGATATATTTATGGTAGGAAATTTACAAAATATCTTTATGGAACATGATCTTTACATAATATACTAATGATTTTTGGCATAAAATAAAAATCAATAATTTTGACCCATTCAATGTATTTTTGGCTATTGCTACAAATATACCCGTGCTACTTAAGACTGGTTTTGTGGTACAGGGTCACAAATGGTATATTACAAATGATTTACTCACCTCCTCTGTAAACCAGTAAGACCACCTCACCCTGTTTGGTATGTTCTTGCAGCACTCGCTGTACCTGTTCATATGAAAAGGTTCATATGCAAGGAATCAAATATGGAAGTTTAATAAAGGAAGAGCTTTATAAAGAGAGCCAGAGAGTTAATGAACTACCTGTGCGAAGCTGAGGCTCTGCACATCAGCGCCGTTGATTTTAATAATAGCATCCCCTGGCTGTAAGGAGTGGCATTGTCGTCTGTCCCAGACTCTCTTCACCACTGCCAGCTGCCCTCCCTGCCCCCCAGCCGTCACACTGAAACCCATACCCCCTCCCTCACTCCTGCCCAAGGCCACAGGTACCAGCTCACCCCCTCCCCCACAGCCTACCCCACCTGGGGCTCCGGGGGACCCTAGGCCACCCGGAAGAGGTCGCGGGGGATTGTTGGCTGGACACCCGTTGAAACCACAGGGTGGGTGTTCGGTTGGGGGTGCAACAGCAAGAGATGTTTGGGGCATTGGAGGCCGCTGGGTGCTGGGCGCTCCTGGCGGGGCGGCAGGACCCACCTCGGGCTGGGGCAGCGGGAGCGCAGCGGAGGAGAGATCGCTCTCGGAAGACTTGGAACTGTGATGGGCGTGAGAAGGAGCTGGAAGAGAGTTGTTGTTGTAGCTTCGGACTAGGGAAGCTCTAGATGGAGAGTGAAACAGCATCAATAACAATAAAATAATAAAATGCAAAATATTACTGTAATAATTATTAATGAACATGGTCATTATTATACATGATATTATTATTATTATTATTATTATTACAATGTTTATTAATTGTATTAAAAAAATAATATTACTTAATACTAATATTACTTATTATTATTTATACTTATTATTACTAATTACCATATTTATAAATACAAATCATGAATAAGCATGATTATAATGATAATAAACATGGTTATAATAATAATAATAAATAATAATATTGCAAACAATTTCATTAATGATAATTATTTTTAATAATCATGAGCAAACATGGTTCTATATTATTATTATTAACAACAACACTGATAATAGTAATAATAATAATAATAATAAACATTGTTATATAATAATTATAGCAATAATATTAATAATTTCACAAACATGTTTGTTAATGATTTATTAATATTAATATTATGTAAAAAACTATGATGCTAATAATAATCATTATTATTAATTATTAATATCTTAACATGGTTATAGTAACAACAACAATATTAATAATAATAATAATAATAATAATATCACAAGCAAGTTCATTAATGATTATTGAACCAACATGGTTATATATAATTATTATTAATTTATATTTTCACCAACATGTTCATTAATGATAATAATAATAATAATAATTATTATTATTATTATTATTATTATTATTATTATTATTATTATCATCATCATCATCATCATCATCATCATCAACAACAACAACAACAACAACAACAACAACAACAACAACAACAACAACAATAATAATAATACAAACAGGTTCATTAATTATAATTATTATTAATAACCATAAATAAACATGGTTATATTATTATTATTATTATTATTATTTAATTATATTATTACAATGTGTTAATTAATTATTATTATTATTATTATTACTGACAACAACAACAACAATAATACATTTTTTAATAATTATTAGCAGTAGTATATTATTATTAGTAGTAATAATATTACAACCTTGATCACAATCATGAATGAACATGGTTATTTACTAATAACAATGATAATAATTCAACCAGTCTGAAATGCCATTCTGGTTACCTGCGCGTGACAACAGAGCTGACCTCCGTATCGCTATGACTGGAGCTCATTCGTTCTGATGGGGGAGGGCCATTTGAAGAAGGCACTGCCCCCATCCCTATAGTCCCTCCCACTCCATTCCCATTGGCCATTGCGTATGAAGGCTGGGGTGCTGTGTTCCCATTAGCATCCAAGGCTTCTTTCTGCATGCGGGGGTAGAAGTTGTTGTGGTGGGACATGGAGCGGTTGAGGTTCACTAAGCCAGTCTGGTGTCCATCAGGATGTTGCACCTGGGTTTGAGCAGAACCGGGGGCCGCAGGATTGGCACTCGTTGGGTCAGAAGGGGAGGCGAGGCTGGTTTTAGGACAGCCATCAGGGTTGTAAAGCATAGGGTAACCTCGACGAAGAACAACGTCCACGCTGTGACCCATGGGGACGGATTTCAGCATTTCTACAACCTCTTTATGGGACAGACCCAGCACACACGAGTCATTGATGTACACTAGGATGTCCGCTGAGAAAGAGAGAGACAGAGAGAGAAACATTTATGTCATTTATGTCATTTACACATATGTGACCCCGAAACACAAAACCATTCATAAGAGTCAATTTTTAAAATTGAGATTTATACATTATCTGAAAGCTGAATAAAGCTTTCCAGTGATGTATGGTTTATTAGGATAGGACGTATTTGGCCAAGATACAACCACTTGAAAATCAGGAATCTGAGGGTGCGAAAAAAAATCTAAATATTTAGAAAAAAGATGCCTTTTTAAGATGTCCAAAGGTATATTTACAGAAAGAAATTTACAAAATATCTTCATGTAACATGATCTTTACTTAATATCCTAATGATTTTTGGCATAAAAGAAAAATCAATAATTTTGACCCATACAGTGCATTTTTGGCTGCTGCTACAAATATAACAGTGCTTCTTATGACTGGTTTTGTGGTCCAGGGTCCATGGGAAATCAGATTCTCATGTTTTGAGTACAAGTATTGAAGTGTTCATATAATGAGGAAGTTTAAAGGGGATATTGAATGAAAATTCACTTGGTGCTTGCATACAGTATGACGTCATACTGCTCAGGCCCCGCCCACGACCGCTGACAAACTGTCCCATATTAGCATATTCCCATCCTCTGTTTTGTTTTTAATGGTAATGCACCACAGAATACACCAAAAATGCAAAAGAGGGGTGGGGTGAGCAGTAGCTCATTATCATTTAAAGAGACATGCACTGAAATGGCTCGCTGTGAACAGCGCTGATTTTGACAAGGTAAAAAGGGTGTCGCTTTACACGACCTTTGAAGAATTTTAAGCAAAGTATGTGGCAGACATTTAATGAAAACCCTAAAAAAATCATACCAACTTGCAGAAAACGGGCATCTGATGTCCCCTTTAAGAAATTCTATGTACAATGAAAACCTGCTGTAACTTTTAAAACTTCCTGCCAGTTCCAAAAAACAATTTATTGAAACTAATGTTAGAAACGAGAGGACGAAGGTAGTTTTAACAGGATTTCTGATCATTACAGTCTGACCTCAATCAATAAAAAAAGAATGCATCAACTAAAATTAACTAAAAACAAAAACTGTTTGAAACAAAAATGACAATCACAAGGGTTTCTTTTAAGGTACCATGTGACCCCTTTAAGGATAAGTGAGTGTGTGTGCGTGGGTTTGTTAGTACACGTGAGTGGACAGTGTTGTGTGTAAGAGACAAGCAGATTAAAACCTACAGCCCCATCTGGATTAAGAGCAGATGAGCAGATTCAAACCATGAAACCCTCCAAATCACCAAATACACACACACACACACTAATCTAATCCAGAGAGAGAGAGAAAGACTGTCAAGGGATTTCCTGCCTAAAATAAAAGTGAGGATTGGAGGGATAGATTAAAGGATAGGAAGAGCAGAAAAGCAAACAGCTCATGCTCCCGTGGTAAAATCTATCTTTTATCCATCCGATCCTTTTCTCTCCGCTGGTTTTTCTGCCATCTATAAATGATCTGACTTAAATCCAGATCTATGGGGCTTTTTGTCTTCCAAGCATAAAAAGAGGATGTTAAAGTCAGCAGTACCATTACATCACATATGATTCACAACGTCCTTAAGAGCCCCCTGCACAAATCTGTGTGTGTTATTAAATTATTATATCTGTCATAAATCTATAAATATTTAAAGAACTGACCGTTGAAGTGCCATCTCCTGTACTGCAGATTTATACAGAAGCAACAAAAAGCAGAAGCCACAGAAGCTGTTTCCAAAAGAGAACACTCGTGTTGCCAGGGTAATAAGAATGCGGCATACAGGAAAATCCTCAGTTCTTTTTTTTTTTTTTTTTATTTCACCACATTTCTATTAAAATTTTTAATTGTTCTCATTGTGGAATCACAATAAAAGTAGCCTAATAAAAACATTAAACATCATTTACATCAGCTTACATTAGCTCATTTACAGCTGATGCCTTCCTGAATATGCCTGTGCAAAATGTCATATTGAGGGAATTTAATTATATATATATATATATATATATACACACAATTTAATATAAAAAATAATATTTAAAAATTAATTAAAAATGTAATATAAAAAAATACTGTAATTTTTGTTCCCCTTAAAAATAACAAAACAGCTTTACTGAAAAATAATAATACACAAGACCATAATATTCCTGAATATGCCTGTGTAAAGTGTCATATAAGCAATTTAACATAAAAATAGCCCTTTAGGACATTTTTACAGCTTTACTGAATAATAATAATAATAATAATAATTTTAATAATAAAAACACAGTAGTATATTTACATGACTATTAAGAAATATTTATGCCTCAATTTACCCACCACTGGAACATGCCGTAAAAAGTTTAGAATTAAATTTTAGTAGTCCCTATTATAATTTGCTTTTAGTATTTTGTGTGGTTGGTGTTATACAGTGCCAATACAGTGCCAGCTTGGTGTTATATACTACAATACGGTGCCAGCTGCATCCATGTTATTTATTTATTTATTTTTAAAAAAAGGACACAGGGTTAAAACTCACCTGTTTTGAGTGCAGACGGGCCTCCAGGAGTGACGCTGTACACCTGCAGGAACTCACGAGGTCTACTGCCACCCACAATGTTAAAGCCAAACCCACGAGGCCCTTTCGACAGGCGGGTGTGTATGGAATAGCCCTTCAGTTCAGATGGTTGGTCTGTGAATGCAGGTACTAAATGGCACACACACACACACACACACACACACACACAACAAACAAACATAAAAGTAACTGTTTACACATGGGACGCTAAGTCCACAGAGTTTTAACAATGCCTTTAAGCCTAATCGCCTACACTACAGTGTTTTAGGATGGAGCTGCTAAACAACAGTGCCATCTGCTGGGATGTGGGCTGTACTGGTTATACTCTGTATAAATTGTTCAATCACATACTTTTTATATTCTACATTAAAATGTGCAGTACTGGCCAATTGTGCAGCATACTACCTTCTCAAACCTGCATATGGTTTTACAATAGTATACTGTATATGGCCCACTTTACAGAATTGCTGTACCACAACCCAAAAAAACAACAACATGCATTTAAAAAGCATTTAAGTATTCAAATCTTAGATGTTTACTAAGACCCTTGTATTATCTATTGAAACCCACAATAATATTTAAAATATCAGTAGGCTTAATATATATAAAATCATTATTTAGTGGGTACTTGCAATGGGAGGTAGCTATCCCTAACCCTAAATTTCAACTCATCAACTTATTTTTAACTCAACTTACTTATGAATTTTATTCCGTTTTCATATTTAAAAATGTATTTTGGATTTTTTTAAAAAGTGAAGCTAAAAATATATAAATTTATTTTATATTTTCTTTGTAAATTATAAAAATTTATGTAAAAAAATAAAATAAAATGTGTCCCGCATTTTCTTGCCACTACCAAAACAGTGTTTCAGTCCATTGCCTGAGACTTTTAACTATACCCCTACATTTATGATCAGGAATTATTTATGTGTCTTTCTCATAGCTACATGGTGAGCAGATAGGCCACATCATTGTGAGGTAAATGTGTTCAAAAGTCTAAAAAATCTGTGTGTAACTTTAAAGAATGTCACTACTGAACACCATTTTTCTATAATTAAACACTTTTTTGGGAGTTATTTTATAACATTTAGTTTTCATGTGTGTACAACTGTTCAGAACTGCGCTAGCTAACCGTGTGCGGATTAGTATCTTTGAGCTAAGGTCAAAAGTATTGAAAATTGTTACTACCAAAACAGTCACGACCAAAACATTTGGTGAAGCTTCGGTAGTGACATCTTTGTTTATTTGGGTGTTAAAAAAAAATTGTCACTACCATAACAGTCATGACCGAAACATGTCATCATTGTTTTGGTAGTTACAAAAGGGAATATGACAGTGTTTGGTTCAATGTATTTTTAAACTAATGAATCCTTAAAGAAGAAGTCAACTTCCAAAACAAAGATTCACATATGTACTCACCCCCTTGTCATCCAAGATGTTCATGTCTTTCTTTCTTCAGTCGTAAAGTAATTATGTTTTTTGAGGAAAGCATTTCTGCATTTTTCTCCATATAATGGACTGATAAGGTGCCACAATTTTGAACTTCCAAAATGCAGTTTAAATGCGGCTTCAATGATCCCAAATGCGGTTGTAAATGATCCCAGCTGAGGAAGAAGGGTCTTATCTAGCAGAACAATCGGTTATTTTTGTTTTAAAAAAAATACGTCGACATACCGTAACTGTCATGAACCGGAAAAAACAGTCCAGGCATAGTAAGACAAGACGGGCGTTTGACATTAAAAAATATATAAATTGTATTATTTTTATTAAAATAACCGATCGTTTCGCTAGATAAGACCCTTCTTTCTCAGCCGGGATCATTTACAACTGCATTTGGGATCGTTTGCTGCATTTAAACTGCATTTTGGAAGTTCAAACTCGGGGCACCATAGCAGTCCAAAAGTGCTGAAATGGTTTACTCAAAAAACATAATTTCTTTACGAGTGAAGAAAGAAAGACATGAACATCGTGGATGACAAGGGCGTGCGTACATTATATGTGAATCTTTGTTTTGGAAGTGGACTTCTTTAAGTTTGAAATCAGTATGGCCTTTTACAAAGAAAGAATGTATTCAAAATACAACAAATCTCATAAATCACACTTGAAATATTGTTAAAAACGTAATTGTTATCGATTTACCTTTAAAAACTTTTTAATAAAAGAGAAAATATATATATATTTACAAGAAAGACGTAAGTAAAATCTTAATAGGTCAACATAACCGTTCTTATAAAACGTATATTATACTGTTTCGGTAGTGACAAATTTGGGGAGAAAACAAATATTTCTGAACTTTTTAAAAATACAATATGAGAATTAACTGTGCAAAATTACATACATACAAAATTTGTGGAAAATACTTTTTTTTTCAAGATGTTTCCATGACTTTGAACCAATGTAGAATGGCCCACATACTACACACTATTTATTCTTCAAATTTTGAACACTTTTTTTTTCTCATAATTAAATTAGATTGTAGATATTTACACACATTAATGTATTTGCAGACATGCTAAAGGACATAATGACTTACGAAGATCACTCATCTTAGAAGGGATAGCAGACATGACCTTCTCAAATCTAAGAGAGCATGCTTTGAGTGATAGATAACATTAAAGAAAAAAGAGAGATGAGAGGAGAAAGCGAGCGGGGAGAGATGAGGGGTTCGTGGATAAGGTTTGAAAGGCAAAGGAAACAAGGGATAAGATGAAGGCGTGAGAGAAAGGCTAAATGGCTCCAGGAAGGTTCGTCATTAATCTTTGTGTGAAGACTGCAGAGAGAACGAGAGTATGTTTGGGGGCAGAAAGTGGAGAGCAGCCAAGCTCACACACACATGCACACATATACACTCACACTCCGTCTTGCTGACAATCTCTTTGCCCTGAGTCCTTGGGTCCAGCCAGCTTGTGGTCTTTGAGTTATGGCTGAAAAATGAGAGAAATGAGAGAGACTGTTTTTCCCCCACAAGATTTCATCAGCAACTTTAAGATGAAATACAACAGCAGTTCTGAGAGCAATAAACATTAAGTAGGCTTAATTTTCATAGATAAATGCAAAGACTATGCATTTTTCACTGCCACATAGTTCAAATGTCTCCCTTATTTTACACAAAATTGCATCAAATATAAAAAAAATATCCCTATTAAGCTGACTTAACTTTCATAGATGAAGGCAAAGATTATACATTTTTCATTGACGTGCATCTTGAACTTCAAATGTCACCTTTTTTTACACAAATTGCATCAAAAATACAAAATAACCCCATTAAGCGAACTTCATTTAAAGGATTAGTTAACTTCCAGAACTTGTCATCCAAGATGTTCATGTCTTTCTTTCTTCAGTTGAAAAGAAATTAAGGTTTTTGAGGAAAACATTCCAGGATTTTTCTCCATATAGTGGACCTCAATGGGGATCAATGCGTTGAAGATCGAAATTGCAGTTTCAATGCAGCTTCAAAGGACTCTACATGATCCCAGCTGAGGAATAAGGTTCTTATCTAGCAAAACAATCTGTCATTTTCTAAAAAAAATAAAAAAGTATATACTTTTTAACCACAAATGTTCATCTTGCACTAGCTCAACTTCACACATTATGTAATCACGTTGGAAAGATCATGTGTGAAGTAGGTGGCAGTGTTTACAAAGCAATCACGCAAAGAAAGTCAACCGGCCCTTACAAAAAAAGGTAAAACAACATTGTCGGGCAATTTTGACATTGGAGGAGAAAATGAAATGGAGTTTTTTGCCCTGCCCTACCTTTTTGAACCGGAGTAGACACGTGAAGAACTAACTGCACATGACATTTCCAACATGATTACGTAATGTGTGAAGTCGAGGATGTGCATCGCAGAACTAGTGCAAAATGAGCATTTGTGGTTATAATGTATAAAATATTTTTTTTAGAAAATGACCAATCGTTTCGCTAGATAAGACCCTTATTAAGTTGGCTTGAGAAGGCCAAGCTTTAAAGCTACACCAAACTCGGATCAGACCTTCAGACTGGTCTGAAGTTAGGTGCTATATCTTTTCTAACTGATCAGGCTTATGGTTTTCGAAAACCAGACTATTAAACCACCTAAAATCCCATAGACTTTCATTGAGGAGGTGAAAACTTTTATACATAGAGACCTATGGTGCATCTAAGCCGTTTATCGCTATAGCAAAGCTTGACAACTCCCTACTTAAAAAAACAGATAAAACCAGCCTAAGCTAAATGGCTGCTTTGGCTTGTCTCCCAGGCTGGTTTTAAAGTGGTTTAAAGTGGTTTTGGCCACTTTTTAGCTGGCCAAGCTGGGAGACCTGCTAAAAGACCATCCAAGGTTAAACCAGCTATTTTCAGCTTAAACCAGCTAAGACTACACAACCAGCCTAGGCTGGTTTTAGCTGGTTTTTACTTAATCAACTGGTTTTATCTGGTTTAAATATGTTAATCATGCTAGAAACAGAATAGCAACGTGCTAATCATGCTAACAACGTGCTAGTAATATGCTAATCATGCTAGAAACATGGTAACAACATGATAATCATGCTAACAACATGCTAGTAATATGCTAATCATGCTAAAACATGCTAACAGCAAGCTTGTAACATGTTAATCATGCTAACAACATGCTAGCAACAAGCTAGTAACATGTTAATCATGTTAGAAACATGGCAGCAACATGCTAGTAACATGTTAATCATGCTAGAAACATGTTAGCAACATGCTAATCAGGCTATTAACAAGCTAGTAAACTGCTAATCATGCTAACAACATGCTAGTAACTTGCTAATCACGGTCAAATCATGCTAACAACATTGTAACCAGCTTATACAAATGCAAGCAACAAGCTAATTATGTTACATCATGCTAACAACATGTTAAATCATGTAAACATGTTCTAAATCATGCTTGCAACATCAACTTTCTTCGACCCATTGGCCACCGCTGAAGTCCACTATATGGAGAAAAAACCTGGAATGTTTTCCTCAATAACCTTACATTTCATTTCCACTGAAGAAAGAAAGACATGAACATCATGGATGACATGTGGGTGAGTAAATTATCAGGAAATTGACGCACATCTTAAAGGGTCATGAAACCCCCCTGTTTCAGCACTGGTTAGTTCTCACCATAGTTTTGAAAAATGCTGCAAAAGTGGGCGTGGTGCCCTGCGGAGCGGAGGGGGAAGAGGGGAGAGAGTCAACTTCGGGTTCAGACAGTTTCATTTCGCTCCCATTGAGTTAACAACACAAATAAATGCAGACATTTGCACTCTGCATCGAAAACATATATATGAACATGCTGTTGCACCTCTATTAACTTTTAAGGCTTATTTTGCGGCATTTCTAATCCTTTTGATAGGTTGTGTTACAGAGTTGTATTACACTCACCTTATGAATGAATCACGTTTGTGCCGAACTCTACTTACAAAGCAAACAAAAACAAACACTCTCCTTCGATCCATTAATGTTTCTCTCAGTTATTGTACGCAATCTCACAGTCTGAAGCATCTGTCATAGCAAATCAACACGCGCTGTCGTGAATAATTAGCAGAAGCTCTTCTCATAGGGTAAGAACACGCAGCCTCATGAAAAATTACGAGACACCGACGTGTCATCGATGTACTATAGTCCATTGCCACGTCACAAACTGTGACGTCAGCACAATGTAGATTTTGATGAAAACAGAGCAAAAAAGCTCAAAATTAACCATTTTTCTCCAACAATTAAAATTAATGGATGCTAACATTGTCATTTATGATGTGCAACACAAACACCTCTGCTCAAATCTCAGCAAAAGTAGTCTGGGGTCTCATGAACCTTTAAAGTTCAAGTGCCGCCTTCGCATGTCAAAAATCCAATGTGACGTACAAAGGCATCATGTCAACTTAGAGTATAATCTTTGATTACTGCAGGAAGCAAATGACCTTCTGCCTCGATTCTTGCCCACACTATTTCTCACTATACCATCTTTTTTTTCCTTCTCCCCCTGCTGACTCACTTGATGTAATAGGGTTCGCCCGTGTCACTGAACGCCAGCTCCCAGTTTTCAGGCAATGCCCCTCCACGTGCTCCGTTCTCCATGGCAACCCCTCCATCCCGCCCACCGCCTGAATCCCAAGTCTGATTAGGTGAGACAATGGTGGTGGGAGGGGCACTGCTTGCTCCTGCAGACCCCGCTGGGAAACAAAGTACAGTGAACATGACATGAGATGCAGCCGTCTTGTATAAGTTTAGGCGACCTCAGGCCAGCGAGAGGTCACGCTGTTCATGTTTGTCTCCGCTTGCCAGCTCTAATATGAGAAAGGCATTAATCCTGAATACAATTCCGTAGATTTTATTTGTCAAAAATGTAAAAATACAAATATGTAGTGACTGAGAAGACATCCATTTGTGTTCAAAAACTGGGGGAGAGTCAGGATGTCACACAAAACCCAAAATACTGTAAATCACACGCAATATTTAAGCATGTACAAATTATGTTAGGCTTTAAGTTTTATTTTACGTTTAACAATGGCTTTTAGAAGATATTCTCCGTGTAACAGTGGAAAGAGATAATGAGTTTAAAAAAAAAAAGAAAAAAAAAAAAGAACCCAAATGGAGCACATATAGGGGAAAAATTAAAAGGACCCAAACTTGTGCCTTGGGGTACGCCATAACTAATAGATCCTGATAAAAAGAGAATTTTCCAATCTCAACAAGAAAAAGTTTCCTAAATTTATTACTGTAGCACGAGATAGGAAGCTGCTTGCATTTAAAAATACTTGTTTAAGAAAAACGTAACTAATTTTAAAACAAAGGTGGACCCAATAGCTGAATACCTGACAGACCAGAGTCCTCCTCACTGTTGTCACCTTCCTCCACTGCCTTTTCCAAGTTGCTGAGCGATTTGCTACGAGTACGGAAGTTCCTCAGGAGATTTCGATGTTCCTGGTACGTAATGGGGGGGCTGTCAGGACCGATGTGGACTGGCCGAGGTGTGCCATAATAGTTCCCTGTGATGATAGAGATATTTTAGAAATGGCCTCTATGAAGCTACAATCGAAAAACTGTTCCGATCAGCAAAATTCAAAAACAATGGCCTTTAGACACAATGCATTACATGCACTAACTGAAACAGTCCTTGACAAGATCATCCATTTTCAACCCAAAATGTCCCTCGAGTTTTTTTTAGGCAGCCAAAGAGCCGCTTCTAGAATTGTGGATCAGAAAACGATAATCAAAACAGCTTGAGACAGGAGGCTTTGGAACTTCAAGATCTCCATTTTCAAAACCACATTTGTATCCAAAAAAGGCATGAATCCAGCAAAACACAAGCCCTGTCATGAGTACACCACTGACTTTGCCAAGAAATTCTAAAAAAGCATTCAAATTCACGATAACCTGACACACAGACAAACATCTAAAACCACTAGTAAATTTATGTCAAATTTAATACAACATTCTTTATTGCACATTATACTTTCAACATAATTTCAGTGAAATGTTAAAATTAACATGAATTAACATGAGCTATCATGCCCCCTTTTCCTGTAGTGACAACACATACTGGCATGAACACCGCAAGTCTGGCAAGAGCTCCATAAAATCTGATGATCCATGTTATCCTGCATGATTTGAGTGAATGTTCCAAAAGATCATCTTGTGCTTCAATGGAAGCAAGACAATCTGACCTTTTGAACCAAGGACTTCACATGATCAGTGTCATAAATTTGCTTACTTAATTAGTGACCTAGAAATAGCTCTGAATTACTTTTATCTCAAACATTTCAAGTTCATTTCAAATAGACCTTGAAAAAAAGCCATTTACAATGTTGCATGTGACCCCACTTTATCTTTCAAAGTAGAACTTCTTGTCACCAATTTTAATGATACAGTTCTAGTTGTACATTTTATCAAAAAAGGAATTTTTCCTGCTCCTGGCTGCTGCTGCCCTAGATCACACTGTCTTTAAAACCCTTAATCACAGCTGTTATGAAACTAATAAACTGGCAGGATGTTCCAGAGCTCTTTTAGCAACCAGATCAATGGCGGAAACATGAGATTAATTCACCTCATCTACCTTTAAATAAATAAACCCATACAATGTAAAAACGTTCAAGTAGGGGAAAAAATACAATTTACACTATAAGACCACTAGGGGCGCAAAATCCGTCTCAGCTAAGAGAGTTTACTCAGCTTTTGTACGATGGCTACATGTTTGCCACTTTCAGTGATATTTAACCGCAGCATAACTCCCTCGCTGCAGCTTATTTACAGCTGGAGAAAAAAAAAATTAAAAGAGAGAGAGAAAAAAAAAAGAGAGAGAGGGAGTGGGGGTGGAGGGGTGATCGGAGACAGAGAAACTGAAATAGGGATTACAGAGAAAAGCCTCTTTTCTCCTGTACAGAGTGATAGAAAAGTAGGAGTGTGGTGTGGTTTCTGACTGGAGAGATGACTCATGAGCTGCAGGGCATCACTGCTCAGGTGATAAAAATACTTTTGTAATTAATTATAGACATACTGAAACAAATAATATCAAATCTCACAGTTATTTGTAGGGGTTTTCATACTTTTATTCTGCAAGGATGCATTACATCGATCAAAAGTGATAGTAAAGACATTTATAATGTTATAAGAAGTATTTGAATTTGAATAAATGCTGTTCTTTTAACATTTTTATTCAGCAAACAGTCTTAAAAAAATGCATCAAGTTGCAGGTCATTGCAACTTTTTATCTTTTATAATTCATACTTTTCTCTCACAATTGTGAGTTTCCATCTTGAAATTCTAACTTTTTTCACATAATTGCGCAATCCAAACTTCATCAAGTTTGAAATACAGTCAGAATTGCATGATATAAACTTGCAATTTCAAGTTATGAAGTCACAACTGCAAGATATAAATTCACAACTTTTTCTCAGAATTGCAAGTTTATAGTATCTCACAAATGTGAGTACACCCCTCACATTTCAGCAATTATTTTAGTATATCTTCTCAAGGGACAATACTATAGAAATGAAACTTGGATATATTTTAGAGTAGTCAATGTGCAGCTTGTATAGCAGTGTATATTTACTGTCCCTAAAAATAACTCAACATACAGCCATTATTGTCAAAAGAGCTGGCAACAAAAGTGAGTACACCCTAAGTGAACTTGTCAAAACTGTGTCCAAAGTGTCAATATTTTGTGTTCGCATCATTGTTATCTAGCACTGCCTTAATCATTCTGGGCATGAGATTCACCAGAGCTGCACAGGTTGTTGCTGGGATCCTCTTCAAATCCTCTATAATGACATCATGGAGCTTCTGGATGTTAGACACATGGTGCTTCTCCACCTTCTGCTTGAGGATGCCCCATAGGTGCTCAATAGGGTTCAGGTTAGATCACCTTCACCCACACCTTCCTCAGCAAGGCAACTGTCATCTTGGTGGTGTGTTTGGGGTCATTATCATGATGGAAAACTGCCATGCGGCCCAGTTTCTGAAGGCAAAGACATCATGTTCTACTTCAGAAATGTACAGTACATAATGGAATTCATGTTTCCCTCAATGAACCGCAGCTCCCCAGTACCAGCAGCACTCATGCAGCCCCAGACCATGATGCTACCAACACCATGCTTGACTGTAGGAAAGACACAATTTTCTTGGTACTCCTCACCAGAGCATCACAACACATGCTGGACACCATCTGAGCCAAACAAGTTTATCTTAGTCTCATCAGACCATAGGACATGGTTCCAGTAATTCATGCTCTTGGACAGGTTGTCTTCAGCAAACTCTTTGCGGGCTTTCTTGTAAGCCCGCTTCAGAAGAGGCTTCCTTCTCGGATGACGAGAGTACTGAGCACTGACAAGCAGACCTTCTACTTCTGCAACCTGTAAAGCAATGCTGGCAGCACTCATGCATCTGTTTTTTTGAATCCAGGTTCTGCACCTGACGCACTGAAAGAGTACTCAACTTTGTTGATCGACCCTTGCGAGGCCTGTTCCGAATGGAACCAGTCTTGGAAAACCTCTGTATGACCCTGGCCACAATACTGTAACTCAGTTTCAGGTTGTTACTGAACCTCTTATGGCCTAGGCCATCTTTGTGGAGAGCAACAATTCTAATTCCCAAATATTCAGAGAGTTCTTTGCCATGAGGTGCCTTGTTGAACATCCAGTGGTCAGTATGAGAGAACTGTACTCAAAGCACCAAATTTTAACTGCTCTAATACAAGATACACAACTTTGTATGGTCCTGTCAAGCAGACAAAAATATGAACATGATGAATAGGACATGTGGCTTTGCATGGTTAAATGACATAGTGCTGTTATCACTTAGGGTACTCACTTTTGTTGCCAGCAGTTTTGACAATAATGGCTGTATGTTGAGTTATTTTCAGGGGACAGTAAATATTCACTGCTATACAAGATGCACATTGACTACTCAAAAATATATCCAAGTTTCATTTATATAGTATTGTTCCTTAAGATGATATACTAAAAACGTTGCTGAAATGTGAGGGGTGTACTCACTTTTGAATCTCATATTTCCGAGAAAAAAATAATTGAGAGAAAAAAGTCAGAATTGCAAGATATATACTCGCAATTGCGAGGAAAATTGCGAATTTTTATCTGACAATTCAGACTTTTTTCTTGCAATTGTGAGTTTACATCTAAATTCACAATTCTGAATGTTTATATTTCTACAAAAAATTCTAAGATAAAAAATCAGAATTGCGAGAAAAAAAGTCAGAATTGTGAATTTTTTTTCTGACAATTCATACTTTTTTCCTCACATTTGTAAGTTTACATCTCACAATTCTTTCATAGACCTTTTTCATAGAATTGCTTGATACAAACTTACAATTCTGACAGTTTTTTCACAGAATTATGATATAAACTCACAATTGCGAGTTATAAAGTCAGAATTGTGACATGAATTCACAATTCCGACTTTTTTCTCAGAATTCAGAGTTTATATCTCATAATTGTGAGAAACAAAGTCAGAACTGCTAGAAAGAAACTCGCATTTGTGAGAAAAAAGTCAAAATTTTGAGTTTTCATCTTGCAATTCTGAGAAAAAAGTCTGAATTGTAAGTTTATGTTTTGCAATTCTGGGGAAAAAAAACATATGAGATAAAAAGTCGCAATTATCTTTTTTTTATTTTTCTTCAGCGACAGAAACAGACTTCCATAGATTTCAATATTGATAATAACAAGCAATGTTTCTTGATCACTAAATCTGTATACTAGAATGTTTTCTGAAGGATCATGTGACTCTGAAGACTGTAGTAATAACTGCTAATTCAGCTTTGCCACAACAGGAATAAATATATTTTATAATATACTCAAATAGAAAACTTTTTTTAAAGATTTATTTTTGGCATTTTCACCTTTATTATGATAGGATAGTTAAGTATTGACAGGAAGTGAGATGGGAGAGAGAGAAGGGGACTGGATCAGGAAAGGTCTGCGAGCTGGGCCTCGAACTCAGGACATCCAAAGCACAACGGCCCCCTTACTGTTTAAGTTCCCCAAAACAGATTTGCGTAAAAACCTCAAAACCAATTTTATGTGGGATTGAGATAGACATAATAGGTGAACAATATCCTTCTTAGTTTTCAAAGACAAAGGAAAGTGGTGCAGTGGCATCAAAAACACGAGTCAGCGGAAACATATTCATAAATCCAAGAGCTGCAACTCTGAAGGATGTCATAGTGTGAATCTGCAGCTGTGTGTGAGACCCTTAACAAAGACATCAGCAGGCTCAGACATCAGTCTGCGTTACACGCTTGTTCTCTCTCCATTAGGGCTCTTTTTCAGCTCTTTCTGCTGATAATGTTGGAGGACAGAACCGAGCCAACACGGCACTTTTCTCCGCAGTCTGGAGGGTGCTTCTCTTGATTCTGATTGGCTTGAGCATTTGGAGCTCTGGCGTGACGCCCTGACCCTCACCATGTGTTCACAAGCACACACAAACTCAAATGCATGCACACACAAACTCAGCTGAACAGTAAATAACTCCTATATCCAAAACAAGGCCTGTCTGTTCCACATGTTTATATATAACTTAAACATGAATTTGGTGAATTTTGGGTTATATTTCTGGAATAGAAAGAATTTAAACATGGTAAAATGTTTAAAACACTCACACCGGTATCTGAAAAACATCAAATCAGCCTAAATGTGAAAGGTGGTCAGAGTTCTTCAGGTAAAGTTTTATTCAAAATAAGCATTTTTATTTAACATATTTTAATTTGTTATTGTATATTAATTTGCTATATTGTAAGAGAAAATATTGTTGTTTGATCACTGAAATCACTGATTAGTGTCTGTCTTTTTGACTTTAAAGCCCTCCGATCGCCACAAAATTTTTAAAGCCCCCTTAGCCCTTGTTTTGTTTTAAAAACTTGTTTTATTCTATTGGCACTCATAGTTTTTGAAAAGAAAAACTAAAATAATTATACTTGAAAATAAATAAATAAATAATGCATTTCATAATTCCATAGGTTTCAGGGATCCCGCTCTTTTTAACCCATGATATTACATGATTTTTCCAGTCGTTGTCGTTTACTAGATAAGTATTACTATGGATTGTTAAACATACTTCACACACAATTTTTGCCCAATAAATTATTTTAGAGCTTGGAATAACTAGAAAAAATATTTTTTTTTTAATTATACAAATGGCTATGGCAAAATGTAACTTTCTCATCTATTCAGGTTTTGCAAGACACTGGGAATCATAATATTAAAATAAGAAATATCTTGATATGTAGTTGTTTTAGATTTTTTGTCTATTTTAAATACACCACTGGTCATAAGTTTTTGAACAGTAAGATTTTTAATGGTTTAAAAAAGAAGTCTCTTCTGCTCACCAAGCCTGCATTTATTTGATCCAAAGTACAGCGAAAACAGTAACATTTTTAAATATATTTACTATTTAAAATAACTGTTTAAAATAAATAGCTGAATTTTTAGCATCATTACTCCAGTCACACGCTCCTTCAGAAATCATTAATATTCTGATTTGCTGCTCAAAACATTTATTATTATGATGTTGAAAACAGCTGAGTAGAATTTTTCAGGTTTCTTTGATGAACAGAAAGCATTTATCTGAAATATAAATCTTTTGTAACATTATAAATGTCTTTATCATCACTTTTGATCAATTTAAAGCAGCCTTGCTAAATAAAAGTATTAATTTCTATTATTTCTTTCCCAAAACAAACAAAAAATTATACTGACTGGTATAGTGTATAATGTTACAAAAGCTTTTTATTTAAGATAAATGCTGATTTTTGGATCTTTTTATTCATCAAAGAATCCTGAAAAAATGTACGCAATTGTTTTAAATATTGATAATAATTTTTAAAAAATGTTTCTTGAACAGAAAATATATTAGAATGATTTCTGAAGGATCATGTGACACTGAAGACTGGAGTAACGATGCTAAAAATTTAGCTTTGATCACAGAAATAAATTACACTTTACAATACATTCAAATACAAAACAGCTATTTTAAATAGTAAAAATATTTCTAATTTGTACTCTTTTTGCTGTACTTTCGATCAAATAAATGCAGGCTTCTTTAAAAAACATTAAAATCTTACTGTTCAAAAACTTTTGACTGGTAGTGTAATTTTAAGTTATGGTGAGCCTCCCTTGGAAGTTTTCCAAGGCCCCTATTGGTCCCAGACACCCGTTTGTGAAACAATGGTTTCCCGAAACTGACTCTGACCTTTAAACTTCCCACTTTCCAGCAGGGCTCCAGACTCTTCAAGGGAGAAGAATTCCTCAATGGACACAAAGTTATAATCCACCCCTGAGATCTCTCCATCCCGTGGTTGCCTGGTTGTACCTGGGTCAACACAGGGAAAGCACAGATAAGAATGTAATTAGAAAAAAATACAGTGTTTTTGCTTTGCTTTTTGCTTAACATAGCAAAAAAAGACAGACGTATGAATTTGTTATAAGCAGACAACAAGCCATTTAAAAAGAGAATGTAAAAATAGAAAGACCAGTAGTGCCACAAACACATAGGGCATTTTAAAAGATCATTATTTTTTCATAAACTCGCATCTTCCCTTTGCTAAAAATCTAATGCATTTTTTGAAAAAAAAAAACACGCACATCCTGACATCACCAGTAGGCAAGTCTGCTTTGATACATTTGATGTTTGAATCTCAGAAAACAGAGACACAGCTGTCGCACTCATACACAAACTTATAACAACTTGATTGGCCTTGAAATGGAAAAAGGCGGAGTTTAATGTCTGAGTGAGTTAAAAATCGCTTACATAACAGCGTTTACATATTAACTATAAATTAAACAAACTCTGTGCGTCTGTTTGCATATGACTCTGGCGGTGTTAGGCGACACCTGATTATGATTTCAAACATTTCACTCACTCTATAATCCCACAGTGATGAGATTATACAACTTCCTCTTAGCTTTCCATCTCACATGAAAGTTGAGAAAAGTGGATTTTCCTGAGGTAGATTAGCAGTACATCCTGATTTAGGCTAAACTGATCATTGCAACTCTTCTGTGTCGTGGAAAAGATACAGTAGGAAACCTGCACACCTTGATCAATCGACCTTGCCAACATAACAAATGGCTCTGAAGCAAAAGTCTTCAGGAAGAGAAAAGGTACATGGTTTATGAGGTAGTGCGCCTATCACATATACAACACATAGTTATTCAACATCAAGCAGGACTGTAATGACTTAAAAGCCTTCAGCCACTATGTACAATAAATCATCCTTTAATAACAAAACACTTCATTGTCCCAAGGTATTATACAGCCCATATATGACATAACAGTGTCTGTATTGCGGTAATCCTAATGACAGCTCATGCAAAAAGCATATGAGTGGTTTTCCCTCTTGAAATAAAGACATTTTAATGCAACACAATTGAACCCTATGCATTTACTTTAAAATGAATCTCTAATAAATGTGTAGAATGAGACATTAAAGGGATAGTTCACCCAAAAATGATAATTTGGTCATTAATTACTCACCCTCATGTTGTTCCAAAACCTTTGTTCATCTTTGGAACACAAATGAAGACCCCAAGTGACCATGCATAGACGGCAACTGACACGCTCAAGGCCCAGAAAGGTAGTAAGGACATTGTTAAAACTGTCCATGTGACATCAGTGGTTTAACTGTAATTTTATGAAGCTACGAGAATACTTTTTGTGCACAAAGAAAACAAAAATAATGACTTTATTCAGTAATTTCTTGTCTTCCGCTGGCTCCTGCATCAGCATCACCACACGACTCTCCTGAACACACGACGAAGATTAACACGGAAGAGAAAAAATTGTTGAATAAAGTCGTTACTTTTTTGTTTTCTTTGCACACAAAATGTATTCTCATAGCTTCATAAAATGGAGGTTCAACCACTGATGTCACATGGACTATTTTAACAATGTCCTTACTACCTTTCTGGGCCTTGAATGTTTCAGTTGCATTGCTGTCTATGCAGGGTCAGAAAGCTCTTGGATTTCATCAAAATATCTTAATTTGTGTTCAGAAGATAAACGAAGGTTACAGGTCTGGAATGACATGAGGGTGAGCAATTAATGACAAAATTTTCATTTTTGGGTGAACTATCCCTTTAAGGATTTTGACGGCTTTTTCCGTAACATGACATTTTTGAGTTAAACTGGATATTTAACAAGAAAAAAAATATATTCATCAGGAGTTGATTGGATTGTGAAAAGCAGGTGTACATTTTTAGAACCGAGCCAGGTGGTTGGGGTTGAAATATAGTGATCTGTGATGTCAGCTGGAAAGGACAGTTGAGGAAAGATTACGAAGATTACGTGTTATTCTTTGGGAATAACACGTACTGATGAATTTCGCAAAATAAGACCAGGAACACGTTTAAGAAAAGTAAATTATGCTGACTTAATGTTCACTCTAAAAGCCCAAATGCAAGCCCATGCTAACCATTTAGCAACAACATTAAGCACCTGGTTAAACACAGTGTTCTTATATACTGACACACCTGTGCTATTTTATCTTAAAAGAACAGAAAATAGGAGCATCTTACAGTTCACAGTTCATTGCAGTCTTCTAAATTGCCTGCAATCTATTCAAAGAGGTGACAGTAAAATTAGCTGCTTCATGGTGTCAAAATAATGATATGATGAATAAACGTGTTATTTGGGAAAGCCTTTTTATTTCGAGTAGACAGGCTATGTAACTGAACCCGACTGGCAGATAAAGCGTTACGTGAATGGATGCACAAATAAGAGTGTGCTTATGTGTACATTCGCAAGCATGCGTGAATGGGTTTGTGTTTGGGTGCTGACGCGTTTATGCGTATATGCATGCACAGGAGCGCTGAAAGGCACAGCAGGGTACCTCAGGCTGGAGACAAAGACAAATGTGAAGCTTTGGGATTCAAGAGCAGGAAATAGGTGAAATGCGGGACATATTAAATGCATCAGCTGTGATGGTAAACGGGTGCCTGATGTTTTAAAGGGGCTAGCAGGAGCTATGCATTAATAAGTGCATGCAATCATTTCTGAAAATAGTTGCAGTTTTGTTGCCAAGGCAAAATATGGAACAGTGCCATTCACAATGAGCGCACTGCTGTGACATTTGATGACAGTTGCCATGGCAATGGTTAAAGTGCATTGCATTGCCTCAAAGTGACTGAACCTTTGACTCCGCATGAGGCTTGATGTGATTGTAAACTGGATTTGTTTACAGTCTCTGAGTGCATCAAAGCATGAGATTGCATGCATGCTTTTGCTGGCTGATGCATTTCAGTATCTTTCTCGTTTGTGGTTTCAGTGCAGTTGTTCTACTGCAGGGGTCTTCAACCTTTTTAAGGCCAAGGAGCCCTTGGTGGGTAGAGAAGCAGCAGGGAGTCATTTTGCATATTGTATAATCTTGTGTGGCCAGACCTATGAGTAAAAAGCATACGGTCTGGTCCATTTTGCAATGTAAAATTAATTTAAATAATGAAGTGGAGGTATATGAAGAGTTTTAAGGAAAATACTTGTGTTAAAAATGTGTAAAGTCAGTGATCAGAATTTTGCTTGTGCAAAAATTAGTACTTTGTTCTTCGTAAACGTCATGTCGTTATAGTGCTTAGCTAATGTTTTAACCATATTTGTTCCATGTCCTCCTCAATGACAAGTCAGCAAGGTGCGAGCTCTGTAACATTTCGGTGTTTCATCCCACTTTTGGTGTGTTTGGCTTCTCGCTCTCAGTCATGTTGCTTCTACCTACCGGTTATTGCTGTAGGTATGCAAAGCAGAGATGTATATGCTATACCATCTTTTGAAGACAGGTCAAGAACATGCAGGTCATTTGCATTTAAAGTAATACACTATAACAGCTCTTTTTTTAGACACGGCCCAAAAATGACATTTTTCAGGTGTTGTAATAAATGATCTGTGGGGTATTTTGAGCTGAAACGTCACAGACACATTCTAGGGACACTCAAGACCAATATTGAATCTTGTAAAAAGGGGCATAATAGGTGCCCTTTTAAATAATTTATTTTTAAATAAATATGAATATGAACAGTGCTCTAAAAGAAAACATAATATATGACACAGCATCTACTGTACCACTAAAGTCCCACGCATGGTGAGCCTACAGTACTGCATGTAAGTTTGCATCATTACTATGACAACCAGCAACTCAACAGAAAATTAAGCTACGTGTAGCAGTTTAAACAGTCAGTCTAAAAAAAAAAAAAATTTAAGAAAAGAAAAAAATCAGATTTTTCCTGAAGCTTGAATAAAGCCTTTGTGCACCTTTAATATCAAACACAGACAAATCCAGTGATTATATTATCCTCAAAAGCATTTGTTGTGCCAATCTGGTATCTTGTAAGCATGACTTTGTTTTTAGACACACTGATTAAAAAAAAAAAAAATGAAATTTGCCTTTACTCCCAAAAGTTGTGTAAACTCACTCAGATGGACATTTAATGCACATCATCATGCATTTAAATTTACATCTTTTCTCCACAATTAGTTTGACATCCTGTGTTAAAAGGATAGTTCACCCAAAAATGAAATTTACCCCATGATTTGCAAAGCAGACCCTTAGGCCATCCTAGGTGTACAGTATTTTCTTAATGATCACTAATATAATTCATAGAAAGATGTCAAATTTGAGATGTATTAAACATATTTTTAATAAAAACAGAAATATATGCCATTAATATCTGTAAAATAAGTAACTCAGACAATTTTGTTTAAATGAAGAATTGCAGAAATGAGTACACCCTAGATTTTATTCAACAACGTGTAATATTCTAGTACTTAATATGTCCTCCATAACTCTAAATACACTGCTCTGACCCTTCTTGGCACTGAGTGTACAAGTTCATGACAAATTTTCACATCTGTCCTGTTTATCTCCTGGAGGACAACCTCCATAAAAGCCCTGGTCCTTAATGAGTGTTGCTCAGCTTGTCTCTACAGAATCTCCCACAGCTATTCAAGAGCATTAAGATTGAGTGAAATAAATATCCAGTGAAGGATTTTCACCTTGGGAGAATGAATATCTTCATTGTCATGCTGAAAAAATGCCTAACAATGCATGGAATGAGGAGAGGTTAGCATCTTCTGTTTCAAGTTTTTATATTACATCACACAGTGGTGAGTGAATTCATGACAGCACTGATAAAGCACAACTCCCACACCTTCAGCACTCATACATCCCTATATAAGAGCTTTACTACCACTGAACGTCGCTGTGGGAACCAGGCACTTCTCACCGTACTCCTCCTCTAGCAACACCAGAACATTTTGGATGTATATGTATACTGTATATGACTTTCTTCTTTCAGACGATTACAAAAGGAGTTATATTAAAAAAATTTCCTGGCTCTTCCAAACTTTATAATGGCAGTGAATGGCTGTTGAGATTTTGAAGTCCATGAATGTGCATCCATCCATCATATAAAGTGCTCTGCGCAGCTTCAGGAGGTTAATAAAGGCCTTATGAAGTAAGTCGATGTATTTGTGTACAAAAAACATCCACATTTACAACTTTACAAACCATAATCTCTAGCTTCCACTAACTGTCGTTTACAAGAGTGGCTTTCCAGTGCATGACGTAGGATGTAGAAGCTAGAGATTACAGCTTATAAAGTTTTAAATATGGGTATTTTTCTTACACAAATGCATCAATCACTTCTGAAAGCCTTTATTATTCCCCTCCCCCCAAGCTGTGTGGAGCACTTTTTATACTGAATTTATGCACTTTATTTTGCTTCAAAATCTTAACACCCATTCACTGCCATTATAAAGCTTGGTAGAACCAGGACATTTTTTAATAACACCAACTGTATTTGTCTAAAACAAGAAAGTCATATACACCTAGGATGGCTTGAGGGAGAGTTTTTGGGTGAACTATTCCTTTAAAAACCCCAGTATTCCTGCATTATGTAGGTGTGTGTCAGTCACTCACAGGGCACAGCGCGCAGGTAGAGGTTCTCTCGTATGACCTGTTGGAGTTGGCTATCCATGGATCCGGGTGTAAAACACTTGCTCAGGTAAAGTCTCAGATCCTTACAGAGAGTTGAGCCTACAGATTACAAACAGAACACATGAGCAAGAATGAGATGAGACATCTAAAAGCACTTTTTAATAACAGCACTGTTGCCAAACTCACAAATAGAATACTGCTGTCACCATGGAAATATGAGAAAAAGGTGAATTGGCAAAGTAAAACTGTCAAAGATGCTGTTCTAAAAATAAACAAATTGAAATACACCTTAAAACTAATAAGGGTAAAACGGTCTCTCGCCCTGAATTCAGTCCTCTAATACCATACACCCCAGGTTACCACAGTAACACTTCAGACCTCACAAGCACACTAAGACTGCACTGCAACTGCAGAAGTCTCTAAGGTCAGTATGCTGTTGTCACAAACAAGCACTGCGGAGCACCTAACGAGGACCTATCCTCCCTGCTCGCCTTCTCTATATTGATTTTTGCACTTAATATAATCCGGTGGTCCTTTCCGCACACAATCTCAACACATGGACTCCTCAAGGACTCATGGGAAAGGTAGGATGAGTCATTTCCTGCTGATATATTCATTTTTTAAAGTGCGTTATGACCTTAGATGACAGCCAGCTTCCTTTCACACAGAATATTGATGGTCTTTATACAGTGTGGAAGGGGATTGCCCGCCTCGATACTCGTCGATGCCGTGCTCCACCCCCCACGCTGACAGCGATCAATCGGGCCGACCAGGGCAGAGAGTTCCGGAGAGGTTAAGTAATAGCGCACAGGATATCACATCCACTTAATGTCTGACACTGAACTGTGGGAAGGTGGAGACCTGGCATAGATACTGCACATCAGGATCTTTTTACATGATGTTATTAAGAAAAATACTGTGTAAAATACTGTGTAATTCAAGAAAGTAAGAGTAATCTGAGTTTTGGTTTAAACTAATCACAACAGCAATACTACATTTTGTCAGAAATCTGCGTATCATCAGAAACTCATTGGACCAAAAACCATTGAGTTAAACATTTTACAGGTAGAGAAATAGATTAGGGAAGATCCGAAACATTTGGAAAACCCCTGAAGTTCAATGAGGAAAGATAACATTATGCAATATGCGTTTTATGCTTCTAATTCAGAAACTTGTCTGATTGAGTTTTGTTACATCACTCAGAATTTTCCACTTCTAAGTGGTGGACAGATCATCAAATAATAATAATAAAAAAAAAAAAAATAATAAAATAAAATAGCTTAGTTGGATCACACCTGGTTGTAATGCGTTAATGCACGTGTAAACATGGTGTAAATGTACACTACCATTCAAAAAGGGGGCAGAAAGCATTTTATTGTTTTTTAAAAAGTCTCTATGGTCTCCAAGGCTGCTATTCTTTGATCAAACAGTATGTCACATGATCGCTTAGAAATAATGTCTGATATGCTGCTTTGGTGCTCTTATTATCAATATTGATGAACAGAATGTTTAAAAGAACATTCATTAGAAATCCTTTGTGACATTATAAATGTCCTTACTGTATAATAACTTCCTACTGACTGCAAACTTTTAAACGGTAGTGTATCCTCAATTTAGCAGTATTTTTCACTTTGTTATTTCCATAAATAACTATTTCTATGTCCAAACAAATCTATCAGTACTAAACCAAGCAGCAAAAACCTTTCAGTGATAGTTTTGTTGTATGATTTAATGAATAAAAAAGCTTCTTCTCACATAAGAAATCGTTTGACATTCTTGTTAGCTCACAACCTTGTGTTGACAGATCAGGAAGAATCAAATGCCTTCATTACGCATTCGAATGTGGTGTCAAGAGCAACTAAAAATTCTTAACACTTGTGTAGAAGCTAGACATGAATATAGTAAATCAAATCCCCATGGAGCATTCTGAACTGACGTAATCAGGCAGGTTAGATTAGGATAATACAATCCTCGGGCAGAATGACACTAACGGGTGAGATGTCAACACTGTGAACTACTCAAGGCTATATATTGTCAGTAGGTATAAAGCTCTAGCAAAACCCAATAATTTAATTTAATAAGTGTAACAAGATGCAGATAAAATCTCCCAAAATAACATGATAAGGTGTGTGGCAGCTTTGTCAGGAAAGACCTGGTCTAGTAACGAAAAGGTCACAGGTTTAACCCCAGGCAGAGGTGACCCATGAACTGGAAAATTACTGATATCCCCTATGTTCACTGTGATTTTCTCAACCTTCAAATTAGTTTTCTAACTTCGGAGGAAAACAAAAAGTACATTTCTAAAGAATATTCTGACCAATCCCCAATATAATGAAAGGAAATAAGGACTGAAGCCAAAATGGCGTTAAAACAATGTCCAAAAAACAAAAAAGCACTATTAATATACCATAAAAGTAGTCCATACCACTTTTCTACTACATTACAAGTGTTCTGAAGCAATAAAAAAAGCTTTATGATTGAAATTAAAGTCAATATTAAATGAAAATCTTGACATCCATCTTAGCTCTCCTTGTTCATGAGAGAAATACCAATGTTTGATTCATGAATGGATCGTTTTTTTAGATTAGTCAGATTTTTCGTTGAATCAGTTTAGAATTTGTTTAAAAGCTGAACTCGTGCATTCATAAGAAATATAGCACACAATGCAATTTCTATTTTGATACATTTTAAAATGTAATTTATTCCTGTGATCAAAGCTAAATTTTCAGCATCATTACTCCAGTCTTCAGTGTCACATGATCCTTCAGAAATCATTTTAGTATGCTAATTTGCTGTTTAAGAAACACTTTTTAATATTATTATCATCTTCTACTTTGACAATCTTGTTCAAAAGAATTTTCTTTATATTTACCATTTCTAATCTAATGCAAATTAAGAATTGGATCAGTGCACGAAGCTGCTATTCTCCAACCCATAGTTGTATTGCTTTTATTGATAAATAGAGTACCTGGTGATACAGTTTTGATCCGAATGGGATGTGGACATGAGTTCAGAACCCCTCTCACATCTCCCAAGGTCAATCCCAGGACAGGTGTACCGCCGATCTCTAGGATGATGTCACCAACAGTGGCTCCTCCTCCAGGTGCTGCTGTGACAAATGGGAACTCTCCATAATCTGCACCACCTCCAATGGCCACACCCAGCTCTCCCGAGGCTCCGCCCAGAGGGACGAAGCTCTCCTGCACTTTCGAGCGCCAGTGCAGCTTCTTAACAGTGGCCTTAGACATGTTGACAGCGCTGAAAGAAAAAGAAAGAGGAAAAACACTGTTCAAACATGTTCTGCAAAATTTAAAGATTTCCCTGCTAAAAAAAACACCTTAAACCAGCCAGCCTAAGATGGTTTGTTCGTCTTAGCTGGTCTCCCAGCTTGGTCAGGATGGTCATTTGGCTGGTTTTAGGCACTTTTCAGCTAGTCAGACTGTGAGACCAGCTAACCACCCAGCTAACCAACTGAAGATCATCTTGGATAGGTCAGAAGACCACCTTAGACTAGCTTTAAAGTTCTGCAGAGTTGCCTACAAATCAAGGTCTTTGCACAAAAATATTTAGGGTAACCAATCTATTGTTTTTGAAATAGGTTAATTGAATATGAATCATTTCAGATCGTTTTGGAGCCTCAAACGCTTCTACAGTACAGTATGTCTCATATTATGAATGCCATAATATTGGTTTATTTGTTATAGTGACAGCCTTACAGGAGAAGTCTACTTCCAGAACAACAATTTACAAATAATTTACTCCCCCGAGACGAACAATTTACATCCCGAGTCACATTAAAGATTCGTTCAAAATGAACAAATCGTTCAAGAACGACCCGTGGATGCGCATCCCAGAGCCTGTGCTACACGAGCTTTTGTGCTTAAAGTATACAATTTTTTTTTTTTTTTCAAAAAAAAAATGACAGATCGTTTCGCTAGATAAGACCCTTCTTCCTCGGCTGAGATCATTTAGAGCCCTTTGAAGCTGCATTTAAACTGCATTTTGGAAGTTCAAATTCGGGGAACAATGAAGTCCATTATATGCAGAAAAATCTTGAAATGCTTTCCTCAAAAACCGTAATTTCTTTATGACTGAAGACAGAAAGACATGAACATCTTGGATGACAAGGGGGTGAGTAAATTATTTGTAAATTGTTGTTCTGGAAGTGGACTTCTCCTTTACGTAACAAAATAGGCATTTAAGCTATTCTACTGTTCAAAAGTTCGGACCATTAAGATTTTGGTAGCACTTTATGTCACAGTCCTGTTCCTTGTGTACATACAATGTACTTATTATTATAGTAATTACAATAACTAGGTTATAACTAGGTACTAACCCTGAACCTACCCCTAAACCTATCCTACCCCATGTAGTTACCTTGGCAGAACCTGATTTTACCAAGTGCAACATGTTCCTGGATCAACATCTTTGTTGACCCTGGAACAACATTGTGATTAACAGATTTTCAGATTTGAAAAAACAGTTTATAGTTTTTGTGAAGTTTAGGCTTACAATCTGTGTTTGGTGCTTGTACATCAGTGTCATTCATCTACCATTTCCTCTGATTTTACGGATTACTTATGGGTAAGGTTAGGTTTAGGTGTAGGGATGTGGTCAAGATTAAATTTTTGGATTTAAATGTTGTTCCAGGGTCAACAAAATATGTTGACCCAGGAACACATCTAACTCAGCAATATCAGGACGTGCAGTTACCTTGTATTACCAGAACTTTCTTAGGTAGGTACAATGTAAGTACATGTATGTACACATAATGTAAAATAAATTGCAACCAAGATTTTTTTTCTTTTTTTTAAATTAGTACTTTTAAACACATTAAATTAATCAAAGGTGACAGTAAATATATCCACTTCAAATATAAATACTGTTCTTTTGAAATTTCCATTCATTAAAGAATGTTAAAAAAAAAGTTTCCATGAATTTATTAAAATATATTATAAACTTAAATTGTAATAATATTTGACAATATTTCTGTTTTTACTGGATTTTGATACAATAAATGCAGACTTAATGAGCATAAAAGACTTCTTTTAAAAATCAAACCAACACCAAACATTTAAACAGTAGTGTACTCTACATAACGTACTGTACAAACTGAACAAAACATAACTCAACATGGCTTTTTACATGAAGATTTGAAGACATATTCCATGGATAAAACACAGCACAAAGTCAAATACATATAGAATGACAATATATGTCCCAAAACTCTTCTAACAGGCTCAAAATGAGAGGCCTTCACAAATACATTTATGTGAGTCCCAGTGGTATTCCACAAGCTAAACACATGATACGACTCTCCAAATTGAAACAAAACAAGCAAACAGATGGTCAAAACGCAGTGGGGGGGTGATTCCATCCACAAACACAATTTACACAGGCTCATTAAAAATGCATAGATCTATTTCAGGTGTCAACGATTCCGCTACTGTAAATTGACACGTTTTTATCAGCAAAATCGTATGGGGCTTTCCAGTAAAGATGGTGAAGTAAAAAAAAAAAAACACCAAACGAATCAGTATCTTAGAGGATCTGCCAAATTACGCATCAGGTTTGGCTGCAGAAGGCCCTCTCTCTTTCTCCGCATGTGTGTCCCTGTTGCTTAGCCATATAGCGACTCATATCGTCTCTATAGACATCGATCAGAAGCTAAATACACAAAAACACACGCAAAAATAAAACGCAAATTACATAACACACTTCAGCGTTTCTGATTACAGCCCTGCAGTGCAAAGATCGCACGCTAGTTAATGCATCATCTGATATACATCAGCGAGGTGGGGGGGTGGCTGAGGCTTTAAATGGACAATACTAACAGAGTTACATAGTTACAGCAACACCATTGCAGTAAACTGTGGGAGGGGAGGAGAGAGACCGTGCATTCTGGCGCTGCGGGTCTTTTCCATTACCTCACAGTGAGAGAGAAAGTTATAACTCCAGGTTGTACTGACTCTGCCTAGAGCTGTGGAGAAATAGCAGAGCGAGTCACCTTAAAAACTAAAAGCAAACAGTGGCATGAGCACTTCAAACGGCCGGTATCAAAGTCCATCCAACCTGCCGCAGTGTGTTCGCACCTCACTCGAGCACACACACAGTACAGTGTGAATGTGATATGAGAGCATACGGAAAACCTCTCATGCAGGTAAAATAAGACTCAGCACTTAGGATACAAGATAAATGTATAACTTAGCTTTAAATATGCATCTGGATCTTGTCTACCACTTTGTTCGCCATTTCTGGCATCCCGCTGGGATGATGTTTCATGTGTCACAGACATACACTCCCATCCAAAGGGACGTTTCTTCGTGTATATCACTGTTGTGTGACATCTGTGTATTTTATCAAGATCTAAAGCCCTTTCCCTCTCTGATTAAATCCCGCTTGCATCCTCTGCATTACATATGCATGCTGAGTCTTCATGGGCTGCTGAGATGTTGAGAATAATTGATTAAGTACTTTGGAAAGGTGCCTAAAACTGCCACCCCATCCTACTTATGAATAAAGAACTCATAACCCCAAACAAAAGAACTGTTTGTGTTTTTCATACCGTTCAAGAGCATTTAAGACAGGCCTGCAAAGAATTAATGCTTCCAGTGTAACGGACGCATTTCAAAGTCATTCACACGGCCAGTGTGTTTTTAAGTCAACTATATTTGCATAAACAGTATCAGGAAATCTTTGATGCAACATGACTGTTTTACATTTATTCATTTAGCAGATGCTTTCATCCGAAGTGACATAACTGCTGTTCAGAAGTTTCTTTAGTTCACAGAGGCAGCATTTATTTGATCAAAAGATGTTTTAACCACTAAATCAGCGTATTAGAATGATTTTTGAAAGATCATGTGACACTGAAGACTGGAGTAATGGCTGCTGAAAATTCCAGAACATTTTAAAATGACTGCTGTCAAACGATTCATCGTGATTAATCGCATCCAAGATAAAAGTTTTTGTTTACATTATGTATTTGTGGGTATACCGTGTATATTAATTATGTATATATAAATACACACACATACAATGTATATTCTGAAGATGTAAATATATTTAATATATAAAGATAACATTTTTCTCAAATATATCCATGCATGTGTGTGTATTTATATATATGTAATAAATATACACAGTACATGTACGTATATTGTGTAAACAAAAACGTTTATTTTGGATGCGATTTATTCACGATTAATCGTTTGACAGCACTAAAAATATTCAAATAGAAAAGTTATTTTTAAAGGGATAGTTCACCCAAAAATTTTAATTAGCCCATTATTTACTCACCCTCCAGGCATTCTCGGTGTATATGACTTCCTTCTTTCAGACAAATCAAATTGGAGTTATATTAAAAATGATCCTGCCACTTCCAAGCTTTATCATGGCAATAGGTGGGTGTTTCTCTTCATCAGTCCGAAAGAAGTCCAATAAAGTGCATCCATCCATAATAAAAAGTGGCTCACATGGCTCTGGGGGGTGAATAAAGGCCTCCTGCAGCGAATCAATGCATGTTGTAAGAAAAATACCCATATTCAAAACGTAAGAATCACTTTAATCTAGCTTGCACCAACTAGTCAGCTCCAGGCAGATGACGTAGGATGCACCAGTGAGTCTCGCACAAAGCAACGTTTGTTTAAAGGAGCAAAGGAAGCAACGTTTCCTTACTTTAGCAAAGGAAAACCAGTCTCCTCCGACCGACATTTTTCTCTACAAATCCTTGTGTTGAACTTCTAATTTGCGACCGGTGCTGTGTTTACCTATCTCCACATCACGTTTGAGCGACATATGCGCCATCATCCTACGTTATCCACCCGCTTCCGTGTACGTCTGCCAGGCGCGAGCTAGATTAAAGTGATTCTTACGTTTTGAATATATATATCTATCTTACAGAAATGCATTGATTTGCTACAGAAGGACTTTATTCACCCCCGGAGCCTGTAAGGCACTTTTTATAATGGGATGAATGCATTTTATTGCACTTGTTTTAGACTGATGAAGAGAAACACCCACCAATTGCCATTTTAAAGCTTAAAAGCGGCAGGATCATTTTTAATATAACTCACATTGGATTCATCTGAATGAAGGAAGTCATATACACCTTGGTTGCCTGGAGGGTGAGTAAATAAGCAAATTTTCATTTTTGGGTGAACTGTTCCTTTTAATTGTATTAATATTCCATTCTATTACTGTTTTTACTGATTTTTTTTTTTTTAATAAATGCCAACTTGGTGAGGATAAGAGACTCAAAAACATTATTATTCTAAACTCTTGACCAGTACTGTAAATGAACAACAGTATAAGTACCACAATACAAAGTTTTAAGTATAAACTGGATTAATACACAAGCTACAGTAGAGCAAAAGTGTAATGTAGAAAAACTCCTCACTTTCAGTTTTTAAAATGTGACTTCAAACTAATGTTAGAGCTCTAACCCTGCCTGAATACATTGGGTATTCTCATTAACTCTGAGGGAGTCTGTGCCACCAAAGATGAAGTGCAGAGAGAAGATAAATCCCACTGGATCTTCAGGTGAGTCAATGAACATGCCCAAATCGAGAACAGGTTTAATTGAAAACTAAAGGTCCAGATGTCACTGGGCCAAGAAGAGAGCCGTAGATCAAAGTTTTGTGAATGGCTCTGCACTCTTAAAAATAAAGGTGTTTCACGATGCCATAGAAGAACCTTTCTTTTCTAAATGGTTCCATAATGAACCTTTAACATCTGAAGAACCTTTCTGTTTCACAGGTTCTTTGTGGTGAAAGAAGGTTCTTCAGATTATAAAAAAGGTAAGAAAGAGATAGTTCTTTAAAGCACCTTTGACTAAATGGTTCTTTGTGGAACCAAAAATGGTTCTTCTATGGCATCGCTGTGAAGATCCTTTTAAAGCAGCGCTATTTTCAAGAGTGTGGGATCCGCTGCGGTTTGAGATTTTGTCAACATCTAATGTAGCAACCCTTAATGTCAATTATTGTTTACACTGTGGAAGAAGAATGAAGATCAGAGAAGAATAAAATTCGATTTCCTCTCTGAAGCAAATGAGTATGGGATGTCTTGATCTCATTGTACTATAGAACTGAACACTAACTGGAGCCTCCAAATTAGAGAAACACAAGACTACACATCATCACACTCCGCTCTGGAAAAAAAGCTTAACTTGGTTTGTTCATCTTATTTAGCTTTTCTGGTCTGCTGCCTGGTTTCAAATGAGTCTGCTGCACTTTACATCTGGTCAGGCCATGTTAAACCAGCTAAAACCATCAGTTTAGACTGCATGGTTTAAGCAGCAGACCAGCTTGACTCAGGCAGAAAATGTCTACAGAAGTTGTTTCAGATGGAAAAGTACAGCCAAATAAAACTCTAACCTCCGCAAATCAGATCCCAATAATATCGAATCACTCTGAGACATGTTTAAAATCTCTCTGCGGCATCACACTGCGGATCGCTACTGTGTAAAGAGCCTCAGGTACATCAGTCTGCTGTTATGTGCTGAACTATTAAAGCGTCCAGGGCGATGAAGAGCCATGGGGTTTGTTGTTTCTCCACATCAGCAGTCAAGGAATCTTCCTCAATAAAAACAAACAATCTGGAACTCAGAACAAACCTCTTCAGTTAAAAGAGGTCACTCTAGATGTTACTCCAACATGACTCAAGTCACATTAGTTTAGGACTACAAATCCCAAAACCAAATGGAACAATTCCAGCTGCTTGTTGCTTTTATAACCAGATTCTAAAACTGAAAGTGTCTTTTCACTGCAAATTAACACATGCAGATCCACTATGTATTCCAGAGATGAAACTTTACAGCACTCGCACACATGCTCATACATATGAATACCCACAACGCACACCTGCGCAGACCCATTTGCATAACGACACTATTGGCTGTTGATTTAAATCCGTAACCTTCATGCTAGTAGCTTTTACGACAGTAACAAGTAAATGTAACGGGGAGAGCAGAGGACAGGAGAGGAGAGGTATGGAAACTGTGTTGCCTGGGGGAAAGATAGAGTGAAGGAGGGAGTCAGTTCTGCAGTAGTAGCACGGTAAAGTGGTCACTGATTGCCATTTTTACATACTTTATTATATTCAAAATGGATAAAAATGAGCTGTGATAACGTGAATATGATGTTTACTAATGCTTTAGGAATGTAAACCTGAGGTGTCATTCCATTCACTTGTCATGCAAATAAAGATTTGAGTAGGAGAATGTGATGATGAACTGTACTTATTTAGGGAACAGCATTACTACTATTATTATTATTATATTTTTAAATAGTATTTTAATTTATAGTAGTTTTTAAATTTAGTTTCTATTTTCATTTTTGTTTTGGATGTCATTCGTTTTTTTTTTTTATATGTTTATATCGTTTTTAATATTTTTATTTCATTTTTATTTCAGTTTTAGCTTGAGTTATTTTTGTACATACTAAATAAAAAGCATTGTGACATTTTATTTCAGTTAGTGTTATTTATTTCAAGTAATAAATGTTTTTGTGGTTTTATCATAATCCTCGTCCAAACATGTATGACCCCCTTTGGGGTCATGTGCATTTTTTTCTTTTTTAATATATTCAGTTTCTTTCTTATTCACATTCTCTTGCATAATTGTTTCTCTGTACAGATTTTTTCTATTGTCTAGTTGTATTTTTATTTATTTTTATTTTCTAGTCTGCTGGAAGCTTCAAGATCATTGTGTGTGCCTGTGTAAACAC